>NC_056725.1:272677226-272704726 GCF_019279795.1 Protopterus annectens | reverse complement strand
ATTTTCAAGGGACTGAGTTTCATTTCAGAGTTTCAAGGGAAGATAAGTTTACTGTTGCTCATGCTAAGTCTGTTTGCAATGTGCAACTAACTGTTTTGTTTATCAAATGTCAGTCAGTGTTTGTGTTACAGAATTTGAAAGTGTTAGTAGCATAATTGCCTTTGGTGCAGAAGGCTGTGGATTCATGCTGATATTGCAGTGCCATTTTGACTGCAGATTATTTGGTGTATTTTAAGGGGGGTATAGGGGTTCTATATTCCTGAGTGTGTCCACTTTTATATAAGAAGCCTAGTAACCATGAACCTGTCACTTTGTCAGTCATTCCCTATTGCAGTATTATCACCTTATCAATTTTTTTTAATGTTACATAGGCAATTAATTCTCCAATGGCATCAGGCACTGAATTTGTAGATGAAACATGGAAATGTAAAGTTGTTTGCCAGTAACAACCTTTCTACTAGTTATAGATCTCTTTAATGCGGAATTATTTGGATGATTTTTATTTCTGTAGAGATTGTGCTTATTAAATAATATTGGTGGATTGCAATAACAGAAGTGTAAGTGGCCTTTTATGGTTGAAATTTTCTGAAATGGGTATTTTTGTCATTATTGGTTCATATATTTTGTTTCATTGCTTACTAGAAGAATTTTCATAACTACAAATTTAAAACACCATTCTAACAAATGGCACTATATTATACAAGAAATATAATTTAATAAATCAGGAAGGTGAATCGAAGAACATGTGTGCATGGCCCTATAAATGTGTACAAGGAGCCTATGGTTTCAAAACAGCTCAATGGTAAACTTAATCCTCCACTGGCCAGATGCATTTTCTTCTAATGTGGGTTTTCATGTTGTTTCAATGTGTGAGTTTCAAGGGCAGAAAAGTTTACTGTTCATGATGTCTGTTTTCATTGTGAGACTGCATTGTTTGTTTAGCAAATGGCTATCAGTGTTTGTGCTACTTTATTTCAATGTGTGTAATCATTGTAGAAGTAAATAAGAAAACAGATTCCTTGTGTCTTTATTTAAAATATCCATGATAATTCTTTCTATGGCTTTACATACAAGACTAGTCAAACTTATGGTCTATAGTTATCCAGGCCAGTAGAAGGCCAAACCCTGTGCTGAGGATTAACTGTAGCAAGTCCTCCATTCACCAAGCATGAAACCAGCTAGGAGGCTAATGTTGAACATTGACTTTAGAGCGCTTGATAGCTCATATTTCATGCTATCTAAGAAATATCCCAGGATATTACCAGGGCCCACTGAGGTAGTATTCTTTGCCTTGGAGAGTGTATTGAAGACTTGTTTGCTAGTGATAGCCAGAAGTTATGGTCGAGGGTGTCTCCTAAGAAGTATTGAGGAGAAGAAGGGGTGAAACTGGGATTAAATTTATCAGTCAGCAAATTTGCTATATCCTCCAATTCCTTTTAGGTGGTTCCACTTACAATTTGTTCAGCACACTGTTGTGTTACCTTTGAGGTTGTGGACAAAGCTGATGAAGGCCCTGTGGTAATCCTGGTTTACCTTTAGTTGTGTGTATTGCACACAGGTGAATAGCAAGTGGGCGAAAGGCAGTTTGCAAGATTTGCAAATGCCGAACAGAAAAAGGTTTAAATTTGCAATGAGCGAATGCACATTGACATTCGCTCATTGCAAATTTGATATTGTGAGGTGGATTGCACTATAGTGGGGATCGGGAAATGGTCCCTTTCTCCACTGTAGTGTGATCTTGGAATTAGAATATTAAAGTGGGGGGTGCAGGGGGGCTTGCCCCCCCCCTGCTTTACACTTCTTTTTTTTTTCGTTCGACATTAATGTTCGAAAAACTGTGAATCTGCTTTTCGACTTGCTGTTTTTCGAACATTAAGGACTGTCACCGTTTTTACTTTCGTGGTTTCGAGTTGCTCATATGAGCATTCGAACCACTGTGATTTGGCTTTATAAAGGTAAACCCATTATCCTTTGTCTTTGGTGGGCTTGGTAAGATTTCTGAATTGCTTATTTAGTTTGAGGGTTTTCTAACCTTCCTGGGTATTGCAGTTCCTAGTTTTGGTCATGCTGTTCCTCCTTTTGTTATACAATTTGTTGATATCAGGATTCCACCAAGGTGGCTTGTTATTTGAGTTGGTTCTCTCTTATTCCTTGTGGGTACAGCTACCTCAGTGCAGCTGTTTACATGATGGTACAGGGTTTCTGTAAAGAATTCTCTACTGGTAGCAGAGTTCACATGGTTTGCGGGTGGTGGAAATTTTACCATGGTATAAGTCATTGGTAGGAGGTTTGCTTTGGAATAACTCCTATATGTTTGAGGGTTAGATGGTATCCAATTGTGACAAGTGTTTGGACAGGTACATCCCAAAAGAGGCATTATACTCAGTGATTGGCCTAATGAATGCCAAGTAGAGGGGAACAATTACATGCCTGGATCTTGGATCTAGATGATATACCTTTAGATATAAGCTGTACAATGAAAAAGGATTTCCATACAATAGTGACTATGCAGTGATCAAGGGACAGTCCATTGTTGACATAGGCTCCCAAATGAGACTGGTTAGGCTTATGTGTAAATAATTGCCTGGACCCATTGAAGTCCCACCTTCATGCAAAGGAATGTCCATTGCAGTATTTCATTCATCCAGCATGAAGCCTATTTTGAGATTAGTAAGGAACAGCCTTTGTAGGGAGTTTGAAATATCAAGTTTTAAAGTAACCGGTAGGCAGCCTAGTATGTTATCCATTCCCAACAGACATTATGTTCTTGACCTTAAGTAGTAACTTCAAAAATTGTTGAGCGATTTGAGGGGGTTATATATGCAGGTATTTGATGTGAGAATATTGGAAGATTGGGGGGGGGGTTCAATCTGACTTAGTTGGCCAGTGGATTGGCTATGTCCTTTAGTCCAGTATGTGATATCATTTGTTATTAGCTCACTGTAATGCCAGTCATTGTTTGAGATTTCTAGCACAGTTAAAAATACTTTGTGGTTATATTTCACCTGGGTTTATATTTTACCTCATTGTCAGGTTTTGGTTGATATAATAACAGTTCTGAGTTCCTTGTTTAGTTTAGCAAGTGTGTTTTTGGCTTTCTGAGAGTTAAATTTATTTTTGCATGCCACAAGTATTTTTTTTATTATTATGCTGCCCATAAGGCTTTATTTTTGAATTTAGTGTTGTATTTATTTCTGAGGGGGAAGATGTGTCTATGCAACTATTTAAATGTGCATAGAGCTTGGCAGTAAATTATTCTGTACAGTAGAAGTTTGAAACAGGCTTAGTAGATGGACTTCACCCCATCCCCAGATGATTCCCTGAAACCAGCATAGTCAGAAACCAGCACTACTCAGATATATGTACATGAAGATCAGTTACACTAGCTTACAAGGGGGCTGAGAGCAGAGTGGTAATTGTTTCTTTAATATTGTTCACAATCAAACCTGAGTGTCTTCATTTGTTCTTTCAACATATAGTATCATAGAGCTATACATAAAATGACTATGTTTTCATTTTGTGGGAGAGTTGAGAGGCAATCTACATTTGCAGATATGCTTTTTGTCTTTAGAAGCTGTTGTCTTCTCAGGATATTGGGTGGTACCATGTTAGCTTTGAACATTAAGCCTTGGGCAAAACTTATTTCTTTCTTGAATTTCTTTTCATTTCTTTCAATAATTTTGTTCAGGCTATCACTGGATCATAAGACTACAAAAACTCCAAAAAGTACCTTAGAGCATGTACAGGCCACTGGTTCTGGGGTCTAGGGTAATTTTCTTGCTTTAATCAATTTCCATTCAGAAAAGGCCTGACATTCACAGAATGCAAGTAGGGTAGTAAAGATGTAACTTTGAACAGCTTTAATTTTTTTTTTTTTTGATGGTCTCCCGTGGGTACACATCTCCATTTATTATCAGTGGCAGTGTAACTGAGCCCAGCTAAAATGTATTTGCTGTTGGGAATGTAAGGTTTACTATTCCAAAAGGCTTAGTGTGAGCATAGTCCATAGGAGTGAACAGTCATCCATGTGACCCATGGAGGTGGCAGGGAGGTAATTGTGGCTCATAGCTTGGGTGTTACCTAGGGAGAGCATTATATGTTGTACCTACAGATCACAACACTGTGGAGCATTTGCTGCCTAGAGCCTGCCAGTGCTTTAGTTGGCAGCACTGCTGGAGCTCTAATGAGCCACTACAGAGTTTAGGAGCTGCAATGGGAAGAAGAGTAATCTTGGGGGGGGGGGGGTAATCTGATTTATCTACCCTAGTGTAAATGGAAAGGTATTTTGTGTTTTGACTTAAGGAAGATGCACTTTTGGAATGAAATATTCATGCTGCTTCATTATGCAAGTAATTACTCCCCTGGCATATACTTGCCAGTGATCTGTTCAGATATCAGCAATATGAAGGGGCATGGCTTGGTCAGCAATGTTAATGTAGATATGGCTTGTTGTCTAGGAGCTGTGAGTACACATTTGAAAATCCTTGCTAAACCCCTGCTTTCCCTTATGTAGCCTGGTGAGAGGGACATCAATGTGTCTCATGAGGTAATCACCTATGAGTAATATGTTTAATTTTGTGTTCTGCCTTAGGTGTTTGATTGGAGAGACAGTGGTGTGTGAGCTATTATGTGTACTATGTTCTGTATAGGTATGATTATGTGCAGTGAGCTTGCAAATGGGTTTCTAAGGTATCTGGCATTTACCTATGTGTCTGGTAAGGACCTCAGCAGATGTAGATATGTGTGATGTGAGTTTGAGTAGAGTAGGAGGTGAGGTGTGCATGTTGGAAACCCACTCATTGTCATATGTACTGACTGGTGTTTTAGAGAGCATGGCTTCAAGGTTTTTAATGTAATCACAACTCTCACATGTTGTTTTTGTGTAGAGTAGGAGTAGAGGGCTGGGGACACTTTCCACATCTTGTCAGCATGCAGTGATAATGCCATTAGCAATATATTCTTGCTTGTGTATACATCACAACAGGCCACAATTAGGCAGTGGCCTACAGATGTTTAAATGTAACATGTTACCACTTTTATGTTGTCATTCTAAGGTAAAACAGTACTTGACAGTGTGACATAACATGGTAGCTTGAGTATGATGTTTTGTCAGGCATGTGGCACTTACATTAACCATAATCCTGTTATTAGGCAGGTTCACAACAGCATGCCTACAAATGTGATAAAGTACAACTCCAACAAAGTTAGAGTCATTCTGCTACGCCCTTGAGGTTGACAGCCTCAAACACACTGTCTGCAGGCACTCTTTGCAGTGAAGATATAAATGTCGATGCATGCACAGAAAACTTGTTCAAATTTGCCGTCATTACTTTGGCCTTGCAAGTCTAAACTGGCTGTCAGGCAATCAAACAGCAAATGGATGTTAAACCAAAAAATAGAAAACAAACTTTGGAAAAACAAAAAAGGCAAAAGACAAAGGCCATTCCAACAAGTTCCAACAATGTAGAAAGAAGTTTAATGAGGTTATTAAACTTCTTTCTACTTTGTTGGAACTTGTTGGAGTAGCCTTTGTTCTTTGCCTTTTTAGCAAATGGATGTTGTGTGAATTGATGTGGGAACACAGAATTGCGTTCTGGTAACATAAATGTATAGTATGATATATGTAGGACATGTGAGAGGGAGAAACACATTGGCCAAAGGTGGTCACTCCTCTGCAGTATGACTTATTACATACAGATGTGTGTGCTTATAGGCTGCAGCTACTGCTGCTGCAGGCTATAAGCATAGTCAGAGAGGCTGCAGAGCTTATGAGTAACTGTGTGACCTGTGGCAGCCTTGGTGTACAGCCAGAGCCTGATTGAGGGAACACATCCCACAGGAAATTGAGGTACGTGTTTTAAGGTAAGTATGTTAGTGAAAGGTATCATTAACACAGTAAAAAGCAACATGATTGTTGTGTCCTAGAACAAGGTAGGGGGTACATTTACCATTATGTCAACCATTTGGACAACAGCCAAGTCATGTGTTGTGTAATGGTAGTCACTTGGAGCATGTGTGCTGGCAACCCTTGCTTCTAGTATGACCTCCATATGTGTATGTTACGTGTGCAGCTGTAGTTGTCTGTAATATCAGTAGCAAATCATTGTGTGATGCAGTCTGATATTACTGGGCATCATTTGAATTACATACTTCAAACTCTTCTGTGAATGCACAATAATGCATAATATGACACTCTATGCACGTTCTAGTGTTGTAACAGGAATATGTTAACTTTGTTCCTATCTATAGGCCTTTGACTTCCATCATTAAAAAGCAAACATTCCATCTGCACTGCTTTAGGTGGATAAATAGGTGATGACAGTTGTATATATCAGAATTCATAACAGTGATGTATACATGAATGTATTTTTAATGCTAGACACCACTGGATTTGAACCTAGGACCATGTTGACCAAAAATCAAGGTTTTCAAAGCATTTAATAGACTGAGCTACTGAGTCCCTGCTGCAACAGATATATTTTTAAATGTTGCAGATATAATTGCACAGTTTCTTGTTGTTATATACCTCACTTACATCTATTATTATGTGTCTGGGTTTGTAGTGATGTATTTCTATACCAGAGTCCAAGTACACTCCCATTTTTCAAATAATCTTTTAGCAAATTGGCATGATGTGTGGCATTGCTTAAACATGCTTAATGACAGGAAAATGGCAAGTATTATGTTTTGCTTAAGACACTTGTATTAATTAACTGACTTGTGTAGCTTGGTAGGTTGATGCACTCTTCTTCAGGTGCAATGGTCCTGGGTTTGAAATAAGGTGCCAATGTAATTTTTGAAACTGACTACTATGTTCTCAACTACATATATCAATATGCTGCCATTTAACATAGCTAAGCAATGCTGTGCATCGCAGAGCATCACGCAAAACATCTTAAAGAAAAGAAAAATGGGAATATAGGACAGGGGTGAAATAGGGTGCAAGCAAGGGGAAAAACATAGTGAATGTCAGGTAGGTATGTGCAGTAAGGGTTTAGGAAAGAACCATAGCTATCCATTTCAACAACAATAATTGTGCACTTTAATAGTTTTTTAGCTGCATTTGGACTGTCACCCCCAGAGAGAGGAATGACAACAACATAAGTCCATTGTCAAGCCAATTGGGCCAAATTAAATGTGTTCAGTGGGCACATGTTCAAAATGGAGAGCTATGTATGGAACAATATTTTTTTTTGTGGGACAGGTGACCATTTTTTTTTAAGTAAGAGCGGAATGTTGAGGAAGGGAGGTAGGTTTGTGTGGGGGAGATAAGTTGGGAAGGTGAGGAAGCTTTTGCAGTCAGACAAAGACAAGACAGCAGACAGGATTGGTGTGTGACATAAGAGGGGTTGAACACTTCGGTTGGGGAGGGTGTTGTGGAATCCCAGTCCCATGGACATCAGACATGGCTGCAGTGTGACTCAAGTCCTCAACCATGGGACTGTCAGCATTGCTTCTTCACTACTCCTGTGGAGGCAGTGGTTGATGCTGGTGCCTGAGGCGAGGCTGCCCTGCCAGGATGGACAGCATGCTCTCCATCCAGCTTACATGTGTACCAACAGTTTGGTGCAGCAGCCCATGCACCATGGTTGGCAGTTCATCATGAGTGACATAATCACCCCCTACATTTCCACTCCCAGAGGGGGGAACCACCCCAGCCATTGGGGCAAAAGTACCCAATGGAGCAGGTAGTGGAGGAGCAACAGAGGGGTCACACCAGGATGCAGCCCAGATGTTCTGACCCCTGGTACCATGGCAGGGAGAACCGTCGAACTGTGGTAAATTAAATATTAACATAAGGAAAAATAAACACAGCCAAAACAATTTAAGTAATAACATAAGATAAAGCAATAATGAGTAATGGAAAGAATAATGAGGAACACAACGATAAATCATGTAAATGAAAGTTTTTAATGGCAAATCAATATTAAATTATACATAAGGCTGACATCAGAGATAATTACAAATAATATGATAATATCAAATGATAATAATAAATATAATTAATAAATAAAACAAGAGAAGGTGTGTGGTGAGAGAAAAAAGAACATTAGTAACTTCACAGATAATACAACTACACAGACTACTACTACATACATCCAGATATGTTAGATTTCACTTGAGAGAACAGTGACTGCTTATATTGTATATATACTGCTGCACATACATAACTGTCAACTGGTTAGTATGGGACATTATGGGCTAAGCCATACAAAATAGTGATATTAAGACACATAAATAGGGGACGTTTTTACATAGTGTGCTCATACATTAGTAGCAAGGTGTGGTGAAAACAGATTTCCCATTAAATCCCATTACTAGTATTGTCATACATCTGCAAATCAAAGGACCACACATATGGGGCAGGGGGCATTATATTCTGAAAAAGTGTGAGAGTTGAGAGGTATCTTTATGTGCACTAACTACACTAGACTGTTGGACATTTTTCAGCTGGCTGCTGTGGGACTAGAACCCACAAGCAGAGACTACAGGAAGACTGACTGTTCTATTTTAAAAAATAATATTTCACACCACCATGTCCTTTAGAACTTTTATTGATTGCTGTTGTGTCAAATCATGATCTTACACACATGCATAGCTTTGTCTGGTGTCAGATTACAACCCACAAGAGGTGACTACAGGAAGACTGAGCACTGTCTTTGAAAAAAGTAATTATCAAAGCGCCATCTTCTTTTACACTTTATTAGTTAATGTCACTTCAGATCTGTCATTTACACACATGGATACCTGTGTAGACATTCTGTTAACTTACCCGTATACCCTGTTCATTTAAATTATCAAAGCACCAACTCCTTTTAACCTTTATTGATTAATGCTGCATGAAATCTGGCATTTACACACATGAATAGCTGTGTAGAAGTTCTGTTAAGTTACCCATATTCCCTGTTCACTTGAGTACAACCTACAGCATATTTCAGACAATGAGCAGACCAGAACAATGACTCTTAATCTGGGTAGACCACAACATTAACTGATGGTTGGAAGCTATGCTACACAGTACTGCATGCTTACTTGCACTAACTTGCTTTACCATTTCATATAGGCAGTGACACATTAATAAAGATGTAAGATGTCCCAGGTATGTCATGCCTGACTGTTGAGACTGTAACATTTGTATCTACTTTATTGTATTATTAAGTAATGCATTAAGTTATTACGTTGATGAATTTCCTACTTACCACACACTTGCTTCATCCTGGCCAAATGCCCTGCATGGGACTGGACATTGGGAGCCCTATCTTCTGCAGCTGTGGCAAGAAAAGAAAACCATTATGCATACCAGTTTTGCACATATTCAGCTTGTATATTTATAAATTATTGCAAAACATACTTACATATCTATGGGGTGTACCCAGACCTAGCCTCTTGGACCCAGGTGTCCAAGGTATTCCTCTTCCTAGATCTCAAGTCATCATAGTAGTAGTTCAGTGGATACTGGTAGCACTGGTTAGGTCCCTGGCCAAACAACCCAAGTATCAGACTTACACTCTGAGCCCTGGTAGTCACCCTGCCGCAGCTGGAATCCATATTGCTCCACCAGGAGTCCAACAAAACTCTGGACTCCTGCATGTCCCCCTTTTGCACATGAAAGCACTCTCCCTCACCTACAGCAGCAGCAGCTATAGCCACAGCCAAGCTAAGACTCCAAAGAATGATGTGAAATGCCCACCTATTGGCCTTTAAATAGACTGCATTCCCACCCTTGCACATCATACTATAACTTTCAAAAAAAGCACCACATCGCTTAGCATTGCTCAAACACACACAAACAATGTAAGCAGAGCTTATCATTGTGCAAACTCACACAACCCATGTTTAAGCCAAGCTGAGAAATACACAAACTGGAAAAGACTGTTTATCATGTTTAAGCACTGCTTAGCATTGCACAGTTTTTTTTAAATGCAACAATTTTTTCATTTAAACTAAACCAATGTTTCAGCCTACACTGTAGGTCATGATGGACCCTTGTATAGCTTCAGATATACTGCAACGGTGCCTATAAGCATAGCACAGCTTCACAGTGCAGGTCTGCAAATTGCTAAGCACTGCATTACTACAAGTGACTACATCTGGTTTCTATTATTTGCTGTCTAGAAGAAGTCTACTGTATATATAAGCACAGCTTAGCATAGCTAAGCAACGGACCACACTGCACAAACAAGCACATGGAAAAACAAAGAAAATAATTAATTAAAACATTTGGTTTCTAATTTTAGATGTCTACTGCATGCAAGCAAAGCTAAACACAGTTAAGCAATGTGCTGTACTGTACAAACAAGCACATAAACGTAAAAAAAAAATTGCAATTTAAAGAATTAAAATGTTTTGTAAACCTTTCGGTTCAGATTAACCAGCTGAAAGGTATTGTGCTATGTATACTAACTGTCCAAAATTTTTCTGGAAGTCTACAATTAAGGGAGAGCCTGTAAAGTGTTGCTTACATGGATTCAATATCCATGTTACTGTGATATCCCTCGGCAGTGTGCCATAATTAATATGTATGTCTCACTGTTGAGGAGAAACTGTGGCATGTACATAGATACATTCCATGTAGGATCTACACAGAGCCTGCACAGGTTTTATTGAATCCTGGGGACTATCTATTTTTCTGTCAAAAGTTTTCATCTGTCTCCAATGAGACTGACAGTTCTATACAAAAGTATAATAGTGGGAAGCCATAAAAAAAAATTGGTGTTCCTGACCTCTTTATTCAAAAAGAATTTAGTTTCCTTGCCGACAGAAAGCTGAGTTGCCTTCAATTCACTAGCTTTCAATAATACAAGGGCATTCAATGTTTTCTTCTGTTAAGATCAAATCACCAGGATTTCAGGACTAAGACTCATACATATTCTGAAGATGCAGTGGGCAACTTCAAAACATTAATGCTAATTTCAGAATCAGAGAAAAAAGATTCACAATCCACATTTATAGAGGAGCCCCCATTTCAGAAGTTTGACTATTGTTTTCTTTTTTCCTTTAAGCACCATTTTGCCCCATGCCTCCTGACCATCAAGCCTCACCCTACTGGGACTCTCTTCATGCATTCTTTTATATAAGAGGTCCCAAAACCATCAAGATGAGAGACATCTGGTAGGGTTCTCTTTCAGGCAGAGATGAGGGTTGCTTTTGCCTTCAATGGAGTCTTGAACATAAGGGTGTTTTTATTTGCCTTAGCAATCACTTCTGGATAAGAGGAACATATGATCCCTGACTCCAAGGGAGTTCACAAATGCCCTTATCATGTCAGTGACATGTTTATGTGCACAAGCTACAAAGGATATCACCAAGTGGTTGCTTGTTTTGCTGAATATCTTTCAAAAAGCCTTGTTTGTATTGACACCCATCCCCTGAGAGATTCTGGCATGCCACAACACATTCTACCATAACTCCTCTCTGAGATATGAATTCCCATCCTCCCTCACCAGCACCATCAGCTGCCCAAGCTACTACTGATGCTCAAGTCACCTGGGTCATTGTCAAGCATTTATTTTCCTATGTCACCAGAGCTGGCTAACACTGGTATGGATCATATAAGGCAAAAATGCCCTTAATACACTCAACTCTACCTAAGAGGTACTTTATTTGCATGTTATTTAATTATTTTTTGTGCTTGATAATCAAAATAATAGAGTGATCCATAAAGATCCAATTCATAGGTTCATAGGTGTGTACTAGGCTAATGGCCCTGGAGCCTTTACTAGCCTAGCCCATAGAAGTGCCCAGGCATCATGTAACCTGATGTTAGTTCCCAGTGCCTCTATCAAATTGAGCCACTGGAGTGATCCCCGGGTGAACTTTCTATTACCCATCCACTCATCAAGATTTCTCTGCTCTGCTTGACTTGTATGAGAAGTCTATTCCAGAGCATGGGCATTTGGGTGAGGAACCTGTCATTCCAGCATGTTTTCTTGATTGTGGTAATGAGGTTGATGTCTCTGGAGCTTGTGGTGTGGAGGGATTGGGATTTCTTTAGATGTAGCATTCTAACAGAGCTGGGTCAGACATGGCTTTGTAAGTCAAGCAGAAATCGCCTCTAAGTAGGCGATATGAGACAGAGAATAGCTGGAGTATTTTGAGCATCTCCATGTAGGACATGTGTTTAATGCCTAGAATCCTCTTCATGAGGTACTTCTGTGGCCTCTCCAGCTGTTGCAGGTGTCTAGTGAGGTACATGCCAAATGGGGCATTATACTCAATGATTGGTTTAATGAAGGAAGAGTAGAGAGAGACTATGACCTATTTCTTCCTGGATGAAAAACCCTTAGAATTGAGATGTGCCACATAGAAGGACTTTCAGACCACAGTAGCAATGTGGTGGTCTAAGGAGAGGTTGCTGTCAACCTGCATACCCAGACCTCTTATAACGCCTTCAGTGTTCAGTGGGCTCCCATTGATGTGGTAATTAGTGGGAACTGAATTTTTATCAAAGAGGATGATGATGCATTTTTTGGCATTAAGCTTAAGGCCATGGTTTCGACACCAGTCATTGGTCCCAGTGAGGCTTTTCTGTATGATGTCTGCAACACTTGGGGAGTTAATAATGGCTCCTAGCTTGCAGTCATCTGCAAACCTGGTCAGCCAGAGTCCCTTTGTGTTGGCCTGGACCTCTGAAAAGTAGATGCTGAACAAGAGAGGACCAGAACCAATCCCTGTGGAGCTCCACAAACCTGGTCAGCCAGAGTCCCTTTGTTTTGGCCTGGACCTCTGAAAAGTAGATGCTGAACAAGAGAGGACCAGAACCAATCCCTGTGGAGCTCCACTTGTGACTGGTTGGCCGTCTAACTTGGAGTCCACTACTTTCACACTGTGTGTTCTGTGAACCAATTTGCAACCCATCTAGTGATATAGGGGTTAATGCTTAGTTTGTTGAGTTTATCAATAATTCCTGAGTGAGGAATGGTATCAAAGGCCTTGGCCAGATCAAGGTAGGCTGTATGCACTGCCTTACTTTCATCCACAGCCCTGGTACCTGGCTCAAAGAAGTCAACCAGGTTGAGCAGGTATGATCTCCCTTTCACAAAGCCAAATGATGTGGGGTCTAGAGTTTAGAGATTTACTGTACCTTTGTTAATCAGGTCTATAATGATGCACTCCATAGCTTTACCTATCAGACTCATCAGGCTAATGGGACGATAATTCCCAAGGTCTATAGTCACTCCCCCTTTACGGAGAGGGATGACTGTAGCAGTGCACCATTCAGTAGGGACAAAGCCTGAGGTGAGGCTGTGACGGAACAGAGCACACAGATGTGGGGCCAGTTTTCTTTGTAGTTCATGTAGAACACAGCCAGGGATATTATTGTGTCCCATGGAAGCTGTATCCTTGGCCTTGGGCAATGCAGCTTTAACCTGTGATGCAGTATTGATATAGCTAAAGAAGGCTTTGTGATTGTTTATAGTGTCTGCCACAATTCTACCTTCATAGCTGGCTTTAGAGGATTTGATGAGGGATCTCAACTTTTTGTTGAGGCTCGTAAGGGAGTTTTTTCAGTCTTGGGACTTCACCTTTTTCTTCAACAGTTTCTTCCTTCTATTGTAGAGTTTATTAATAGCAGGGGACCACCAGATTGGCTTCCTTGTTATGGAGGACAGCATCTTGGTTCTATAGGGTATGGCTAGTTCCATGCATTTGTGTACGTTTGTGCAGTGAATTGGTGCATGATTCAGCAGTCATGCAGCTATTTTCCATTTTCATTGATGCCATGAAGTTAGCCACCTCTGTTTTTAGTAGTCCATAATCAGCTTTGGAAAAGTTTTTCAAGGTGGTTACCTTTGCAGGGGTTGTGGGTGAGTTGTGGATTTCCATAGTGATTAGTTTATGGTCGGATCTGACCAGGGAGGGATTGACTATTGGTGTAGAGCAACAGTCACCCATGTTAGTCATAACCAGGTCAAGAGTGTTGCTTCCTCTATTGGGGGTCAGGATGAGCTGGTCCAGTGCATTGGAAATGATGAGTTCCAGGAAGTGTTGGGCCAGTGTATTGATGCTTCAGTAGTTTTCCCAGTTGATGGAGGGTTAGATGAAGTCTCCTTAGTAAGAGAGAGTTGCGTTGGACCTTGATAGATTCCAGGGTGCTTAAGAATGTGAAGTGAGAGTCTAGGGACATGGCTGGGACCTATAGCAGGCTATGACCTGGATCACCATCTTACCCAATTAGCTGTAATTAAAGTATCTCAGATGTGTTATGCTGAGCTACTAGTCTGGAGGTGTGCATATCCTTTATGAATATGGAGACACCACCACCTTTGGAGCTTCGGTCCAAGTTTCAGGATCAAAAGGTGTGGAATGAGTTCTAGCCTGGTAGTGGAGGGGTGCTTTCTACCTCTTTAAATCAGGTCTCCGTTGCAGCACAAATGTCGATGTTCTCCATTTTGAGGAGTACTTTGAGCATGTGCATGTTGAGATTTAGACTTCTAGCACTGAACAGCATGATCCTCAGAATGAATTTATTTATAGCAGTTAAGGTGGTAATTTGGTCTTTGCAACACCACCTAAAAAAAGCACTATAAGGGTGGCAAGAACCTTAGCCATTACCTGAAAACCCAGGGGTGACAGATGCAGGCCATCTCTGGCAAAGCATCAAGGTCTGTCAATCATGTCATCCCAAACAGACAGATACTGGATCCCCTTAGAATGACACCAGAAACTTAGCCAATTGTTAAAGTCAATCTTTTTTTGTTTGTACTGCGGTATTCTGGGTGACATTAGGATACTGCTCAGGGCTTGTGTCATACCTGCCTGGGCTACATAATCTGAGAGCTCCACAATGTCTCTTTTCATGCAGTCCAGGGAGGTGTATCTCAGGTCATTCACACCCACACGTACAATGACAGAGTCATACATATACTTCTTGTGGAGTGACCTGAGTGCGCGTGTTATGTTTCGGATGCTGGCACCTGATAAACAGCTGACTGTTACCTTCTCCTTATTCAACCTAGTGAGTGGGACAATTGTGTGCCTGACTATTGAGTCACCTATGATTAGTGTATTGGGCAAGGTGTTTAGCCTTAGGGGCTTAGGTTGAGGGGCACACTGTGGAGATGAGTTATGTGTCCTGTGGTTTGTTCTGTGTTGTGGTGGTCGAGTGCGTTTCTGTCTTGGAGGTCTCTGCTGTTTGGGTAAATTTCTATACAGAGCATCTACAAAGGTGGGTGTGTGGTTTGTGTTTTTATGTGAGAGCTGTGATAGTGGGTGTTCTGGAGGGCTATGTGTTCCATGTGTTGCCTTGCAGGTGTTGACCTTCTCCTCTTGACCGACTAGTCCTGTCTTAGCTGGAGAATGCATAGCTTCTAAGTGCATCTCTCACAAGTCTGAGTGTTGGGAGGTAAGAGGAGAGGGTTGTCTGTGTACATGAGGCAGTTGCTGCATTGCCTCAGAATTCACAAGTGCACCCAGTTAATAGGAGAAAGCAAAGGGAACTGCCCATTAATCACGCCAAGAGGTGTGGTCATAACTAGTAAGTACTGGAGCTATTCCCATGAAGAACGATTAGTGCTGATGGCACCTTAGGTGTGCTACAATAACAAAATTCGGTCACTGCCTAAACAAAAGAAACTATAAAAACATTAGCAGTAGAATGTTATAACTAAGATAATATGCAGCATACCTATAGCATAGTAAAAAGATGATAACTCTAGCAAGTATAACAAAATGTACACAAAAATTATATGAGGAATATAATTCCTACTCTGTATAAAAACTGGGTAGAACTGCATATGATAACATTATAAAATACAAAATAACTAACACCAGTGGGGAATAAATTTTATTTTAAATGGATACTTTTCTGAGATAACTGATTACTAGTAGCCTATGGCCAGATTTCAAAATAGTTAATGTCTACAAGACACATTTCATTAAATGTTATTCTGAAACCTGACTTCCTTGGATTTTCATTTCAGATATGCAGATGAGGAGCTTTGCAATCTCCCATGAGTGGCATAACTAATATATCAAATTCCATAAGTTTTGTGGCAATCCATGGGCAAATAACTAGACAATCTGCTGTTCCCTGCACATGACCTCCCATGAAAATATGTTTGTCTCTGCACTCTGTGATTTTAGTATACCAGGGGTAGGCATGTGGGACCACTAGCCCACCAAAAATACTATTTTTCATTTAGAGATCTCTGCAAGTTCTCTCTCTCTCTTTCTCAAAGTATAAGACTGACTCACACACCACACATTTGTACATGCATGATACCCCAAACTCCCCTACAACTACTCCCAGATTATCTAGTACAGCTCTACCTATATATGCAACCTGGTACTTGCAGGTAAACTGCCTTCTAACCACAGACTGCCTGGAGTATCTGTTCCCACACAAAGGGGGAGCATCTGCTTCAGCAGCTATGTCCATTTAATTCAATGGTCTGCTCAAGATATTCACCTTTGTAATGCTATTCCAGTGCTTTAGCCTTGTACAGTGGTGATCTTCACCAATATACACAAATGTAAAATATCAATGTTTTTGGCAAAGAACAAGCTTGAATCTCCTTTTTTTAATCAGGTTCAGGGCTCTGTCAGTACCCATTAGCTTAGTCTGACTGACAAAGCCATATATTTTGAACTGAATTTTGGAGTATCTGAGTGGAGTAACTCTATGGTACTGCATTTTTCTACACACCCAGGTCCTCTTGAAATCTGGCCACAGACTGAATATCGTCTTTTCCTTTTTAGCATTATGTTACACATGTATAAGAATAAATTAGATTTGGAAATATCAAATATATTGGACTAATAATACATCAAGAATGAATTTGTAACTAAATACATGTACTTTACTTATATGCAATGTACATGAACTGATCATAATAGTATTCTCATATCTGTTACTGTTGTACCACACTCAATTTTTAAGCTAACTATATATTTAAATTTAGTCTTAAAACTTTTCTGAATCAATTTATCTGCAGTACCCAACACCTCCACAAGAGGTGAAAAAATCTTGGACTTGGTATTAACCAACATGAGTAACCAATGCAGCATCCCTACAGTGTCATCCTCCGTAGTAAGATTCCACCACAAAGCAATCACTTTTGAAGTCATAATCTCCCCCAACCCACCCCCCAAGCTAGAGTCAAACAAAAAAACTTCTCCAAAGCTGATTACAACCTCCTGAGGGAAGGTATAAACAGTTTCATAGTCCTCTCCCCCTCCATATAAACTGGCACATATGTCCAAACCTATGACAAAGTACTATACAAGCATTTATATAGCTGCATGGAATCAGAATACCTGACAGGATATAATTCTCCTCCTCAAGGAATAGTAAACCTGTCTTTTAGACATCTGCAATAAATAAACTCTATAATAAAAGGAAAAAAAATACTGTCCAGGACAAAGAAGGAGCAGATGCCTTATTAAAAGCAATATCTCATTACCCTAAACAAGCAAATAAGTACACTAGTAAAATCCTCCAAAGCAAACTTCGAGTCCATACTAGTCACATCTACTAAAGACAATCATAAGGCCTATGACACCCCACCACTGGCCCAGTAATCAAGGAGCCTCAATCTTCACCACTAGCAACAGTAGGGGATGTACGGACTGGAAGGATGACAGGTACACGCATAGTATTTCCAGATGCAGCTCTCTGCATCAAGTGCAGTTTCCCTTAAGTGCACACAGAGACCACAGTCAGTCCGGGGCTGGTTTCTCCCTCTTTCTCCAGATCCGCAATAAGACTCCCCACTGGCACAGCTATAGAGTTGAGATCTCAGCTGAGTAACCAAGCCAAGGCCACCAGCACCATCCCTGTTCATCCAGTGCTTTGTGTCCCTGCTTAAGTAGCTCACACACACACACACACACACACACACACACACACACACACACACACACACACACACACACACACACACACACACACACACACACTCTTTGAGGTTTGGTTTATACATGCATACACACACACACACACACACACACACACACACACACACACACACACACACACACACACACACACACACACAAACACACACACACACAAACACCCATGAAAGGTTGGCACAGGTTTAGTAGCTATGCCCCCTTCTGCCCGGACTATAAGATATGTATTACTGCCATCAGTCACTCCTTATCAGCTACTTTAAGGCCCTTAACAAAGGGTGCCCAATCTTACTGTGTAATGTTACTATCAATGCAAATGGTAGTTTGATCAAGAACAAGACTATTTGGACTGGCCCACAGTGCTAACAAATAAATATGCAAGTATACTCAGAACATAAATATGTCTCACAAATATCGGCCAGAATGATAGCTTTAAATATATTTAATAATAAAGAATAAAAGCACAAGAAAATATTCAGTAAGTAATCACAGTTACATCAGAGTTCAAAATCACAGCAAGTACTTAAAACAGCATTGCAGGACAATCTCAAATAAATAAGCAAAACATCTAAGCTATACTTTGCTATACTCCTGTCTGAATTTAAGAGAATTTATTGTACCCTAGGTAACTTGCAGAGCAGGCAGATGTGGTGAGTGGGTGTTCTTGTCAGGTTAAAGACAAAATAGAAAATGCTCAGTCTATCTCTGAGAGTGCTTAAATTAATATTCCAAATATTACTGCTGGGATACTTGCAGAATTACATATTTTCTTGTCATCTGACTTTAGTTCCCAAGCTAAATCCCCATTGCTAGAAACTGCCAGCATTTACCATCTCTCTGTGAAAATATATAGCCCTCAGATCTTTGCAGCTGCTGGAAGACATAAAACAGTGAAACACATACAAGGCAATGCAGACGGCTCCCTAGTTTTAGACATCCTGTCTCCTTGCTGCATTGAAACCATCTTTTGCGGTGCAGTTATAAAGTAATTTAATTTTAACTATTTTTCTGAAGTTTTGCAAGTTAACCTTCTATGTCCCAGTTTCCACTGTTAAAATATATATATTTACAAAGTTACAATAGTTTATCTACATTTCTGTTCTTTTTCAGTAGGGTGTACTTTGGACACTTCTCTAAGCTGAATACTCCACAAAATATCTCTTCAGCACATGTCTGTACAAATCATCTTATATGACATACAGTTCTAATACGTTTGTAACACAAGAATATGAATCATGCTGATATTCTCAAATGACATACCATTATTTACAAAACTCCAGCTGGCTATGCTTGCAGTACCTCATTTTGTCACCCCCCTGAAGACTCAAGATAGTTTTTCAAGTGACCCTTGAGAAGCGTTGCTTGAGAAGGATGACTATCTGAGAATGCATTATCCTTTTCCCTGTCTTGACAGCTCATCTGCATTGGCATTGCTAACCCCACTGTGGGGCTGCACTGTCATATCATATGCCTGCAACCCTAGGCTCCACCTTAGTAACTTGGCATTTTACTGGCTGTCTCAATATAACTATGTTAAGGGATTGTGGTCTCTATAACTATAACTATAGTGAATTTCCTTCCATACTGATAAGGCTAAAGTTTCTGCAGTGCCCACACTATGGCTAGACATTCCTTTTCTACAGCTCATAGCATTCCTCCCTGGGTTGGAGCATACAACTGAGATATACTACTGGGTGCTCTTCCACCTCTGAGGAAACCTGGATGAGTACAGCCCCCACCCCATGGTTTGAAACATCTACCTGCACAAGAAATTATTTGCTGTAATCTGGACTGGCTAACACAGGGGTCTTCCCAAAGCTCTTTTAAGCTTCTGAAATGTCTGCTCACATGCTGTGGTCCACACTACCTTATCTGGCTTGTTTTTCCTTGTCAGGGCTGTGAGGGGAGCAGCTATGGTACTATAACTGAGGACAAACTGTCTGTACTACCCTGCTGTCCCTAAGAATACCCTCACCTGCTTTTTGGTAACAGGGGCAGGCCATGCCTGGATGGCTTCTACTTTGGCAGGTTCTGGCCTGATCATACCACTCCCCACTCTACGTCCCAGGTAAGAGACTTCTGCCATACCCACCTGACATTTACTGGGCTTAATGGTCAACCCTGCCCTCTGTAGTCTGCCCAGGACCTCCGTGACATGCTGAAGATGCTCTTGCCAGGAATGGCTGTAGATGGCAATATCATCCAGGTAAGCAAGGGCAAAATCTCCTGCTCCTGCTAGGATATGATCTACCAGCCTCTGTTGATGTGGCATTTTTTATCCCAAAGGGCATCTTCGTAAACTCATATAAGCCGAAAGGAATCACAAAGGCTGACCACTATCTAGCACAGGGAGTCAAGGGCACCTGACAATAACCCTTGGTAAGACCAATAGTGGTAAGATAATTAGCCCCACCTAGTTGTTCTAGGGCTTCATCTGTCCTAGGCATGGGGTAAGCATCTGACACTCTGTGGCTATTTAATTTCCTGTAGTCCACACAGAACCTGGTGCTGTCATCCTTCATTGATATCAGCACCACAGTGGAGGCCCAGGGACTGCTGGTCTCCTAGATTACCCCTAGTTCCAACATTTCCTGTATCTCCTGCCTCAGAGTCTGTTTGACTCTCTCAGGTATCCTATAAGAGGCCTACACAATAGGCCTTTGAAGTCCTGTATCCACATTGTTCTGCACCAGGTGGGTGCACCCTGGTTTCCCAGTGAACATGTCCTCAAACTCCTGTAACACTGCTGGAATTTCTCAAACCTGGGTAGGGGATAGCTGCTGGACATTGCTACCCCTACCACTGAGGTGTCAGTCCGAGCCTCACTGAGGAGATCAGTCACCAGATCCCCCTCAGACTTCTCCTGCCATCCACTGCAAATACTCAGCACAAGGGCCTTTCTATAATGGTAAGGTTTCATCATGTTAACACGGGACAATTTGTGCCCCTCCCTCCTGCTTAGCAATTCTACCATGTAGTTAACATCACTGACATTCCTTACCACTTTGAAGGGTCCCTCCCAAGCTGCCTGCAGCTTGTTCTGTCTGACAGGAATAAGAACCATTACCTGCTGCCCTACAGCATACACTTTAGCTCATGCATTCTTGTCATACCAGACCTTTTCCTGCTGTTGGGCTTCTGCCAGATTCTCCTGGGCCAAGCCCATGAGTTCCCTGAGCCTTGTCCTGAGGTTTAGGACATATGTTACAAGAGAGTCCTTGTGGGATTGACACTCACCCTCCCACTCAATTTGAATCAAATGTAGAGGTTCTCTCACCCTGTACCCATACAACTCGAAGGGTGAAAACCCTGTGGCTTCCTGTGGTACATCTCTGTAAGTAAACAACAGATGGGGCAAATATTTGTCACACTCCCTCTTGAACCATTCTCACATGCCCATAATATGGTCTTTAGTGTGGAGTTTAACCTCTTCACCAGACCATTAGTCTGGGGATAGTAGGGGGCAGTCTTTAGGTGCTTCACCCCACAGTGCTTCCACAGACAAGCCGGAAGGTCTGACATGACACTGGCACCTCTTTCAGTCAATATTTCATTTGGGAATCCTATCCTGCTGAAAATCTCTAACAAAGCATTTTCCACCTTTTCTGCTTCAAGGGAGGACAATGACACTGCCTTAGGTTATCTGGTAGCATAATCTAGTACCACTAGGATATACTTCTTCCCTGTGGAACTTGGGGTAATCAGAGGCCCCACAATATTCATAGCTATTCTTTGAAATGGCTCCTGAATCACGGGCAAAGGCATCTAAGGAGCCTTGACCTTGTCTCCTGCCTTGCTACTTTCTGGCAATGCTCAGAGGTCCTGCAGTACCTGGTTACATCTCTGGAAATCCCAGACCTATAAAAGTTCTGCATAATAGGTCTCATCGTATGCTTTATGTCCATATGACCTGCAAAGGGAATGTCATGGGCTACAGCTAGAAGTGCCAGATGGTAGGCTCTGGGCACTACCAACTGCTGTATTCTCTCACCCTCTAGCCCTCCCTCAGGGGTCCACTCTGTATACAGTAACCATTTGTCCCAGTATACTGATTCCCCTTTTCCTTGACAATTAGGTGCCTCACTGGCTACCCTCCTCAGGCCTTATAATGTAGGGTCTGAGATCTGAGCCTGTCTCAACTCTCTCTTGGTAACCTTTCCCAACTCCACTCCCACAGAAAGTATGGTATCCTCTGACAGCAGTGCCTTACTATCAGCCTGGGTACTACTACTCACCTCTACCCTTGCAGTCACTCTGTCCAAGGGAACATCAGTACCCACAAGCAGCTGTGGCTCACCTTCAGTCTCACTGCTACAGGGTAGCTGCCCCCCCGAAGCAACCACCACACCAGTCCTGGCTTCAAGTCTCCAATCTATCTAGGTCTGACCCAAGCTACCAAACCCACATGCTTGTCTCCAAGCCTAATTGCATGTCACTGCATGCACACAAGGCACTGCATTATCAAAATCATTCCCTATCAGGACATCTGCTGGGATATCCTCAAACACTCAAACAAAAAATGCTCGCAAGTACGGCAGGTGCAAATGGTCGAAACAAAACACAAATTTTCAAAAACAATGACTAGCACCAAAGTGTACTAAGTACCCGAAAATGTTATTAAGTTATAGCGACCACATGAACATCATACCAGTTTCAGCATAACTACCTTCTACAGTGATGAACAGCATAATGACTGGTAGCTCCCCTTTTACCATCCTGTGTAAAGTGTGAAAAATCGGCCCCCAATGTTTTACCTCTTTGAAACAAATATCTGAGACCAAGGGCCTGGTACAATTCCTCAATGGCCATCAACATATTCCAATTTTTAGATATCACCTCCCTCATTAGGTTGATGTTCTGCCCGTATGTGGTGACAAACCTGATGGTATCCTGATTGTCGTCCTGTGTTTTGTTCTTATACTCCAACAACTGTGTTCTCTCTTGTTTGGAAGCCCAGTTACTGTCTGTAACCCCTGATCTTAAACCTATGGATTAAATCCTGAAATTAACTAAAATCTTCCTGTGTGGAACATATTCTTTTAATACGCAAGAATTGAGACTTAGGTATGTTCCGGATGGTGTGTTGTGAGTGTAGACTAGAAGTGTATAACAGGTTGCTGTACTGGGGATACTTTCTAAACACATGTGTTCTAACTGTGTCATCCAGATTCCTTATGACCATAACATCCAGAAAATTGACTTGATTAACATCACAATTCAATGTAAATTCTATCCCCCACTTATTGTCATTTAGGTATTGTACAAACTCCAACAGATGTTGCCTGTCTGCTCACCACATTAACCAACAGTCATCTAAAAATCTCCTCCAAATGTCCATTTCATTCAGATAGATGTTATGGATGTCACTATATATTAACTGTTCTTCAAGATACCCCATAAACACGTCAGCATAGATGAAGGCAAATGAAGCCCCCATCCCTGTACCCCACATCTGCCAGTAGCATTCTCCCTGAAAGTAAAATGCGTTTTTAGATAGAACATGTTCTGCCATACAAACCAACAATGTGTTAAAACCCACTGGATATATATTGTCCCTCTCTAACCAATATTGAAGTGCCTGTAGGCCCACCCAATGGGGTATATTAGTATACAGAGCCTTCACATCCAGGCTACATAATAAATATGTTGGTTGCAATTGTGTATCTGATAATAATCTTCAAAAATTGAGTTGTGTCCTGGTCAAAAATACAGAGAAAAGTTCTGTCAAGGAACCAATACCTGAGACAATAGGCCTTGCCTGGAGGTGTATCCAGGCTTTTATGTATTTTAAGCAGTAAATAAAGAATCTGTTTCTGTGGGTCACTCACCATCAGGTGTTGTATGACTGTGTCCTTAATGATTCCCTCATCTACTTCCTGTTAAAGAAACAAGTCAATATCCTTGAAATTAGGCATGGGGTCCATAGGCATATGTGTATAATGCTGTGGGTTAGACAGCTGTCTATTTCCTTCAGCCAGATAATAATCCATATTCATAATAACCACTGCCCCACCCTTATCAGCCGGTAATATGACTATGTTCTTGTCACTCTGAAGTTCAACCAAGGCCTGTTGTTCACTGACTGTAAGATTATGAGCAAGTGTTTTAAATTGACACAACTTGAAATGTAAATGTTTTGAGGACAGCTTGCTGAAATATCGATACATGTTTATTCATTGGGGGGATGAAATCCGACTTGAAAAACCTATAGTCAGTAGAGCTATGAGAGGTATCCCTAGAACCAAAAAATAATTTGAAATTCACTGCAACAAAACGCCAAAATATCATTGACCATATCATTCTCATCAGAAAAAAAGCCAGGAACATAGTTAAGACCTTTACTGAGTAGAGGTTTTTGTTTGTCTGTTATTATCACTGAGGAAATGTTATGGATGTTATAATCACACTCTGCCAAGTCATCAATGTTTGTAGTAGACCTTCTACCATCCTTATTCCTGTGTTTACGCCCACCCCTGTGCCTGCCGTGTCTAAAGGGTGGTCAAAACTAAGTTGTTTTTTAGGGATAGGCAATTCCTGTGTGTTAGGACCCTGTGTGTCCATGGCTGATGATTCTTCCCCAGAGGTACTACTATAAGTTCTGCCTGATTTTGAGGTTAGATCTTGATCTTTTCCTCTTTGATCCTGCCACTGATTTATCCATATCCAAAAATGTTACATTCTTTTGATAATCAAACAGTTTCCCCCTCTGATAGTCCCCTAAATCCCTGTTAAATTTGCGTATTTATTTCTCCTTCATTTGTTTCTCAAAGCTCAATAGGTCCTTGGTAAGCTTGTTCAAAAATGTAATATAATGGGGTTGACCCTCATAATCCTTAAGTTCCTCACATACCACTTTCACCTCCCTGATATTATCATCTATCATCCTCTCATAATAACTAGTTAGCACCTGTACAAATGCCATTGAGGCATTTTGTTGTGCTACACCCCATTCCCTTATGAGTGTATCATCCATCTTGCCCACCAATAGCTGAATTTTCACCCTCAGCTCACTAGGCGTAATATTTTCACTTTGATAGGCTTTGAATAGTCTGAGATGCCAAACATTCATATGTAGTGTTCTCATACTTTTACACAATTTATGAAATATTTGATTGCAGCCGTCAACAGGATCTATTTTTTCCACATCCAAGTTCCCATCACTTGGCCTGTCAAATCAAATACATGTATGTTGTTCTTATCAGCAGAAAGGCCCTGTAGAATAGATTCTAGATCCATGACAATCAATATATATTACAATTGTAGGAAAATTTAGAACACTACAATAATACACTTTAGTAAGACATCCTGTGGCCTATCAGCCACCAAGGATGAATCAGCACATAAACAAAGCTATTCAAATGCCTCCATTCCAAGATAGTGTATAAACAAATAAACTCAAATTAATCAAATATCCCCTAGGGCCCGTCAGTGATCAACAAACCCTTGGTGAGCATAGAATGGAAGGACCACACCCCAGAGAGTAATCTTGATTTTAATCCAACATCCCACAAAGAGCGCGGATTACTGTCTATCTGGGCCCTGTCAAATGTTAACCAAACTCGTATATACCAGGGTCAGTGTAGGTCCTATACAGAAACAGTTCTAAAGGGACAAACCACTACCATATTTAAAGATATTTGATCAATCCCAAAAAAGGGGGGAACATCTAGGACTTAGTTTTGCTGAGACCACCAATTAAGTTAGAAGTGGCCTTCTGATTGTTCATACATATTCAAATTAATCCAAATGCCAAATCTACTTATACCACAACACACTTATACAAAACCAAAAAAAATGCACAATTCAAAAATTATTCCAATGCAAATGTACAGTATAGAACTTCTGATTGTTTTGAAATACTAAACGTTTGATGTTGTTGGAAAATGTATCCCTCAAGCTCCAAATATAATTCTGATAGACCAGTAAACTAAGGTGGGGTTAAATGCAATATATACTCATATAATACTATTACTCAGCACAAAAACATTCAAAGTCCCAGGAACCCAACATAAAGAGGTATGTTCATTTAACCCAGGGTATAATATATAGTATCCAAAACAGCTGTAAAAAGCCCAAAAACCTACATTTGAATAGCCTCAAATGAATCTCAACATTTTGTAATGGTTCCCATACAAGACTAATATGTATTCAAAATAATTAGCACCTGATCAAGCTCAAATGTGATGCTATTAAGGTTGCAAAATTGTTGAGTTTAAAACTCAAATCCCCTTCTCAATGGGAATGTTAATTAACTAGTACATATAATTATTCCACCTTGGCGAACTATATGAGAAAAATGTACTTAGAACAAGGGGTACTGATGCCCAACACCTTCCACACATATCATAGTCAATCAACCAATATGATAATATTCACATATTCATAAGATATTAACATAACAAACCAATTGCCGTTGATATAATACTGAGTCCAACATTAATGTCCGACAGTAAATATGCTTTTTGATAACCATTCATGCCTTCAGACAGGAGATTTCACATAGCCATTAATGCAAACATGAATAAGTTCAATTATAACCCCACAAGATGGTCCCCCCATTGCCCAATGTCATCATAATTGGATTCATAGAAAAAAACAGCACTATCCCCAAATACCAAGCATAAATCCAAACTTATTACAATGCAGATGTCCCAAACACAGTCCATAAACCACCAAATTGAAAGCATTTTCTGATGGAAAAAGACGAACCAGTTCCCGAAGGAATGTGTACAAACACGCTGGTCTATTAGTCAACCCACAGGATATAATGCTGACAGAATCCGGATAACAAGCCCCAGTTACTCCTTATATGCCCAAACGATGCCAGACAGTTCTATCTGGTTCGCCCACTAAGACCAACAAGAAACAAAACTACCAGTACCTGGATGATAGGCCACAATGGTCACATAAAGGCCCATACATAATAGCACATTTCAAAACCATAAACTGAACCCATCTACGTCCAAAACTTAAAGTTCCCCAGAAGATGTATTCCTTCTCATCAAATCTGACTTTGGATATTATTCCACTCAGTTCAGTCCAACAGTATATTATATAAAAACGATATCAAATAGTTCAAAACACTAATGTGTTCCTATAGACATGAAAGACTAACTCATTCCCTGAACAGTGCGATCATCTCCCATTCAAGGTCTAAACAGAAACCAATATTCAACCCCAACTTGGTAGAATAGTAATATTATTGGCAAAAGCACTCCAATCCAAACAAAAGGATGACTCGACAAGACTGAAGATCAAGGGCTTCCAAAACCGCTCAAAAAAGGCTGAATCCCATTCAGCCATGAAAACACAGGGTGCGAACACTGAGCCAACAGCGAGACAACCAAGATACTCAAACAAAAAATGCTCACAAGTATGGCAGGTGCAACCGGTTAAAACAAAGCACATATTTTCAAAAACAGTGGACAGCAACAAAGTGTACTAAACACCCAAAATTTTTATTTTAAGTTATAATGACCACATGAACATCATACCGGTTTCGGCATAACTGCCTTATTCAGTGATGAACAGCATAATGACAAATAACCATTTAAATAATAAATCCCTTCTATCTTCCTATTATATCTATAGTGTTTTAAGGTTGATATGAAATGAATTAACTGGTTATTTAATGATTTTATACT
>NC_056725.1:272639726-272664726 GCF_019279795.1 Protopterus annectens | reverse complement strand
CCAAATGGCCCAAGGTTTTTTAGTCTATATAATGGTTTTCATGGATTTGTTGTATTAATGAACACAAAATTGCATTTGCAGCTTGTGACATATTTTTCTTTGCCTTAATTTTTCTCTTAAACTTTTTTTTTAATCTTCTATCTGGAAATTCTGGATTTTTGAATAATAATAACAACATATAATTTCTTTCTTATCCTCAGTAGTCCACTCTATCATTTTTAAGGGATTTTTTTTTGTCCGGTCAGTTTTTTTTTTTTTTTTGTGGACAACTACTTCATTCTACAATGGGGGGCCATCCATCCCCTGAGCATGGCCTAACCCATTGTAGGGATGTTTCCATGTTGAGGATTCTACACTGTCATTTTTTCCAGCCCTAGCACCAGTGTTCACACCAGGAGTGGGCACTTATTTATACTGGGACTTGTGCACCCAGCTGTCTTTATTTTTAACCTGCTTCTGTCCTTGATATATAGTATATAAAATACAATCTATATATCTGTGTCATCTTGGTGAGATTTTGTAAAAACAGGGTCTATCTCATGAAGGTACTCACCAATACTTGAGTATGAATTCAGATCCACTTATAATACTCTCCTTTCCTTGCTGATTTTATCAACTCTCCATTTTTTTTTTCAAAACAATATCAAATCTCCATTTGAACCCACAATTTTGACCTCCTGTATCTTTGTTTGATGTTAAATGTATAAGTAAACACAGTTATTTTTAAAATTCCTAAAGACTGGATATAAAGACTGGATAAACACTGTTTTGCAGAAGTTTATCATGCATTAAATTATCAAGACAGTATTGTCCTTTGGAATTACTTCCCTTGCAAGTACCAGTTAGTAGTACTTTCAAATGGCCCAATATAAATGGTTTGTTAAACAGTATAATTGGGATTCTGTGGTTCAAAAGTGTCAGATAGAATCTGGATTTGCGAAACAGAAATCAGTTTTTTTTTATCTGCTGCCTTATGCTAGTTCATTGTGATTAATTCGATACTCCAAAGCTTGCCTTTGGTAAAGTTATTCCACAGAAAGCCTCAACGTATTTATTGTGTCTGTAATGTGTAAGATATGCCATTTTAAAGCAAGCAGTCATAAACTGTGTGGTGATAAGCATAGTAAGTCAGGTTAAGTTATGTTTGACAGGCAATTGCTAAGATGCTTCAGGCACTGATTACATGTTACTGTAACACATAGAATAGCATGACTGAAATGACATAATCATTTACAATTACAGGAGTCAACAAAGACTAATTTCGGTTAAAGCTTTAAAGCTATTTTGTACTACTACTACTACCTTATATTTTCATAATCATAATGCTACTGGATTGATTAGCTATGTTGTGTATCTTCATTTAAATTGGTAAAAGCAATACAACTATTTACTCAAAATGCTTCCCCAAGTCTTGTTATGTTTATGGCCACAGATCAGTAATTCTTTGATGCAGTCTTTGAAAATGTACACATTGTGTGAAGAACAACATTTATATAACAGTTATTCATGGCAATGTCTGGTGTTATCCAATGATTTCCTCTAAACTGGTAGGTTTGATCCCAAGTATACACAGTGCAAAAATGTATCTGATAGATTAATGCTTTGTTTAGAATATTGTAAATCCCCTCTATAGCCACTAACATGCTGTCATGACTTATTACTCATAGTTATGCATGTTTTTAAATTTAAAGATAAGTAGTTAAATAAAAAAACACCTTCAAACCATCAGGAAAGAGTGTTTGACCAGTGGTCTTCTCATAGTCATGCTGTGAGTTAAGCCTTTTAAGAGGTATAAGGTTAAAACATAACAAGTAGTTAACAGGCTAGATAAAGGGAGTCACAGTTATCATTTCAATGTACCAAAAAAAATAAAAGGTTTTTTGAAGAAATACTAAATTCATCAAATATATCATAAGATGATCACCAGATCCCATAAGAGTGTAAATACACCCAGGAGTCAAAATGCAAAATATTGGTGAATAGACAACTAGCATTTCAAATGAGCAAGGCATATTCCATCATTTGGTCAAAGAAAACTGATTTAAAGATCAAGTGCAAACTTATTGTTCTCACTATTTCTTTTTGCAATAGTTGTGCTCTCCACTTAAACAGGCTTCCTGATTTCAAAATGTATACTTTTTAATTTCCTTTTTTCACTAGAACAGTATTTATTAAGTTTAAATATCAAGGGCAATTTGTTTCTACCACTTCTTTTTCTATAGTTGTGTTGTCATCTTGTAAAGTTTGCTTTTCAGTTTTAAAATAGATCATTTTTAGTTTAATTATATCAGTGGAGCTATATTTATTAAGTTCAAAATACATGTGTTTGTATGTATTATATGCTTAGCCTCTTCTTGTTTTCTTCCTGATTCTGCATCACCTGGCAACACCTTATGATTAGGTTGTAGCAGGGCAGATAGTGTGTATTTAGTAGCTGAAAGAATTAAATGACCTGGAATATTTCTATGCCAGGGATAAATAATGGAATTATATAACATTCTATGTTATTGAGTACCTTTGCCTATTTTAAACAGAGCCAAATTTCTCCCAGGACTTGTTGAGGTAGCTGACTCTTGTTGATGTTGTCTGACACAACAGTTTTGCTTGTATGCCCAACGGGGTATTCACGGCAAGGAGTTAGGTCTGATATACAAATAGAGCTATGTGGAGAAAATGATCTTCTGTGCAGAAACCCTGCAGGATGGAATAGCCATCATAACTGCATTCTCCACATCAAAGACAGGAAATATGCTTGCAAGATTACTACTCCACCTGGCAATTAAATACATTTTTGGGAAAAAAAAGCATACAGTAAGCTATTCACAGATAAGATTAGGGTACAACTCACATTATACCAAACTACATTTGTGTAAGGTGCTAGTACACCTACACCTGTATATGAAATCTGGTACTTCAGGAAGTCTGGCTTCCTACCATGTACTGCTTACAGCACCTACTCTCACATAGAGGTGGGGCTTCAGCATTGTGAAGAAGCACATTCAGTTCAACAAACAGTTTTCTATCTATCTATCTATCTATCTATCTATCTATCTATCTATCTATCTATCTATCTATCTATCTATCTGTCTATCTATGCATTTATTTATTTATCTTTCAATTTATTTGTTTGACTTTGTTTAATGAGAAGCCTGGACAGACTAACAGTAGTACTGAATATAATGGTACATAAGAAAAAAAATCCCAGAAAACATTCACAGATTAATACAAAAGTATTGCATGACAAAGTTAAAAAAAGGAATCCTAGTTAACAATCAAGGAAATATATGCATGTGGTATGAGCAGTATCCACCTTTTTTGCAAACACTTGAGTTAACAAAAACAAGTTACTTATTATTTCTGGTGGATAGATTTAAGAAGAGGACAAAGGAGGTAAAGGAGGAAATAGCTGTGTTTTTTGGGGTGCAGGTTAAAAGGTGCAGAAAGACTGAATGGAAAAGATATGTGAAATAGTGGACATAACAAGAGTTAGGGGATGTTTGTAAATGAATACTTATAGATTATTTGTGTAGCGTTGGAGCACTAATCCAGTCGATGAGCAGCACACCAATACACATTACAGCAGGCTACCATTGGGGTGATTCATACACCCTTGGTTTTCATCCTATAAATTATTACCCCATTGTAGACAACTATTTATTACAGTATGGCATCTGTTATTGCATAGTATTCCAATCATGATGGACTACTAAGAATTGTATCCTGTTCTGTTTCTGTTCTTCTGCTGTTTATATGACTTTAAATAATATAATTGCTTTTAGTGAGTTACTAATTTAATGCCTGTCTGAGTGACTGTTTGGTGATGCAGTCTGTTGTTTTATGTGTTGAAATCTGTTGCAGGCTGCAGAAGATGCGTCTATCTGCAACGAGCCGTTTATCTCATTTACTGCATCATTGGCATCCTAGACCACACAACTCAGAATCAAGATGAACCAGGTAGCTGCTTAGCATATAGGAATGCAAATACTAGTTTATTAAAAAGATTTAGGAAGGAAAGGGATTAATTAGCCTCCTTTTGCACAGAACTGAATATGCTAAAGTGAAGGAGAACCCATGCCCAATACTGTACAAGGAAAAGAAGCAAGGATCTTAACTATGATAACATTGGAGTTAGAATCTTTTTTTCATACTTTTCCATTATCAGGGCACCAGGTCTAATGAGCAGCTGGAATGCTAGCAGGCGGTCACAATGATCACACTGCTACAGGTGATGTATATACCAAAAGTTATACTTTCCTTGCAGACTGTTATTGCAAGCAAATCAAAAACTACAAAACAAGATAGAACAGTTACTGTGTAAAGGTTTCTCGGCTACTAGTCTTACTTCCTAAACCCACAAGGGTTCAAAGCCCCTTTTCCTGTTACAGCCTCACCTCAGTGATATAATGAGACAACACAGGAAATACATAACACAGTGTGCGTCAACAGGGCTGATGTGGCAAAGTCTCACTCCATGCATTAGATGCTGAAATTTTAACAATCCACAAAAGTAGATTTGTGTTGGTGGAAGGGAGTGCATGGCCTACATAAAGAATGCTACAATGCCCATCGAGATTAAGTAACTCTTCAAAAAGAAGTCTGAAGCTATTAAAAATCAGAAACCATATCATAGCACGTCTATGGGACACTAACTTCTAGCCTTGTACCAGACAGGCTGAGTTTTTCCCTAGACCTAGGACTAAAATCAAATCACAGGCAGCACCCTCCACATTATAACTTGAGCTACATATTCTCATGTGAGCAATCAGTACCCCTTAACATTGGGAAAATACGTTGTACGTTGCACTACCAACTCAAACAACCAGCATGCACTCCAGATCACCCATACTTGTTGTCAGAGCACCCAACTGACACCAACGTGCACAGCATCCCCTGATTTTTTCCTTCATAATGTTCGTGACTGCTGCGCAACAGCCATACATCCAAACTGTCCAGATTTTTGAGAATGCCCAAACGTTTGCCTCATGTTTTTCATCTTTTCCTTATAAAAAGTTTGTTTTTCTGACAAATCACAGAGGACTGGTGTCACTAAATAATGACATAAATTTCTTTCAGACTTTATATTCTTCATTCTTTCAGAAAATGTATGCTAACACAAATCATGTTATGCTAGCAACTTCCTAAGGGTACAAGGCAACATTTAAAATCTGTCCCTATTTTTGGAACTTTGTCCCCCTATTACTTTGGGCTTTGTCTTCTTTGCTAAAGAATTTTAGACACGGCAGCATGCTAACATTCCAACTGCTCATTAGACCTGTTGCCTCGATAAAGGAAATGTACCCTTTTTTTCTATATTGCTCCCAAGATCTGCTTGTTGCTGTTATTATTAGTTCAGTTTTCTGCTTCTGTAGAACTATTTTTTTAACCTTCTGTAGTGAGTGGCAGAGGATGAGTTCTCATATTAATGTTTGATATATAGATAGGTTCTATTTAAATCATTGTGCAACGTGCACATTTTTGCAAACTTTCGACTTGTTCATCACTTTGTATCTGAAACATTTTTCACTGGAATATTCATCAACTACTCTCCAGTTAGAACAGAGAGGTGTTGTATATTTAGAATTTTTACACTGCTGATAATGCATGGAGGCATGGACCTTGTATAAGTGTAGTTATGCAAGTTCTGCATCTCCTTCATTCTTAATTCATTATTATGTCATTATTGATTATTATTAATTCATTATTAAGTTATTTCCGACCCACGATAGTGGTGCTGTGGTAGTGTTGTCACCTCACAGTAAGACGCTGTCCATTTCGATTCTCAGCTAGAGTGTCTTCTGCATGGAGACATGCGTGAATGGGTGTACCTTCTTTGAATGCTGTGCGTCAGGCCTGACAAGCCGGTACGTAAAAATCAACTGCCAATCAATAGCGGACCGGAGTTCCGCTGTGGAAGCCCCTAACTTGGAAAAGCCATAAGACACAAATAATTAAGTTATTTCCTCCCTTTAAGATACATGGGCCAAGATTCTAAATGAATAGTCAAGAGACAGGTTGGCTTCTGTCATCCCACTCCTATTACTCCAAATTGTGAAATCTACTCCCACTTCAATGCCTTGTAATGCAGAGGAATTGAATGGAAGGGAATCCTGCTATTTCCATGCAAGGTACTAACATTCCATAACATTCTTTTTTAATGATCTTAGAGAACGGGTGAAATGTACATTGATACCCAATCAGGACATTCTCCAATAAGTTGTTAATGTACAGATAAAGCCAAATTTAAAAAAAAAACAAGCCTGCTGCTTCTCAATAGCATATGAAGTTGCTGTAAAGTTAAAACATAAAACAAAACAAAACAACAAAAATAGCTACCATTTGTGTGTTCTCTTGGTATGGACTTACTGCTTAACAAACATAAGAAAAAATCAAAAAGAAAATAAGCACAAGGGAGATATCTGAGTTTGTGTGTTTATGTGGGTGTGTATGTGTGTAGATATTAAATACATACACAACGTATATTTTGGATGTAAAATACTGCCATCAAAAAGAACTACATGTGCTACAGCAAGTCTGAATGAAACATTAGGTGGAGGAACCATTTTACCCTAAAGAGGAATATATACATATATATATATATATATATATATATATATATATATATATATATATTGTGTATATATATATATATATATATATATATATATATATATATATATATACATCTACATATACATGCATAAAAAATACAAAACAATTTATCAGATAGCCTATTCTCTAACAATAATAATTCCTTTAATGATGGGTGTTATTATGAAAATACTTTTCCAGGATAGTAAAGCTCTCCTCCTACTTATGGGTTCCACAACACCCATGGACAGGTGCTAATTCCCTGATAATGACTACCTTGTTGGGCATTATTGCTTGCTCACTAGCTATTCTGAAGATACACAGAACTTTCTTAAGACCTGTCAAGGAGACCAAGTCTAGCAAAATTTATGGTGCAAAGCAGCTCCATCTGCATTCAATATCAAGACTGACAAATAAGTGGAGCTGCACAGCTATGTAGCTGTGCAGCACAAAAAAAAAAAACAACTTGGCAGCGCAGACTGTTATGCCTGCACTACCACCTTCCCAGAAGAAGGATGAGCTTGCAAGTCCCCCTAGCTGACCTGGCAATTAAATCTCTTTTTCTAAGAGCAGTACCTTATGTTTGGGGCGCAGTTCAGACTAGACACTTCTGCATAAGCATAAAAAAGGAAGGCAGGTTACTTGTCCCCGACTTGTTTGTTACTGTTCTAGAACCCTTCCTTTGTAGTGTTAAGAATTATTTTCTTGTAAATGGACACAAGAGTGATGCTGCAGTTTTCACACATTTAAAAAAATGTCTTTTTTTCCCTGTAATGAGGCCAGATCTATCATTGTTAAGGCTATGGCAGGCACTTCCTGTATGGGATCAAAGTGTCTAGTAGCCTTACATATTTAACAAGCATACAAAATATAAAAAATAATAATATAATTAATATCCATTCTTCATTGCTTTACTGCATCAAAAAATATTTAAAAGTATTAAGATGGCACCTACAACTGAATATATACATATATATATATATATATATATATATATATATATATATATATATATATATATATATATATATATATATATATATATATATATATATATATATATATATATATATATATATATATATATACATGTATACATGTGTATATATACATGTATACATGTGCATATATATTTATGTGTGTGTATAGCGTGTGTGTGTGTGTGTGTGTGTGTGTGTGTGTGTGTGTGTGTGTGTATATATATATATATATATATATATATATATATATATATATATATATATATATAGTGTGTGTGATTTGGAAAGAAATACTGCAAATCTGAATACTTTGAATACTTTATGTAATATTCTTAAAGCATTTTGGCTAGGGGGCTTACCCTCTTCCTGATGTGAGATATTGTGAACCCATGCCCCTCTAACTCTACTAACCTCAGATTAATATGAATACCATGAGGTAGCACAAACACCAACATAGTATATGCTTCCTCTTTTCTCATGCCCTCTCTGTGTCCCTGTGTTTTTAAAATACAATAGAAAAAAATATTGATTCCAATATCTGAGCCTGGAGCTCCATGTCGACAGAACACAAGCCATGGCTTGTAACTACAGTACTAGTGTTGTTCACATTTCATTTCTGATACATAAAACGATTGCTAGAAAAGTTTAATACCTGGTGACACTTCTGCAGGAATACACCACACAGATGTTCTGCAAAGGGAAATAAATGGTTCTGTCTGCCAAAGAGTTTAAAAGCTATGATGAACATACATGCTGTACCTCACAATAGCATGCACTGGATTCTAAAGGTGTTGGTTATATGGAGTAACATTACCCTAAACGGTTATCACAGTAATCACATGTACAACACCAAAAGATAAGGATCTGATAGTCCATATTCAATCTAAGATGGATAGGATTTACTACACAGACCTAAGTCAGTGTTGTACATTATTGAGGTTTGCCTATCTATGAGGATGACTGGTGAAGATTCCCATTAGAGTTAATAGGATGTGTTGGTAAAGAGGCAGGTCTATTTATGTGTAGGATGTGGTACTACAAGTGGCATCTTGTGGGAAGCCAGGCTGCGTGCTGTACTTGGCTTCACATACAGGTGGAGCTGTACTGCAAAGATCAGGAGTATGGGAGAAGAGTAAGATAATATTTATTTATTTATTTTATCTATTTGCTTCTCATCTGCGGTGGTGGTGTTGCAGTAGGGCTGTCGCCTCACAGTAAGACGTTGTCCCATTCGATTCTCAGCTAGAACGTTTTCTGTCTGGAGACATGAGTGAATGGGCGTACCTTCGTTTAAGGTTGTTCGTCAGGGCTGGCAACTCGGCACTTAAAAATACACTGCCAATCATTAGCGGACCATAGTTCTGCTGTGGCGACCCCTAACCAGGAAAAGCCGAAAGACACTACAATCTATTTCCTTCTCTTGTTGATTTGAACCTATTCCATGATGAGTGTTCCCAGTTAGACTGTAGTAATAAAACCTACATATATTTTTTTCTGGGTTTGGGTTAAATCCAAATGAAAAATAAATTGACTAAGAACCTCATCAGCTATACCCAGTCCAATTTCCCACTTATTTCAAGACATTTTGTTTGTGAAAGATGAAAGAATTTAACTAACACAGAAGTCTCAGTCTCACAAAAGGACATGGCCTGTGAGCAGCACAGACATCCACCTCACTCCACAGCTTAACACTAAAATGTCTTAATGGCTGTTAAAAGTCCTTGCCAAAGCCTGTTAGATGCATGAAGAGGTCTCAGTGGAAATCTAATGCCTCTTCACTGTCTGGCACATGTCCAACAAGGAGTAACCAAGATTTAAATCATTCAAAATTCAATACACAGAATCATGGTACAAATAAAAACATTTTAGCAATTGGTGACTCTAGAGTCAGACAAACTGATTCTCTACTTGTAAAGCTGAACAAAGACATTGGGACAGTTAGCTGTCTTCTAGTTGCCAGGATCTATGATATCTCAAGGGTCCTTTAGACCCTTTCACGCTGGAAATATGACTACAACATGCAGACCCCCATGTGTGTGTATGTGAATGACTTGTTATGTAAAACCTTGAGGGATATGCAGAGAGATAATGTCAGAACTATCCATGCATGTCACAATACAGGCAAGAGTGGAATCCTTCCTTCTCCAAGAATGATGCCTACATACAAAAAAAAGCTAATCGACTTCAACAGTTGCCTTAATAGTTGGTGTCATTTCAGGGGGATCCAGTATGTGTTATCAAAGCTGGATCAGGGTCAAATTGGACACTAGGCAGCATAATGGAATACGCACACACCCACCGCAGACATTCCAATGTCCTATTACTTGGTTGTCTCTCTCCAATTACCATAAACACTATTCAAATCTGTAAATGTGCATATTATTTTCTTCTTTACTTTTACAATGATTACAGAAATTTGGATTTAATTTAAAATATTTATTTCAAATTTTATAGCACAAACACCAATGACCATTTGCTTAACAAACCAGTCTGTCGCTGAAAATGGGTTTAGCATGACTAAGAGAAAACGTTTCCTCTCTTGAAACTCACATTCATGGAGAATGCATATAAACTGATGTTAATTGAAAATGAATCTGGGCACTCAAGGATTAAGTGTAACTTGGGCCCCAATGCTCCCCATGCATTTTTAGGACAATGCATGAGCACATGTATTTTTTGATTCACATTCCTTATTGTTTTAAATCATATTTCTTGTTTAATACAGCAACATTGGTTAGAATATGTTTTAAATTTGTAATTTTGTGCATTTTTTTCCAGTAAGAAGTGAAACAAAATGTATGAACCAATAATAACAAAAGGAACAATTTAAGACCATTTCATCCATAAAAGGCCACTCAAACTGCTGACACTATAATCCACAAATATCTGTTACAGTGGTGGATTTAGGCCTGGTTTAGGGCACGTGCCTCCCCCTCTTTTTAAAGTAGTTGTACTTTTGTGGCTTAAAAAAATAAATGTGCTAGTTTTTTTATAGAAATCGGTAAATGTACCACCGAAATAGTCCATCTTACTGTTTCAGCTTATCAACACTTCTTTTTTACTGCTTGTATCAAAGATGCCTCTTCAATGCAATTGGAGGTAGCAGTCAGGTGACCTGTTCTATGATCCTAACAATAGCTGCTACAATTGCATCTCCAAATGTAGTTCAGTGAAGGCACGGCATTTGGTGACTGACTGTAGGATGATTTCAGTCCTTGAGAAAAAAAATAATACTGTATTTATAAGTATTACAGTGATACTAGTGTAGCATTGTGGCTTAACCAAAAGTTCAGAGTAAATATCAATCAGGAAGATCTTGCTCCAACAATTCACGAGTGAGAATCAGTATTCAGAGACTTTGAGCTAATTTTTTTTTTCCTCAAGTAGGACTTGAAATCCCATCAAAGTGGAACAGCTGAGAGTATACCTCATTTGACATGCTGTACATTCTCATTGAATCTCGTCTCAATTTGCCCCCATCTTACATGTTTGTTACTGTTGAAGGTGTCATCAGGGGAAACCTTTCATTTTTGTGCTTGTGCATACATGGGCAGACTACTGAAAGGGTAACTGGGGGGAATGTTTCATTTTGGTGCTTGTGCATACTTAGACAGACTGCTGAAGGGGTCATTGGTGGTGATGCTTCATTCTGGTCCTTGTGCATAATTGGACAGACTGCTGAAAGGGTCACTGGGGAACTGAAATCACTGTGAAATCACTATGAGGAGTGTTTCATTCTGGTGCTTGTGCATACTTGGACAGTCTACTGAAAAGGTTGATGGGGGATGTTTCATCTGGTGCTTGGGCATACTTGGACAGTCTACTGAAGAGGTTGATGGAGGATGTTTCATCTGGTGCTTGGGCATACCTGCATACTTGGACAGACTGCTAAAGGAGTCATGGGGGATGTATCATTCTGGTGCTTCTGAACAATTGGCCAGACCTCTGAAAGGGGTCATTTGGGAAGTTATTGCATTCTGGCTCTTGTGCATACTTGAAGACACTGCTGAAGGGGTCATGGGGGTGTTTCATTCTGATGCTTGTGCACAGTTGGACAGACTGCTGAAGGGTTAATTGCAAAATGCTTCATTCTGGAGCTTATGCTTACTTGGACAGACAGCTGAAGTGGTTGTTGGGTGAAATATTTCATTCTGGTGTTTGTGCATAGATGGAATGACTACTGAAAGGGTCTTTTGGGGGTAATGATTTAATTTGGTGCTTGTGCATATATGGACAGACAGCTGAAGAGTTCATTGTGGGGGGGGTGATTCATTTTGGTGCTGGTGCATAGATGGACAAACTGTTGAATGGATCTTTGTGGGAAATTATTATTTTTTTCCTGATTGGTGTGCCTGTGCATATATGGCCTTCAACACCATCCTCCACTCTGGAATCATAGATAAACTTACTAAGCTGGTCATTAATCCCTACATCACTCGATGGGTCGCCAACTGGCTTACTGACAGAACCCACATTGTAAAAGTAGCCAACTCCAAATCCAGCTCCAGACAAGTGACAAGTGGAGTACCTCAGGGTTCAGTCCTAGGACCGTTCTTGTTTGGCATCTACTTCTCTGAAGTACAGGCCAACACTAAGGGACTCTGGCTTACAAAGTTTGCAGATGACTGCAAACTGGGAGCCATTATTGAATTACCAAATTATGTGGATATTCTACAAAAGGGCCTTACAGAAACTGATGCTTGGTGCCAGAGCCATGGGCTCAGGCTCAATGCCAAGAAATGTATAGTTATCCCCTTTGGGAAAAAACATGTACCCATGAATTACCACATAGGTGGCAGTACACTAAACATCGAAAGTGTGATAAGAGACTTAGGGACACAGGTTGACAGTAGTCTCACCTTCGATAACCACATCGCCACAATAGTCAGGAAATCCTTCTATGTGGCACACCTCATCACTAAGGGCTTTTCCTCCAGAAAAAAAGAGGTCATTGTCTCACTGTACTCATCCCTCATTAGACCCCATTATAGAATACAATGCCCCATTTGGTATGTACCTTTCAAGACATCTGCAACAACTGGAAAGAGTGCAGAAATACCTCACTAAAAGAATCACAGGCCTAAAGCAGATGCTCTATTCTGGCCATCTAAAAAACCTCCAGCTATACTCTGCCGCATATCATCTACTCAGAGGCGATCTCTGCTTAACAGACAAGGCCATGTCAAACCCAGAGCTGTTGGACATGCTACACTTAAAGAAATCCCAATCCCTCAGAGCCACATGATCCAGGGATCAAAACCTTGTTATCACAATGAACAAAACATGCTTGAGGGATAGGTTCCTGACCCAAAGACTCTCCAGGCTCTGGAATAGACTGCCCATACATGTCAAGCAGAGCTCCTCTTTGGCCCTCTTCAAAAGGAACCTTGAAGATTGGATGGGGGAGATAGGAAATTCACCCCGAGGATCACGTCAGTCACCCTGCTAGACAGGGATCCATGGAAGCAAATATTGTGCGAAGAAATAGCCAGGAAATTGTTATGGCTAGGCTTGTATAGGCCCTAGGGCTGATAGCCTACTACCAACCTATGAACCTATGAGCCTATAAGCCAAATTTCCCATCCCAAAGGTAAAATTCAAACCTTGTACCTTCTGCACATGAGATAAATCCAGTGTTACTCATACTGTCAGAAGCAATTTAATCCAAGGGATTATTTTGTTTTTTTCTTTTCCACTTTTCACCAATAATTTTTGATTTCTTCTGTTGCTTACTTGCTTATACTTTGGATTTATCTTTACTTGTTATGTTTGGGGGCCATTTTATAACTAAAACAGGGCACTCAGAGGAACAGCCTATACTGTCTAGTAGAGCACATCCCTGTTACTAAATTGCAGACATGCTCAGTGTAAGTGTCTAGTATCTTATTATGCCACTGGGGCCTGCTGTTAGCAGACAGTAAAACACACATTGCTGTATAGATGATCCAGTGTTCACTGAACTAGCACTGACTATTAAAGCATTGTGTTACAAGGAGCTGTCAATGTGATGTAACTTCAGGTACAAATTTGTCTCAATGCACACTAAATGTTTTGTGCAGTATAGATCTATAAATGCAGATATAGATATAGATTATTGAAGGGTCAGGATGTATATTATAGCTGCTTCTCTCTTGGATCATATATATTTTTTTTGCATACACCACAGCCACAATGAGCTCATGTATTTCTGTGTTGCAGTCCATATTTACCAAGCTATTAATAGTATTATTTGTTTATGCAACTACTGACATTTCCTACTGCAAAGTTTAAACTTACAGAAAACAAGAAAAGTGACTAGGCCAGTGATATATGAGGCGAGCAACATTACAAATGAATATCAATTGGCAGTGAAGAATAGATACAAGGGATTAAGCATGGTGGAGAGAATAAGAAGGACACAAGTATGTGACATTACCCAGAAATTGGCAAAATAATTCTAAATAGAAAGAAGAATAAGAAGGCAACATGACTGTAAAGGTTTTAGAAGGGGCTAAGGAAAGAGGGATATCTAAAGACAATAGTGGCAGGTTACATTATGTAAAATGTTAATGCAGGGCAATGAAATGAAAGAAGACAATAGAACGTGAACAAGAAATCTGTTCAGGAAGGCGATTTATATTAACAGAAACTTTCAGGTAATGACAAACATGACAAAAGACAAAAATGGGAGTAGTACTATCACTGATGAACTGCACCACAGGCAACATATTAAGGTGACAAGAAGGACACCAACATCAATGATGGGTCCTCCAACGAGAGCCAAACCTCCTGTAGAGTGAAGTTAAATGGACACAATAAGGCTGAAACACCAGCTCAATTCTTTAAAATCCTACAAAATGATGATGTAACACTGCTGCATTTAATTTACCATCGACTGCAGAAAACAGGAACAGCAGCCATTGGATTGGAAAATGTCAGTTTGTATTCCAGTCCCACAAAAAGGTCAGTGCTACAGATTGTTCCAATTACCAGACTGTTGCACTTGTAGAAAGTATAGTATTCCTGAAATCAGAAAAAAATATTTCTGCAAAGTTAAAACTGGGGTGACTGCAATCCATGATGAGTGCAAGTCAGGCATGGCAGAAGTTCATTGTTAAAGAAGCTATGTCTTGAGAGAGAAAAGTATTATAGGTTCATAGATAGGTACTAGGCTATCAGCCCAAGGGCCTAAGTAAGCCTAGCCAACAAGGTTCCCTGGCTTATGCCACCCAAGAAAGTTAATTTCCTGTGCCGCTGTCGAGCAGAGCCACAGAAGTGATCTCCGGGGTGTATTTCCTATTTCCCATCCACTCATCAAGATTTTTCTTGAAGAGTGCTAATGAGGAACTTTGCTTGACATATATGGGTAGCTTGTTCCAGAGTATGGGAAGTCTCTGGGACAGGAATCTATCACTCCAGCATGTCCTGTTTATTGTGGTGACAAGGTTTAGGTCCCTAGAGCATGTAGCTCGGAGGGATTGGGATTTCTATAGGTGTAGCATGTCCAACACCTCTGCGTTTGACATAGCTTTGTATGTTAGGCAGAGATCTCCTCAGAGTAGGCGATATGCTACGGAGTAAAGCTGGGTTTTTTTGAGACGGTCAGTGTAGAGCATCTGTTTGAGGCCAGTAATCCTCTTTGTGAGGTACTTCTGTGGCCTTTCCAGCTGCTGCAGATCTCTTGTGAGGTACATTCCAAAAGGGGCGTTGTACTCTATAATGGGTCTGATGAGTGGCGAGTAGAGGGGAACGATGGCCTCTTTTTTTCCTGGATGAGAACCCTTTTGTGATGAGGTGTGCCATGTAGAAGGATTTCCTGACTACTGTGACAATGTGATTATCAAAGGAGAGATTAGTGTCCACCTGAGTCCCAAGGTCTGTTATCACACATTCAGCATTAAGTAGACTAACATTTATGCGGTAGTTCATGGGTACAGAGTTTTTACCAAAGGGGATGAAAATGCACTTTTTGGCACTGAGCTTGAGGCCATGCCTCTGACACCAGGCATCTGTCTCAGTGAGGCCCTTCTGTAGGATGTCCACATCATTTGGGGACTCGACTACGGCTCCTAGTTTGCAGTCATCTGCAAACTTTGTTAGCCAGAGGCATTCTGTGTTAGCCTCTACTTCAGAGAAGTAGATACCAAACAGGAGAGGTCCCAGGACTGAACCCTGTGGAACTCCATTTATAACTGGTTTGAAGTCAGATTTGGAGTCTGCAACTTTTACAGTTTGTATTCTGTCCAGTTGGCAACCCATCTTGTGATGTAGGGATTTATACCTAGTTTAGTGAGTCTAACTATAAGTCCAGAATGAGGGATGGTGTCAAAACCCTTGGCGAGGTCAAGATAGGCTGTGTGGACCACCTTACCCTCGTCTACAGCTTTGGTGACTGCCTTAAAGAAGTCAGTCAGATTCAGAAGGCATGATCTGCCTTTTACAAACCCGAACTGGATGGGGTCCAGAGTTTGGAGGTTACCAGTGTCTTTGTTTATGAGTTCCATGATGATATGTTCCATGGCCTTGCAGACCAGGCTCATCAGGCTAATAGGGCGATAGTTCCCAGGATGAGTGTTTAGGGTGTGAAGTTAGCACTGAACCTATCTGCCAGAATGTTGGCAATATCAGTGGGTTCTGTAATTTTCATGCCGTTGTGCTGTAACTCAGAGCAGATCTGGGTGTTGCCATTGAGATTCTTGACATAGCTATAGAATGCTTTGTGGTTGCCCTTAGAATCAGTGGCAATTTTGTTTTCATAGCTAGCTTTTGTGGATCTTATAAGGGATCTCAGCTTCTTTCTGGGGCTGACCAGGGAGCTCTTTTACTCATGGGGACCATACATTTGGAAAACATACTGAAGTTAAAGAATGCAATTTTATGTCTTGATGGATTTTGACTTGAGAAACAAAATATCCAACCAACTCTGGCATTTTTGGACTCCTGGAGACAAGCATTGTCTCCCCTTCCCAAACACATTCTAGAACTTGTTAAAAATACAGGAGTACTTTTTATTATTAAAAGACTTCTAACAGAAAGCGAATTATGACTAAAACCACTAAAAAGAACTGAACTGTCCAAAATCATTATGGTCTTCTTAAAATTTTTTTTTTAATTCAGTTATTTGGTACACCAATTAAATGAAGCCTTTGATCATTTATCCAAACCTCTATGCCTGCAGTTTACATTTGATGTCGCACAACAATAAAGCAGAATTTGACTTACAGTCCTATCTAAAATGTTACAATGATTTCAATAGTTTTTACACATTGCACATGATGAAATAGAATATTTGCTTTATGGGATTTTTTCATGACATCTACTTCCTTACTTATTCTGTTACTTTTACATGACTCAACTTCTTTGTTTACACATAAATCATTATTAACTTGCAAAAAAATACTTAAGTTTACTATGGTTCTCTCTGTGGTAATATCACCTTCAGTGGGACTCATTCCAAGGATATAACAATGCATATAGCACACAAAAGGAATGACACGCTGAAAGAAACTGCACTATTTGTTTAGTATAAAGAAACGTTTAAAACTTAGCGCTTTTGTCCAAAACAAGGACTTTTTCAGAGTTATTAACATACTTAAAACACTAAATACATTGCAGCACCAATCATGACACTTCCTCATGAATAAGTAATACATTTTCTTAAAGTACTGACTGCAAATATTATAAAAAAAAACTTTTTTCTTTTATGACATTTGATCAACTATATTCACTATAATGTTAAAATAGTCTACAGTATATTAACTTTCATTTTCAGTACACTATTGATTGACACTCTGTCATTTATGCCCAGAAAGGTTGTGGCATTTAGCCGCAACTGCCACGCCAACTCTTTAAAATTGAGCAATGTATCCAAATTTCCACCTGTGTCAACCCTCACTACCCTATCAATTATAAAAAAACAAAAAAGTCTTAAACCCATTGCATTGCATATGATGTTGCTACAAAACCTGGTTAACTTATTCTTTTTGATGTCATATAGGTGCTCACTATCTTTCAATTTTCTATTAATTTTACCAGCATAAAACCACTCACATGCTGTGCACACTGCAAAGTAAACCACTCCAAAAGTATCACAATTGCACCTACTGGGACAAGTAAAGGTTTTATCAAAACCTTTAACTGCTATATATGATCCTTCATGAATGAACCTAAAAAATATACAATGCCCACACTTAAACATGTGATTGTTGCAGTGGTGGGTATATTGTACAAATGCGTTATTTTCTAAAATATACATGACTTTTTTCCCCTTGCTAAAACAATAGATGGGTGGTCTCCTATGATAGGTTTCAAGCCAACATTGAAGACGAAATTCCAGTTTTTCTTAATACAATCCACATATCTGTTCACGTTACAAATGAAAGGAATAATGAAACAGCCATTAACCAGAGCTCTAGTGCACCTATTGTCTATTTGGGTTTGAGAATCACAACTCTCACCTTCACATTTAGCATTCAGTATGGGTGAAAACCTAATTTGCCATTGTCTCAAAACTTCTTCCTTAATTTCATATAATAAACCACTTAGACATCCCCTGTCCCAAAACAAGGAACATAAAAAGTGTAGTTCTTTTTCAAAAATATTGTCATCAGTAGTCAATCCTGATAGATGTACCATCTGTCCTTTCACAGTTCCTCTCTTTTGATGTTAGCGGTGGCAAGTGGTAAAATACAAATAAGAATTAGCGAAAGTCTCTGAAGTATACATTTTGTTGATAGAATCTTTAGCTACTGTAACATCCAAATATTTCATCCTGGACTCATTAATAAGGGAGGTAAATCTAAGAAAATCAGTAGATTTTTCCCCTTGAACTAAAATGCCTTCCATTGCTCAACAGACCCCTTCCACAAAATGTGTCTATCATCCAGGAATCTGTAATAAGCATAAATATGGGAGGCAAATTGTGATGTATAACCAAATAGCACTTCCCACATTGCTAACACAATATTAGCATCAGTTTCCATATTTGTTAATTAAGTAGGTGATTTTGTCTTGTTTTGTTTTAATGGATGTTGTTGGTATGGCGAGTTTGGATGGCAGCTGCAATTTGCTGCTTGTTTGCCTTTAGTGTAGGTGGTTGGGGTTGGTCTGGATGCAGTGTTAGCATGTGTTTTTGGTGTTACACATTTTTGATTTTCATCTGTTTAAGGGTAAGACAAGCACATTTAGTCCAGGTCATGCCTTAGCCACACCCCCAAACCCCATAGGCTGATAAGCAAACCCATCCACCAATCTCTTGACAAGCAGAAAAGGGAAGATACCAAGCTTTCGCTATAATATTTAAAGAGCACAGGACAAAGATTTTTAATTGAATGTTTCCATATATCCTGTCAGTTTATTTAGTTTTTTTTAAATTGGTCATAACACTTATGAATAGGTCCTTTCTCGGGATTAAAAGGCCTTTTATTCATTTCTGTTTTCCCAGCAGGCTTTTATACATGGTATGCAAGGATGAGTTTGAATTTTAAACAAGCAGAGTGAAGCACAATGGTTTGCATGGCAGGGTTAGTAAAACAAATTGATCACATTTTCTCAAATAGGTCTTTTTAATTCTTTTAAAATCTATAAGTATCATGTTAGGCAAAAGGCTAAAACATTTATTTTTATATTAAAAAAACCCTTCCAGTCCAAGTTTTTAAAAACTAAAATCACCAATCTATGACTGAGTGCCAAACAATCCCCTCCACTCCCTCCCTCCCTCACCCTAATGGTTATTGTTAGCTTTCATACATTCTTTGATAATTGATACATGTTTAAGGTTGATTACTGAAGATGAAAAATTTTTTTTTGTTGTTTTTTGTTTTTTTAATATGTATTCATTACTTATGTCTGCTTTTCACCCACCAAAGATCCCCACACAGAGCGTTTTTTATTCCACCTTTTCAGTGTTCATCATATAAGATGCATGGTGCCAGCAATAGCCATGCTACCACTTGATTATGTTATTTTACTCCTAGAGCATTTTTCGCTTCGATGATGACCAGCGTGCATATACTTTTATCTAGAGCCTTTCCATATCAGTTATAGATTTAAACCCCTTAATTAAACTATCATTAAATTTGATTTGTTTGCCTTGTTCATCCCTTTGGCAGCCTATTTATATATAATTTGATGATATAAGTTTACAATTTTATTGAGCTATTCTAGAGGCATTTCTTTATTTTATATATTATATTCCATGGTATTTTAAGCACAAAGAAAGGCTGACAAGTTTTTTTTCTCGTAGCTATAGCTACTTTAAGTTGCACAAAGCTTAATGACTAAAAATATTTTTTTCCATTCCCACACGAGCACACCACCACCTCCTGCTTGAATTGGCTGATTCCCATTTTCCTCCTCCAATCAGGCGCTACTTTTTGAATTTCCAATCATACTCCAGGCTTGAACTTGGTTATCCAATCAGAATTAATACTTTGAAATATAGATGTTATACAGTTACATGACGATTCTGTATATATGCATGTGGTTTTACTGCTCTGTTAATAAATGCGCTCACCTACCAAGAAATTAAGTTGATTGAAGTATTTTTTCTGAAAATAATGAAAGGTATTATTTGGAATTAATGCTACTTGGTGCTGATTCTGAGCTACTGTGGATCCAGAATATAGAACACATAGCTGTTTAAAGTTCAGTCTTCTCTGCCATCAAGAATAGCTGTCCCCTAGAACATCACTCAATACTGGTCTGACCTTCTTAAATGGTGGGTAATGCCATATTATTGCAAGATATAACTCCAGAATCAGAGCAACCAGACTGTAAACAAATGGGGCCCTATGCAGGGTAATGAATCAGGACCCCCACCAGCCATACCAGTATTTCTTTACTTGGCTGTCTGTCCTCAATTACTATAAACACTTTTCAAACTTGACAGTGTACATACTACTTTATTCTTTTATGATTATCAAATACATATAGATTTTATTTAAAACTTAATTCAAATTTTACAGAAAAAAAACACATTGACAAGACATTTTCTAAACAAAACATTCTCACATTGAAAAAAGGCTTTGCATGAGAAAAGTAAATTTCTCTTTCCCTGGTACATTTAATGAAAAATGCATATGGCAACCAATTAAACTAAATGAGATGTGCTGGGATTCAAAATAAATTAGCATGTAGTAAAGTATTAAGTGCCTATGGGAAAGGAAAGGTGTAAAAATTCAAAAGGCAAATGTGTAACACATTTGCTGACAGCCTGAGACAGCCCACTTAACCCATTTGTACCTTTTCTGGAGTAGCCCACAAGTACTGTATAGTGAAGTAACTTGGCAGAGTCACACAAGACAAATGAAGGAATCAAAGCATATACTACACAAAATAACTCTTTTAACAGCTCATAGCCTTATTACTGTTGTGGCCCCTCAAAAAATGGTACATTTCACACCTGTGTGCCAGGAAAAAAAACAAGCTAAATTAAAAACATATTCATAGTTAAAATATTAAAATTAAACTCATAGATGCCACGCTGTCAAATTTATTCACAGTTGAACGATATGCACACTGTCAGCATTAAACAGAATAGGGAAACCAAGGATCATATTCAAAGAATGCAGCCCATATGATGATAATACATTTGATTTTTACAATCAGTTTTCTTCATTTACACCATAACTGCTCTGGTTCATAGGTAGTTACTAGGCTTACAGTTAATGGGACTATTAAGGAGCATAGCTCTAATTTCCAGTTGTCTCAAAGCAGTTTTTGGTTACATGACTTGCTCAAGGACAGGACATAAATATGTGAAAACATCAGAGTTATGCAAAACTGGAGTCAGATAACAACCTATCGCTCTCCACCACTAAAAAAGATAACAGAACAACAAGTTGTACATCAACATATATTCTGTGAACCACATAAAATGAAACTCTAATGACTGAATGTTTTCATAGCTAGCTTCAGAGGATTTGATGAGGGATCTCAACTTTTTGTTGAGGCTAATTAGGGAGTTTTAACAGTCTTGGGAATTAACCTTATTCTGTATCAGTTTCCTCCTTCTGTTGTAGAGTTTGTTTATGGCAGGGGACCACCAGACTGGCTTCCTTTTTTTGGAGGAGAGTGTCTTGGTTCTGTTGGCTATGGCGAGATCCATGCATTTGTATACGTGTACATACATTGCATTGGTGTATGATTCGGCAGTCATGCAACTGATCTCCATTTGCATGGGTGCTGTGAAATTAGCCACCTCTGTTTTTAGGAGCCCAAAGTTAGCTTTGAAGAAGTTTCTCATGGTGGTTACTTTTGCGGGGGGTGGGGGTGGGAGGGATGTGGATTTCCAAGGTGATTAGTTTGTGGTTGGATCTAACCAGGGAGGAGTTGACTATTGGTGTAGAGCAACAGCTGCCCATTATAGTAATAACCAGGTCAAGGATGTTGCTACCTCAAGAGGGGATCAGATGAGCTGGTCCAGGGCACTGGAATTACACCATTTGATATGGTGCAATATTTATGCAAAGAAGAAAGCCAAATTAATCAATATAAAGAAGGCAGCCCCAAAGCTATTTGAAGAGAAGTACAGGCAAAGCCATCCAGATATGGAAAACTTCACAATAAAAAAATAATATCACAAAGATGGAAAGTAGAAAAGAAGATTAGTAAAGTAGAAGTTAGAAAAATAGAAGTTGAAGTTATTGAGTGCCTGCAAAGTGAAGGATTTGGTGTAGAAAGTCTAATAAAGGTTACATCACACCATGATGGAGTGAGTCTCCAAAGTACAGAGAAACAGGCAGATCAGGTGACATCTGAAGAAGAAATAAGGACATGGGAAAGAAAAACAGATTTAATATGTTGTAATATTTATGCAAAGTAGAAAGCAAAACTAACCAATACAAAAAGAGCAACACCACAGATATTTGAAGAGAAATACAGGCAAAGGAATCTGGATATGGAAAACTTTACAATACAAAAAATAAGAAGATAAAGAGGAAAAGTAGAAAAGGAGATCAGTAATGAAGAAGTTAAAGAAATAGAAACTGAGATTATGGAGTACCTCCGAAGTGAAGGATTCAGTGTAGAAAATATAATGCAGAAAGTACCACAACAGGATAGAGCAATAGATATCCAAATTTAAGGGGAAACCAGTGAAACAGGAAGCAATTGGTGAGGTGCCATATCAAGATATTTTGGAGCCTTCCACAGGAAACCAGTATACAGGTTCACTTGAAGCTAGACAGCAAGGAAAGGAACAGGAAACTGTGGAAACTGATGCAGTCAATGTTGAGGAGTGATAGGACAGTGAGTTGTCATATGACAGAGCAACAGATGACACAGGATAAATTAAAGAGAATGCGCCACAGGAAGATGCTATATAACTTTTTACAGAATGCCCACAGGAAATAGAAAACAAGGGATGTGCCCTCAGTTTGGAATAAAATGAACTAAGAGAATAGTTACTTGATTTAATGTACATGGACAGATATATTAAGATCAATGAGAGAAATAGACTGCAGAAGGTCAATAAAACCCAAAAAGTCAGAAGTCTGATAAAACAAATGAATGCAGCAATTAGTATTATCCATAGAGATCCATGTGATATAACAGAAGTAAATGTGATATATTACTGTGATGATAAATTCATAACTGATAACGTTCTACCAGAAAATCATAGGGTAGTGAGGGAAATAAAGGGGAGAAATAGAATACCATCATGGAAGTATTAAATAGAGAAAACTATAAAGCAATTAACTCATTATATCTGAGTGACGCCTTCAGGTAATTAACTCCTACTGACGCCCGTAGGTGTGAAATTTTACTTGTTCATATTTGCATCAATAATTCCATAATCATTCTATGTATAAGGCTTTAAAAGATTTCATCTTAAAGCTTACACAATGGCAAACTCAACTACATTAATATTTGACCTCTGTCTAGTGCAGGTAAATAAATATTAACTGTTGTTTTTATGATATTAATTTATCTATATATAATTTTCACATTTTTCTAAACATCTCAATAACCAAGTAACACAAACAGAATTCCTTAGTCTGGTATGAAAGCTCTCAGCTAGATGAATAAAATGAATGTTAACTTGAACAGTTGCTACGATATTGTAAGTTGTTTACAAAATATTACAAATGTAATAGTTACTGCGTTTACTGTGACTTATAAAATTTGGTTGTAAGATATGGAACCTACAAAATACTACCACAATAAAAAAATAGATTGTGCTGAACAGTTTGTCATTTGTACTTCTTCCATAACCCTTCTAGTTCCAGAGAGATGAGCATTTGTTTGAAATGTGAGGGCATAATTTGATTCTTTCAAAAGGCTTAGGCTCTGCCCATTGGAAGTTACACTGCAAACTTTCTGAGCTCCATTGGAGTGAATGAGTTAAGACAAGAAGTGTCACTGTTAGAAGACTATAGAAGAGGGAATAGATCAACAAATATGCTAAGAAAGATAGATGTGATAAAAGCAATGCACAGTATTAGAACAGACCAGGATCTATCATGTACTATCGCAAATAACAAACTAAAAATTTCCGCACAGGTGAAAAAACTTAGAAGATACACTGATAAATATAAAGGAAAAGTGCAAAATAAGCAATTTATTGATGATCCAAAAATGTTTTATAGAGAATTGAGAAGCAAGGTAAAAGGAATTGAAAGACTGCCAAAAAAAGAGGAAATAGATACATTTTGGAGAAGTATCTATGAAGATCCTGTGAAACATAACAAGGATGCTAAATGGATAGAAGAAGTAAAAGAAAGAATAAGAAGTTTAAAAGTACATGATATGACATGGGATGAAGTAACAGCCAGAGAGATTGAAACAAAGTTAAGAAAAGCTTCTAATTGGAAAATCCCAGGCCCAGATGCAGTATCTAACTTTTGGTTAAAAATATTAATATCTTTGCTTGAAGATTTAGCCATGAGTAACACCTATTTATATGCGCACCCAGAACAGACACCAACCTGGCTAACAGCAGGCAAAATAATGCTCCTACTTAAGAGTGAACCTGCAAGCTTCCCTAAAAAGTTCTGATTATTGCTTGTAGCACTGGTGCTTTAGTTTAAGCACCATGCATTTATGTTAGTACACTACTGTTAAAATATTGATAGAAACTTGTGGCTCAGTGAGAGAATTTTAGGGCTGGCTGCATTTATTAATGACCTTCTTCAAATACATGACCACAGATCACATGGTTGATTAAGCTTGGGAATCAGAAGCTTTAGGGTAAAGAACATCAAAAAATACTGAAAGCCAAACTGACAATGAAGAAATAATAGGTGTGCATTACAGAAAATGCTTACATTTGGACTTGCTGTATTTTGTCATAATGATGTAGCTTAAATCAAAGCATATCTTCTGCCCACCATCAGTGTGTCAAACAAAAGCCTGTTCCACATAGAGTAGAGGTAAAAATGCAATCCAGTTTGCTTTTTATTTTTAAGATAAGAAATTAAATACCCCAGCATTGTGTGCATAGATGTGTGTGC
>NC_056725.1:272584726-272634726 GCF_019279795.1 Protopterus annectens | reverse complement strand
CCTCTTATCCAGCATCTTCAAATCTTTCCATAGATGTTTTATGTTTTCCACCCATCATTTACTGTTACATCTATCAATATGTCATCATTAAAGAGGCAGAACCTGCTCTCTGTTCTTCAGATATGTCCAAGAAGAGCATACAGAAGTGTTGTGGAACCAGACCCTTTGGAATTCCACTGGCTATTTGCCTTACACTGTGATTTTACCACAGCCCTATGTATGCTACTTCTCACCCATGCATCAGTCTATTTGCGCAGTCTTGGTCCAATGCCTCAGCACCCTTACTCCACAATGTAGCTACCAGTTTTATGTTTGGGATCAAAAAGTCCTTGCTAATGTCTAGTAGACCATATGTATCAGTGCGTTTCATGTCAAAATCAGCTATAACACATGAGTCAAACATAATCAGATTTTAAGGGTAGCGCTCTACTTCCATGCATCGATGAACTCATGTTTATTGCTGTTTTGGAGATCACCATCTATAAATGCTACCAACCTTCTTCTAGAATTCTCTCCAGGTCTCTCCCAATTAGGTCTGTTCAGCAAATAGGCCTCTAGTGTGCTGACCTGCTGCATTCCAACTCTACACTACAAAATATTGCCAAGAATGCAACTACCATGATCAGGCCTTCTTTTACCACTTGCTGCAGTGAGGAAATTTTTCATAACTGACTCCTGTACTATGGAATTGTATCCCCCAAATATTAGAAATGTTCATTTTACTTTTCTTTTAAATATTCCATAAAACAACATTGCTTTCAATTAATGTTATTGTCACTGGTTCAATAATACAGTTTTTTTGTTTTATTAGCAAAAGTCCTCGTTATATTTGACTTTGCCCAGCTCTCTACTTAGTCCTTACAAGCCAAATGATATGCAAAGCCCCTGTGCATACTGAAAATATTTTATATATTGTTCAAATTGTTTAGTCTAGCTTTAGTAATTTACTGATATGATATATCCCTTTATGGAGACTGCTACTCACCTCGGGGGGGGGGGGGGGTAGCATGATGGTTAATGCCTTTCCTCAAAACATATAAGGTACAGGGTTTGATTTTAACCTCTGATTGTTGGATAGACTGGCAATAGTCTGAAGATTGATAACCTAGCATTTACCTATGAATCTGTAAATCTCTTTCTCTGTCTTTTCTATCACTTTTAAATTATACCCAAGAACCTAGGTAAACCACATGTACTATCCACTGTTCTATGCATCTGCGATACCCGCAGTTTGTAACCCCCCCACAGCAGTGCTTGTATCTTCCCAATAATTTTGTGGGGGAGCTTTCTGTAATGTACAGGAGTGGCTGACTCAGGGAGTCGCAGAGAAAGATTCATGCTTGAGGGAATCCATTGTGAAGAAAATGAAGGACATTAAAGTTTAGGAATGAACTGTTGGTGGATCTGAAACTAAGAATACAGTGTTCTTGGGAGCTGAACAGGATTTAATCATGGTGAAAAAGGCAGACCCTTCTAGTTGTGCTGGTGAAACATGAAATGCTGGTGTTTAGTTACACGTGCCCAGCGTATTGGAAGGAGTTTGTGCTGACTGGTCATCAGCTAAATCATTGCCTGAAGCAAGATGGGAGAAACAGGCTAGAAACTTGCAAGAAATATAAAAAGACTGACTGAAAATCATTTGCTGTCTTTGTTAAATTAGATAGTATAAATAAAATCTATACAGTTAACAAAGTCCAGTGTTGTCAAACAGTGTTAATGGCCAAAGGTTGAAATACAAAAAGTGTCTGTTGGAAGACATCATTTAAAAGAAAAGCACAGCCTAAATTGTGAAGATGCGCATCATCTGCCATTACAAGGATAGCATATACTTAATGTAAGTTTTAGTATGAATATTGTTTTACAGGAATCTCTGTCCATTTATGAACTCAATGTGCAGGATATCCAATCAAAAGGCTTTGGAATTCATCCCTTGTCTGGTCATTTGACAAAGTAAGTATTGTTTTATTCATGTTATATATTGGGATATCTTGGGCATATCTTTGATACTGAAGGATCTGGGAATAACAAATAGAAAGTGAAGACAAAGCTAAAATTCAGGATTGTATAATACAGCGTTTTACCTAAGTTTTTATTTTGCATCTTCCAAGGGAAGGCTTTTTTTTATACTGACCACCCTAAGTTCCACCTTCATTATGGAAATCAGGGTCATGTTAAAATGATTGAACAGAGGTACTCTGTCTGGAGTGTGGTGAAGAAGGTCATGTGAAGGATCAGTGTAAACAAGGTGAAGTGTGGTATATGTAGCATGGAAGAACAGGATTCCATACATTGTGTAAAAGCTGAATGTATCTTAAATGCTTAAACAGTGCTTAGTCAGATTGTTTTTATTGAAAATAAGCAGAAGGACACGGTCTGCAATTTAGATACAGTTTTTGTTGCAATAGGTAACTTTGCAAGAAGAGCAGCCACTCACTGAGTAGGGCCAGTTCCAAGTCAAGATGAGTGTATTTGTAGAAAGCATAGCACTTCTGCAGCTTACAGCATATAAAAATGGCTGTATAATACATAAATGGCTGAGCAATGATATGGAAAGGGACAACAAATTAAAATGAAGACAGCCACAAATGAAAAAGACAGTAAACAACATGGTGGGATGAATCAGAAATTTATATATTTTGTGATAAGAGATGCTAACTCTAGAACTGTTGACCACAGCTAAAACATGGAGGTATGGGAGAGAGACCACAAAGCATTCACTCTGTGACTGCGAAATTAGTAAACCTGTATGTGCAACAGGCTGTTATTGCTTTTGTCAGTCACAGCTCATCCACGCATAACTATGGCTCAGAGGAAAGCATTATACAGAATATTAAAAATTATGCATATAAACTTGCAACTAGGGTATGCTTTAACATGAGTAAACACGATACGCTCTGCATGAAACATAGTCTGTCCATGTAATGGGCATAGTTTTCAACTTATGTTCTGGTGGGATGGGACATAGTGACATTTGGTATTGTGTGACTGGGTGGTCTTCATGAGTTGGAAGAGTAGGGAAGGCTAGTCTGTGGGTATTGTCACTGTTGCTGTATGAGTTTGTGGTAGTGAGCACTACAGGTGTTTAAATATGAATGTGCAGATATTTCAGCATACTAGATGTGATGAACAGGTCCAGGGCACTCACATGAGATGTATTTGCTGACACTGCACATTCCTGTCCACAGGGGCACCCACTCCTGGGAAGATCACAGGCATGATCCACACCACTCTGATAGGATGGTATACCTCATGACCACAAAAAAGCAGATAATACTTTTTCTGAACTCCATAAGAGCAAGCAATGCACTTCTATGTTTGCATTGAAATGTGTCTCCCTCAACACTGGGTGTTGGACTTGAATGGAGGTAGTAGCACTACATTTTCCAAACCATGTCCTGCCTTTCTATGTTGGGCCTTTCTGCTGGAGGTAGACTTGAACTTGCCAATTGAATTGTGTTGCATGTGTAGTGTGGTCACACAGGTGTATCTATTTTGGACAAACTTCCGACGCCACATGTCCATGATGTTGTACATATGACCCAAGCACTCTCGCCAGTCATCATACAGACCACATACTACTCCAACCAGCTCAGCAATGCCTGTATTGGTGCCTGTCTGTCCTTGTATTATGGTCCTGCAAAAATATTATGTTGTGGCTAAGGACTCAACACTCTTAGGAGATGGACAGTTCCCATGGGATACTCATCTACCAACATGCTGTTCCTTGATGTCATCTCGTTGCTCCATGGAGCTAGCTGTAACCACCATGCAATCTGCTACAGGTGATGACATCCTTCTATGGGCATATATGTCTACATCTTCCTGTCCATAAGTGTGATTTGGATTTGTGGAGAAGGTTGTACAGCCAGAGAAACTGTGCTCATGGAATCTGGTGGGGATGTGGCCATTACATTGCATGAGTCTACCACCAACACTATGGCATCTGGCTATGTTGGGATTTGGCTGCATTTGTTACCAGATAAGACAGTTCCCAGACATCATGTAACTTGTTATTCATGGTGAAAGACCCTGAGAGGACAGCATCTATGCAAGCACCAATAGAAGCACCCACCCGAAGAAAGCACCCTTCACCAATTGCTACACCCTTGTGAATAAAATGCTACTATGTAATACATTGGGACAGGAAGCTAATAGGTAACATATTTTGGGCAGGTGAATTCTAAACTTGAACCTGCACCTTGTGTTACTCCCACAAATTGTTATCCTTGTTAAGTCATACCTACCTAGGTTATCATGGCCTTGTGGTCTGCTAATCTCTGCACCAATGTCTATCACTCCACTCTGGATGCTGGAAATGTTAGGACACCCATACAGAGATGGCAAAAACTCTTCCATACATTTTAGTGGCAGTTCAGTCAGTGGACCTCCTCCTGTGGCCTTCTACTCGTGTTCTAAGAGGGTTGCCTTAATTCTTTCAACACTAATAAAGTCAGTGCACCTTCATCTGACCTGACTGCAGTTACTCTTTGGACCACTTATATCAGTGATTACTCCCCATCAGAACTGGAAAGCCCAGTCAGATATTTCATGGCTGATCATCTGCTGACCAAGAGACAGATATCCTAAAACAGAATCCTGTTCTCTGCATGAAATAACTTGCACCTCTTCTTCTTCCTACTGTAATTCAAGGGAAATATGTCTGTAAAAACTGTTATGGTCATACTTGGCATAGATCTACAAAGCTACAAAATCTACAGGGCAGAGGTGACAAGTACCATGTGTCACTGAAATATGCAAGGGTGGCTACACAAATGTAAATGCAGGTTGTGATGATTTGATATATGCATGGTCAGCATGTGCTGACCACATAGTGCAGATGTTATCAACTACCAGGGAAGCTGACATGGACACCACACCTGCTGTAATGCAAGACTGCTGTTGGATTATGTAGGTGCATAGGCCCTATAGTTAAACATACAGCCTTGGACTATGTGCAACCATCTATGTGGGCATGGGTATTGAACTTACCACTCCAAAGCTCCCTCCAAAGAAATACACAAATGTGATATAGCATATTCCTGATGTATAATGCTCTGTCACAGTTTGTCACAGCTGAGCATCCTAAATATACCCTGGCCTTGGAGAGAACGTACCCTTGATCAATTCACCATTCAACACAAGCAAGTCTATGTATGGAAAATGGTTTGGATCCATACAATAAGGCACATATGACACACATAAAGTGTGGGCTGCCAGTCCCTAAAAATTTGGCAATGCCCTAGATGATTCAACAACATATTTCATATGTGTGAGTTAGGGAGGGAGGGGGTTTTACAGGGACGTGATTATTAACATTGTGGGGCTACATATCTCCTGTCCTGTATAAAGTTCCACTATGTATAGTCTACTTTTAACAGTGTTGCCTGTTTCACCTATCACAAGCACACAATCTACACTAAAACAGTTGCAGCAGTTTACACAAAACTCTTACATAATGGTACTTAGTGAGTTTTACGTGTTCTGCTGAATAATATCATGTCACATCATGGCACAAATAAGGAGGTGCAGCACCAAGCAGGATAAAAGCACTCGCATTAAACTAAGCAAACAAATCAGAGGACAAATAAAGTCTACCAAAGCCAAATGTGAGGTAAGTTTGGCCTCCCAGGAAAAGGACAACCACAAAGCATTCTTTAGCTATGTCCGCAACCTCAAAGGCAATACACAACTGTATGCAGAGCTCATTGTAAATGGAGCCACCTATACTGAGCCAGAAGATACAGCAAATCTCCTGGCTGATAAATTCATCTCCAACTTTACTCCTCTCTCCCCCTCAACCTCAGGAAATATAATCAAATATAACTCAATAGGAAACAGGTTCTTAATGCTCTCTCTAAGACCAAGACTGCATCTATGGGCCTAGGCAATATCCCAGGATGCTTTCTAAATAGCATCAAACATGACCTATCAGGGTCTCTGGAATTAATATTTAACTGTAGCCTCCAAACAGGCTTAGTGCCTCATGAATAGAGAAAGGCAACAGTCATCCTTCTGCACAAAGGTGGGCCATCTACAGACCCTGGAAACTACAGACCCATAAGTCTCACTATTCTTATAAGTAAATCCATGGAAAGAATTATCATGGAGATGATTAACAGAAGTATAGTAAACCACCAGACATTGGACCCAACCCAGTTTGTTTTCGTAAAGGGCAGATCATGTCTACTCAACCTCGTGGACTTCTTTGAGAAGGTCACTAAATCAATAGATGAGGGCAAAATCATTCACACTGCCTACCTTGACCTGGCCAAGGAATTTGACACATTACCCCACTCAGGCATTGTTGACAATCTCAAGAGGTTAGGTACAAATCTGTATGTCACCCGGTGGATAGCCAACTGGCTCACAGACAGGACACAGGGGAGTCCACCTCTATAAAGAGGCCAGTCTCAAGTGGAGTCCCTCATGGATCAGTCCTTGGATGGTCCTTTTTGGCATTTACTTCTCAGACATCATGGCTGATGTCAGTGGTCTCTGGCTGACTAAATTTGCAGATGAATGCAAATTAGGAGCTTTCATTGAACCTCACAGGCAAGGTTTACGTCTGTAGAATGGGTAATTCTGGTACTGTTTGTTTAGTGAATATGCAGGAGGTCCATCAGAGTGTAGTCTGACAATGCCCTGTATGCCAGGCATATATGTGTAAACTGCTGCAACTGTTCTCCAGGAGGGGCTGACAAAGACAAACAGCTAGTGTCATAGCCATGGACTAAAACTAAATGCCAAGAAATGCATAATAGTATCCTTTGGGAAGTAATCCATCCCTGTTAACTATCATATTGACAACACACCCCTTAGAGTTGACCCAGTAATTAGGGACTTAGGGACACACATAATCTAGCCTTTGATCATCACGTGTCTACAGTGATGAGGAAATCATTCTATGTTGTACAACTTATAAATAAAGGTGTAGCATATAAGTCCAAGGAAGTCATTGTTCTACTGTATTCAGCATTCATAAGACCTACTGACTACAGTGCTCCCTTTGGTATGTACCTAACCAGGCATATCCAACAACTGGAACATCCACAGCGGTTCCTCACTAAAAGAATACAGGGCATAAGTAAAATGTCCTATGCAGACCGCCTCAAGGCCCTATCCCTGTATTCTGTCTCCTACAGGATTTTGAGGGGAGATATATGCCTGGCATACAGGGCATTGTCAGACTACACTCTGATGGACCTCCTGCATATTCACTAAACAAACAGTACCAGAATTACCCATTCTACAGATGTAAACCTTGCCTGTGATATAAATAGGACCTGCTGGAGAGATAGGTATGTATCCCAGAGACTACCCTGTCTATGGAACAGGCTCCCCATCCATGTGAAGCAGAGTTCCTCCCTAATCCAATTCAAGTGCAACTTGGACAATTGGATGGGAAACTGGAAATCCATCCCTGGTTTGGCACGTATGTCTCTGATGCAAACAGGTATCCCATAAATGGTTCATCTCCCAGGCCCATGCTTACACTTACCAAGGGTATCAGAACTCGTCAGAGATTTGGGATGCATAGCCAGGCTTAAAAAGGCCCTTGTGGTAGTTAGCCTAGTAAACCCCTATGGACCTATATATACACATAGTACATTTTCATCAGTTCTTAGGTTAATATTAGGCTGCTAATCCAGTGGACCATTAGAGGTCTAGCCACAAGATCCAAATAAGAAATTACAAAGACATGAATTCATACCAGACCCCATCTGAATTTAGTATATTATAGCTTTTCCATATGAGCTTGAGGGGCCAAGCCAGGGGTATACTTATGACTGTACATGTGGTCATCCTGGTTTTGCTTAAACCGGGGCAAAGAGCTACTGCTCTGCATATCCAAGGGAAGTCTGTTCCACAGAGGGATTCTCTCTTCTAGATATCTATATTTCTTTATTGCCAGCTGGTCCTGTTTATTTTTTGGTGGAAGATTAGATCTCTTGATTAGGTGATACAGATATTATTAGTGTTGTGGATGTGTAGCAGGTCACACAGGGCTGGATTCCCCTCAGACGTCGGTAGGAAATGGAAAAGAGGGAAAGTGCTTTATGGTAGTCATGGCAGTCTGCCCTTAACTGATTTAGTAAAGAACGCTGCTGTCTGTCTGACTGGGTTATAGACTTATGTATTTATTTATTTATTTGACATTTGTTAACTGGGTTGGTCCAACTGAGCCTGAGCCCATTTTCAGTGGAGACCTGAGGAGAAAATCTCCAGTACATGATAAACATTATCAAACAAACATTTTAGAAAAAAAAATACATAGCTAGAAATGTACACCATAACATAAAATTAGACATATGTTAATGCATAGGTAGGAACGTACAATAAAAAAATTGAAATATAAGTTGAAACAGATTGTAGCATACTCTGAAACATAAACTGAAATATAGGTTGATACAGCACATATTTCAATGAGTAAAGATACACAATAGTGGAATGTTCAAGGGAGCTAGAGCTGTAAAAACATTGTATTAAAAGTAAAGAAGGGGGGATATGTAGGGTCCTAGCAGAAGCAGATCCATGAGCTTGAGAGGGTGTCTTTTAGTTCTTTTTTGAAGCTATTTGCATGAGTAATAGTTCTTACACTGACAGGGAGTTTGTTCCAGGCTTGAGATACTGAATATTTGTAGAGAGGTTCACTGATGGTTTTATCGGGCCTGTATATATCCAGGAGATGTTGGTCAGAGCTTTGGAGTGAATGTTTTTTAGTAGGGTACTACGAAAGAGAGGGAGGGGCAAGCAGTGGGTTTGTTGAGGATGAAGTGTATTATGTGTAGTTGTGATAATAGCAATTTGAGGAATTCTAGCAACTGTAGGTTCTTTAGAGAAAGGCATTGGTGAGAGGTGTAGGGTTGGTTTGTGGGAAATCTTGCAATTTTTTTATAAGTTTGTACAAGCGTGTCAATTAACGAAGTTTGTAAGTTTGTTAGGACTGGAGAACATAATGAAGGTTGGGTAGAAGGAGTGTCTGTACTAGAGAAAGTTTGGAGTCTGTAGTAAGGAAATTTGTATTCCTGGAAAGCAGACTCACTTTTTGGTGTGTGTTTTTGATATAATGTTGAACGTGAAGATCATATTTTAATTGATCATTAATTATGGTACCAAGGAGCGTTGTGTGGGATTCTACTTTAATGTGTGTCTTACTAAGTGATGAAACAGTAAAGGGAGATGTGTGATGAGGGAGAAATTTTGGAAGAAAAATAAATTTGTTTTTTGGGGGGATTTAGAATGACCTGGTTTTATGTAAGCCATCTTTCAACAGAAAGGAATGAGTTTTGGGTAAGTGTGTAAAGTTGAGAGAGATCGTCAGAAAAGGAGATTAGTGTAGAGTCATCTGCATATTGAATAAGAGAGGAGTGACAGCAAGATGTGTGAAGGCTGTCAGTAAATATGTTAAATAAGGTTACCTATTACAACCGCAAAACCGCAGTTACGCAAATACGGAAACATCGACACACATTAACCGAACCGCAAAAACACCGAACGTCCTGAAGTGTGAAATTCAAAACGTCGAATAATCATAGTTGGCCCTTCTCCAGTATAGCTCCTTAAGGTAAGTGTGAAATAGTTACGGACCTTAGGATTAGGGTGCGGGTTAAGGTAAGTGCATACATAGTAATATATGTAAGCTTTAGTTTAGGGTTAGAAGTAGGGTTTTATTAAGTATATGTATGTGGATTAATTATTTTGTTTGGGTATAGTTCCTTAAGGTAAGCGTGCAATAGTTACGGACCTTAGGGTTAGGGTGCAGGTTAAGGTAATTGCATACATAGCAATATATGTAAGCTTTAGTTTAGGGTTAGAAGTAGAGCTTTGTTAAGTGTATGTATGTGGATTATTTATTTTGTTTGGGTAGGTAGTATGTAGCAGGTGGTGGGGTTGGCCAACTATGCCGATTCGACATTTTGAATTTCGTGCTTCAGGACATTCAGTGTTTTTTGCGGTTTGCTCAATATGTGTCGACGTTTCCATATTTGTGTAACTGTGGTTTAGTGGTTATAATATAGACCCATTAAATAGTAGAGGTCCAAGAATGGAGCCCTGGGGACACCTGGTTGGATAGGTAGGAAAGGGGAGAAGAAGATGTGTCATCTGACAGACTAAAGCCTGTTGGAAAGGTAGCTGTAGAACCATTCAAGTTAGTTACAAGCTTACACTGTGAAACTGGGTCAAAGGATTTTAAGAGGTCTAGGAACAGACAAGAAAAAAGTTTGTTGTTGCCTCTGGGTTGAGCTACAGTATGTGTGAAAGATATAAGGGCAGTAGCTGTACAGTGGTTGTGCCAGAAACCATGTTAGGTTGTTGTCAGAAGGTTTTCTGGAATAAGAGCATACAAAAGTTGGTATTATAATCTATTGGGCTGATAAGGGACCAGTTGAGGGGATGATGACTTCTTTTGAGCTAGAGGATATAAATATAGTAACTAGTCTAATTATATTAAAGAATTTCCAAACACCAGTGAAAAGATGGAGTTCAAAGTATAAAATCACAAAGTCTCTACTGACAGTGTGGCTCTATAGTTAATCAGATCAGTACTGGGTCCTCTCTATGGACTGGGATAATTACAGCAGTTTTCCATGTCTCTGGTGTGATTCAAGTCAGGGGAATGAAATTTAATAGATTTAGCAACTGATCTATCAGACAATGTATGCCACTGGCAAAAAGATAGCATGCGATATTGTGCACGGCCATGCAGATAGTGTTCTTAGCCAGAGAGAGAGAGAGAGAGAGAGCACTCAGGACTTGCTTGATGGAAGTGGAGGATGGTGTAGGCACCATACTCCACTGGACCTCATACACCTTCCCTCAAGAAACTATTGCGATAGGTGATGTAAACATTGACTGAAACTCTATCTACTCTCACACACCACCCACCACATTAACCTATATAACTTCACCCAGCTTATAGGTACTCCCACACATATTGATAAGACCACAAAATGAAAATCTATACTCAATTGGATCCTCAACAATCAACCAAATACTGCCCACCAATGTGGCACCCTACCAAACTCTCTGAGTAACGACAGCCCCACTTTTATCCTCAGGCACAAACTAAAAATAATTAACCCTCCCTTCTACAAACTTGCTCTAACAAAAATGTTCCTAGCGACCACTTCATAAGAGCCTTGCAACACTGCAACTTGTCTCCCATCTAAACCCTTTCATTAGACAAAGCAGTAGATTACTTCAACTACACATTCCTAAATATCTTAAACCAACTAGCCCCCTTAAAAACAATCAGGGTATGTAGCAACCCCACCCCTTGGCTCCAGAAAACCACAAGAGCCCTACTTAGAACCAGGGATAAAGCCTGGAACAATTGGCGCCACAACAGATCACCCGCAACTAGGCAAGCCTTTTTTAAACTCTGGAACAAAGCAAAAAAGCAGGTTAAGCTCAATAAACAAAATTACTGTATCACGCTGCAAACCAGTTACAGCACCAAACCACAACTTTTCTAGGCAACAATACATAACATCCTACAACCGGGAAGAACCATCATTCCCGCTCCGGATAAAACAGGTACAGACCTGGACATAGCCTCCAGCTTTAATAACTATTTCACCTCCTCAATAATCACACAACAACATCAATTCATCCAAAACTCCACAACCACCTCAGGCCCAAATCAATGCCCTACCTTTTAAACAAGTCTGTTCCTACCTCTACTATCCAAAAACTCCTAGCCAACCACCCTTACAGCCGATAACCTTCCTGCCGAATACCTCTAAATTGCACCCACATCCATAGCCTATCCATTTCACTTCCAATAAATAGATCCATCACTGAACACGCTGTTCAATCCCTATGGAAAACCTCATATATCATACCACTCAGCAAAGGTCACCCCTTTCTAGACCTTTCCAACTACTGACCAATTGCAATCCTCTCACCCCTCTCAAAGATACTAGAAAGATGTATTTATCACAGATTCCTCTCCTATCTCACCAACAACCTTCTCTCCTCAACCCAACATGGATTTTGCCCATCCCACAGTACCACCACTGCCCTACTCAAATTCACCAATACTATAAACTCCCACCGGAATTTAGGTAAATATGTCTCAGCCACTTTCCTAGATATATCCAAGGTATTTGACACAGTCTCACATAATAAACTACTATCTTGCCTCTCTGACCTCAACATTAACAACCCCATCCTACTCTGGCTTAAAAGCTATTTATATAAACACCAACACTCAGTCAAATGGAATAACTCTCTATCACCCCTACTCCCAACCTCCCTAGGCGTGCCACAAGGATCAGTTATAGGCCCCCTTCTTTTTAATATTTTCACAAATCAACTCCAGTCAGCTACCTCTAAAGGTGACATAGTCCAATACGCTGGTGACACAACTATCATATGCACTGTACCCAACATTCAACTTCTCCAACAAAAAGCCGAAGCCTTCTTAGAAATAGAGAACTGGCTTAACAACTCACAACTCATACTAAATCCCAAGAAAACACAACTAATGCTATTCCACTTTACTAAAACCAGCAACCTTACCTTTCCTACCCTATACTCTCCACTAACAAAACCCAAATCACCCCTGTTACTGAGGTCAAACTCTTAGGAGTTACCATTGACCAGCAATTCAAATTAACAAAGCACATATCATCAACAATCACAAAAGTCCACAAAAAGCTAGGTTTCCTCTATCACTGTAAATGTTATCTAAGCACCAAATCTCGAATTTCAATAGCCAGGACCCACCTCCTATCTACTTTATGCATCCCCAATTCTAACTAATATTTACAAAACTGACCTTAATAAACTTTCCATCTGTTACAACAAAATCTCTAGATTTGCTACCAATGCCAAATCACGATCCCACCACTGCCTTTTCCTGCAGGCCCTGCACTGGCTTGAATTTCCAAACTTATTAAGATAACATCAACTCAACCTAGCTCATAAAATTCTGTACTATCCTGAGAAAAACCCTGACCTGACTGGCATGCTAAACTTCCACAATTCAAATGGACAACACCAGTCTTCCAACAAAGCCTTAATTGAAACCATCACATAAAAAACAACTCTGGAGATGCATTATTTGGCCATGAAATAGCTAAAATATGGAACAACCTTCCCCTGATCTTAGACTACAAAATTCCACACCCTCCTTCAAGATCCTACTTAAAACATACCTCTTTATCAACCATCTAGGCAACTGTAATTGACCCCACTGAAACCTCATCCACTCACTATTTCTATTCCCCATCTGTCATGGTCAACACTAACAACACATTCTAATACCTCCCCATATGTGTGCAATAACCCAAACATAAGTATACGTACATGTGTGTGTATGTATGTATGTATATATATATATATATATATATATATATATATATATATATATATATATATACTTGAAGGTTTATATGGAAATGTAAACATTTTGTATACTCTTATTCAGTTGTGAAATATCTTGCAATGCTGTGCCAAGTTCTTATCTATTCACATTATATATATTGTACATTTGCATTTTCAACCAAAAGGGTAATATCCTCTTAGTGTGCACTAACTGCTGTAAAGTTTACAATCTGTATGCTACTACTCTGTAATGTTCTTTTCTGTAAGTTTTGATTCTCTTTGTAAACTTATGGAGCTTTTCTCCCCAGGACTCTGCTGAAATTGGACACTTGTTGTCCATTTGGATTATCCTGGCAAACAATTGTTAAATAAATAAATAAAATAAATAAATAAAAGCTCTGCACAGTAATTTAAATAGTCATATATCACATAAATAATAGTAATGTCTTAATTTGTTCTCTTCCTCCCCCTCTCTCTGCCATTATTCTGTTTTATATTTGATTTGATGTCTGTTGCTTTATATCTATCAATTTATATTTCCATTTTCTGCAGCATATGCCTTGTCTGTGCCAGTTGATTGGTCAGATCCCCACCCCCATTCAGGCCTGGTCTTCTATCAGCACACTGTCTGGCTCTAAGTCTGTTTCCCTCCACATGCAGTGTGGTGAAAGGTTCCCTGGTTATGTCAATTAAAATCTGTGACAGTAGCTGACTGGAAAGGAGTGTTATTATTCCCTCCAGTGGCATTGCCAGTGAACTGCAGTCTCCTGCACAGTGGCAGCTGATGGATGGAGTACGAGTGTTGTGGAATCATTGGCCTAGTGGCTGGAAAACCTCTTTGGTGGCTTCAAAAGTCCTACTACTGCTGGCCTCTTCCTTCAGAAACCGCAGGCAGGGACCAGTGAGGAGAGCAGTCATGATGCTGACTGAGGTTGTGCAGTGACTAGTCCAGGCAGTGTGGACTTAGGAAGATTATAACCAACCGATTCCCAATCCTTGTGTTTTCCTTCCTTATTTGTCATCTCCCTTTCCTTGTTGTTTTCCAGTGCTCTTCGTTAACAATTTCCTCCCATTGTCCACTCGGGTCACTCCACGGCAAGTACAAATATGACACAGTCATTGTCCATGCTGGTGTGAACGACCTGAGACGTATCTCCCTGGACTACATGAAAAGAGACATAGAGGAGCTCTCTGATTATGTAGCCCAGGCAGGTATGACCCTAACCCTGAGCAGTATCCTTCCTTCACCAAGAATGATGCCACAATATAGAGACAAGATGATCAGCTTTAACAATTGGCTTAATGTCTGGTGTCATTCAAAGGGGATCCAGTGTCTGTCTGCCTGGGATGACATGCTTGACAAGCCATGCTGCTTCGCAAGGGACGGCTTGCACCTGTCACCCCTGGGATTCCGGATATTGGCTAAGGCTCTTGCCACCCCCATAGTGCCTTTTTTAGGCAAGGCTCAAATTCTAAACCTACCACCCTAGAAAACAAAAATGGGAAGAAACTGAGGGTAATGCTGCTCAATGCCAGAAGTCTAAATCTCAAAATGCACGCACTCGAGGCCCTTCTCAGTATGGAGAACATCGATGTCTGTGCTGTAACTGAAACCTGGTTCAAGGTTCCTGAGAGCACCCCGGCACTATTAGGTTTTACCTCATATCATGCGTTCCGCCCCAACACCCGGACCACACCACAAAAGGAGGGGGTGTATCCATATTCATAAAAGATACCCACACCTCCAGGTTGGTGGCAACGCACGAAGCTTCGGAAACCATCCAGGTGCAACTAACCATAGGCAAAACTGCTCTACAAATTGTAGCATGCTACAGGCCACCCTCTCAAACTCAGGAACCCCACACAGCCTTCCTGAAGACACTGGAGGGTATAAATGTATCTCCAAACACCATCATATTGGGTGACTTCAACTACCCGAATATAGACTGGGAACATTACTCAAGCCCTAACTTTCTAGCCCAACGGTTCCTGGAGTTCATAAATTCAAATGCCATGGAACAGCTAGTCACTGTTCCCACGAGAGGAGAAAATATACTAGATCTCATTGTCACAAACATGGGGACAAAATGCTCCACACCGGAAGTATATCCCTCATTGGTGAGATCTGATCATAAACTAATCTCACTGGAAATCCACATCCCGCCCCCACCCAAAACAAAAAAGACCATAGTGAAGAACTTCTCTAAAGCAAACTTCACACTACTCAAGACTGGTGTGGTATCCTTCAAGGCCCCTGAGCCAGAGGAAACCACAACCCAAGCTGTCGTAGCCCTTACAAATGCCTTCTATGAACACCTCCAGGACTGCATGGATCAGGCAATCCCAAATAAAACCAAGACTCTTTCCACAAAGGGCAAACATCCAGTCTGGTGGACCCCAGCCATTAACAAACTTTACAATAAGAGGAGAAAGCTATTACATGATAGAACAAAATCCATAAAAGGGAAGTCACCTCTGATCATTATTAGTAAAAAATTACGAGCACTCATAAAATCAACTAAGGCCAATTTTGAGAGAAAATTGCCATGGATTCAAAGGACAATCATAAGGCCTTTTTCAGCTATGTTAGGAACCTGGGTGGAAACTCCCAGATATGCTCAGAATTAGTCCAAAATGATACAAAAATCACTGAACCCACAGACATTGCCAACATACTGGCAGACAGGTTCACTGCAAACTTCACCCCTCACCCCCTAAAGGAGAGATAACTATCCCAGCCGAGTGTAGCCTCCCGGACATCTCAAATGCGCAGGTGAAAGCTGCTCTCTAAAGCTAAAAACACAGCATCAATGGGACCGGATGGTGTCCCCGGCTGTGTGCTACACGAGCTAAATGAGGAATTAACCCCGCACATAAGGCAGCTGTTTAATCTCAGCCTTACCACAGGATACGTGCCCAAGGAGTGGCGTACGGCAACTGTGGTCCCACTCCACAAAGGCGGCGCCTCTACGGACCCTGGTAATTACCGCCCCATAAGCTTAACAAGTCTAGTCTGCAAAGCTATGGAGAGGATCATAATGGAGCTCATAAACAAAGATATAGGGGACTTGCAGACATTGGACCCGACCCAGTTTGGCTTTGTCAAGGGAAGATCATGCCTTTTTGAACTTGGTCGACTTCTTCGAAACAGTCACCAAGGCCATTGATGAGGGAAAGGCAGTCCATATGGCCTACCTTGACCTTGCAAAGGCTTTCGACACAATACCCCACTCGGGTATTGTAGAAAAACTTACCAGCTTAAATGTAAACCCATATGTCACAAGATGGGTTGCAAACTGGCTTAAGGACAGAACCCACAGGGTTAGAGTTGCTGGCGCTGTGTCAGACTCCAAGCCGGTCACAAGTGGTGTCCCACAGGGCTCGGTCCTTGGCCCCCTATTGTTTGGCATCTACTTCTCAGAAGTACAGGCCAGCATGGGAGGACTTTGGCTGACAAAGTTTGCAGACGACTGCAAACTGGGCCATAGTGGAAAGTGCATCGGACACGGATATCCTTCAGAAGGGACTCACGGAAACAGATAGCTGGTGCCAGAGCCATGGCCTGAAGTTAAACGCCAAAAATGTATAGTCATACCCTTCGGGAAAAACAAGGTAACCCCAAGCTACCATATAGGTGGCAATCCACTAAGCACAGAAGAGGTTATTAGGGACCTGGGGACCCAGGTTGACAGTGGCCTTTCTTTTGACACTCACATTGCTAAAGTGGTTAGAAAGACCTTCTACATTGCCCACCTGATCATGAAGGGATTCACATCCAGATCTAGTGAGGTCATTGCTCCCCTGTACTCTTCACTTATCAGACCAATGATCGAGTACAATGCCCCATTCGGGATGTATCTCACCCGATATCTGCAGCAATTGGAGAGACCCCAAAAGTTCCTCACCAAAAGGATAAAGGGACTCCAAAATCTGTCATATGCCGCCAGATTGAAGAAACTCCAGCTCTATTCAGTCGCATACCTTCTGCTCAGAGGTGACATGTGCCTGACATACAAGGCCATGTCCAACCCGGAATTAATGGACATGCTCCACCTCAAAAAATCCAAATCCACCAAAACCACTAGAGCAAGCGACTTAAACCTTAGCACGGATATAAATAGGACGTGCTGGAGGGATAGATTTATCACTCAGAGACTCCCTATGCTGTGGAATAAAATCCCGGTCCATGTGAGGCAGAGCACCTCGCTGACTCTGTTCAAGAGAAATCTAGACCTGTGGATGGGAGATCGTAGGTTTACCCCGGGAATCATCTCTGTGTCACTGCTGGACAGAGGCACAACAAACTAATGGGCACAGTATCTTTTCATATAAGGGGTGGCGTAAGCCACAAAAATTTGGGCTAGGCTTATAAATGCCTTAGGGCAGATAGCCTAGTATAAACCTATGAACCTATGAACCTATAATTCCACTGTCAAACTCATAGACATGTGTCAGCACCTCATCTATTGGTCTTTGCCTGTGTCTTACCTTTGTTTGTGTGCCCCTGATTTCAAACCACTACCCTGTTTCTATCTTCTGTTTTGCTCTTACATCCTTCCCCATCTTGCCTTATCAGAAAAGGGTGCCTGTCCCTCCTAAAACTGTACCATTCTTCCTCCTCCTCTAACTCCTCTCAATTCCCATTCTTGCCTTCCTTGTGCATGTTCCTTTGCTTGCTCTGCCCATCTTTTTCATTCCTATACAGTAATTTCCACTCCTTTTAAAGTAAGATGTTCCATCTGTTCTTGTAGCATTGCTTTCTAGCTCATGTGCATGTATGTACTATCGCATGTCTCATGTATTCACATGAGACACTCAGGGACAAGATGAGTTCAGTTTATTTATAGTACATAAACACATCAGGAGCTGTAACTAGAACATATACTTCGAACTTCGTATGTTTACTGACTCACTCATTACTTCTAACACACTCACATGTGCATCTCCATTCAAGCTTGCACTCATATTGAATGACTATATAAAATGGCACTGATCTTGCACATGCTCAGTAACGTATATGTGTGTGCTCTCTGACTACAGTGGCTGACTAGGTACAATATACACACTGATCTACATCCTCCCTCTTTAATTTGTTCAACATGAAATAGGAGGAAAAAAGACATTTTGAGAACTAAACAATATATCAACAACTTAATAAACAAAACAGAGTTCAAGTCCAAGTCGCTGTCTATTTAGGATTCAGTCTGGAAATTCTACCTGATCTGGTAATATAGAAATTCTGACCGGGTTTAGTATCAGGGACAGTATCTGAGGATTCTTTCTCAACTGGAACATCAGGGATTACATCAAAATTATTTGAAAAAAGCACACTGTCCTTTTAAATTTGAACAGGTGTAAAGTCACTCTGTGAATTAGAGTCATTGGCACAGGCAATCTGCTGCATCATTGGTTCAGATACAGGTAACACATGTCTATGATTCCTTCTGAAATCCATTCCTTCTGATTGTATGATGTAAGATCTTGGTTCTTAATAAATATTTTTCACGATTCCCAATCATTCATATCCTTTAGATGTTTGCATTCTCACAACTTCTCCTTGTAGCAATGGTCTAAGAGGTTTCCTGGTCTTATCATAGTACAACTTTTGTGACTGATGTTTTCGTGAAAGTTGAGCCTTGACCTCTCTGTTTTTTTTTTTTTTTTTTTTTTTTGCATTTGGTACTATCAATTGTTTGCTGATTGGAAAAGTTGTTCTAGTCTGTCTGGACATTAATATCTGAGCAGGTGAACCAAGTAAGTTGTTTTGAGGAGTGCTTCTGAGATTGAGTAAGTTAAGAAAAACATCATTACCATCTCTCTTGGATTTCTCCAACAAGTGCTTTGCACTCTGAACTACACATTCAGCTAAACCATGGGCTTGTGGACACTCAGGACTACTGGTGATATGAACAAAGTCCCACGTCTAAGCAAATCTCTTAAACTGCTGACTAGTAAACTGTGCACTATTTTCAGACATGACTTTGTGTGGACTACCATGGACAGAAAAATGTATTTTCAGTTTTGTAATGACAGTGTTGGCCATCAGGTTAGGAAGTAGGTCAATTTCAAACCAATTTGAGTAAGACCCTACCAATACTAATTAATGTCGACCATCCTGTTTGAAAATATCTGTGGCAACCATCTACCATGGTAATTCAGGAATCTGGTGTAGCTGAAGTGGTTCCTTTTGTTGATGCAGTTTGGTGCTGTTGCAAATTGAACATGCAAGAGTTTTCTTTTCTGTATCTTTGGACAGAGAAGGACAGAATACAATGCCTCTTGCCCTTCTTTTGGTTGATTCAGTACCTGGTGATGCAAGATTTTGATATATTCCTGTTGTAAGGCTTTAGGAATTACCGCTTTTAGCCATTTAATGACAAATTCATCTTCCATCTTCCATCATGATTTTCTCTGCTTGAATGGGCGTTCCTTTGTTGAAGGTTGTGCATTAGGCCCAGCAAGCCAGTATGTAAAAATCTACTGCCAATCATTAGCGGACTGGAGTTCCGCTGTGGCGACCTCTAACCGGGAAAAGCCGAAAGACTATAATATAAAGGAAAATACTTACAAATGTCAAGTGGTAAACTGGTTTGACATGTTGGCCATCCTTGACTGATAAAAATTTTTCAGCTTCCAGAGAATTGGGTCTGAAGCTTTGTGATTTCTTAGTTCATCAAGCCTTGAAGATGAAAAAGTTCTGACTTCCATGACTGCTGTTTCATTTTCATGCCTGCTGTTTGTCTGGATGCACGTGACAAACTATCAGCAATGTACAAGTGCTTGCCCTTTTTGTAAACAATATTGAAATTGTACTTTTGCAATTTTAACATCATGCATTGCAACCATGCTGCAGTGGTATGCATTGGCTTTTTCAAAATTGTCACTAGTGATTGGTGATCAGTCTCTATTTGAATAAGTCTGCCATAAATATAATCATTAAACTTCGAACATGTGAAAACTACTGCCAAAAGTTCTTTCTCCATTTGTCCATTTATGCATAATGCATCTCTGTTTGAGTTAAAGTTCTTGACACATATCTTCTTGAAGACATGCTGCACCAAGGCTGTACTTTAAAGCATCACAAGAAAGAGATACAGGTTTGTGAACATTGTACTATCTCAGTATGTGTGGATTGGCAACTTCCTTCTTCAGAATATCAAATGCTCTTTGGTGTTGTTCCAGCCAGGACCAGTATATATTTTTATGTGCCAACTCACGTAATGGTGCAGAAAGATCACTGAAGTCTGAAATTTCCTGAATAGTTGACCAAACCTACAAAATGTTGTAAAGATGTGACATTCTCTGCAACTGGCATTTCAAGAATTGCTGTTGTTTGGACAGATCTGGTTGTAAGCCAGAAATGGTAAACAAATGACTCACACAAGAAACTTTTCTCAGCTTGAATTTACATTTCTGTGGATTCAGTTTAAGATTTACTTCACGTGCATGGTCTAGAACTTTCCTGACATTTCTTTCATGTTCGTCTTCACCATTGCCTCTAACAATAATGTTGTCTACTATAATAGTACATGGATAACTAGAAAAATTTGTTCCATGGTATGTTGAAAGATTTCACTGGCAGAAATTATTTCAAATGGCATTTTCAAGAATCTGCATTTACCAAATGGTGCACTGAATGTAATAAACAATGAAGATTTATGATCCACCAAAATTTGTCAAAAATAACTTTTTGCATTTAAGACTGAAAAACAATGGAATTTGGCATGAGAGCAGCAACCTCTTCTACTGAATGCATCAGATGATGAGGATGCTTAAGTACTCTGTTGTCTCTTGGTTCAATACATATTCAAATATCATCTGAGCTTTTCTTATGAGATATGACCATGGAAGATACCCATTCATTTGGGTCTGCTACTGGAGTTAGGACACCTAAATGCACCATTTTGTCAAGTTCTGCTTTTACTTTATTCTCCATTGCTACTGGAATTTTCTGTGCTGGTCTCATAACTGGACTTACTTCATGGTTTAACTTCATGGAGTATGTGACTGGAAGTTTACCAAGCTCATCTTTGAAAATATCAGCATATTCACTAAAAATATTCTGTGTACAAATATCGTTGCTACTCATACTTAACAGTGAACCTTTTTATTAAATGAAATCAGTCCCAATCTCAGACTGTCTTTGAGGCCTAACAATGACTGCATGTGTCTTTTGACTACATAAAACTGCAAGTCATAGCTGTTTCCAGCAAAATAGCATGAAGGAACTACTGCGCCATCATAAGCAACTAGTTTTGCACACTTTGCTAAATCAAGTTTCTCACCAGCTTTTACTTTAGCAAATATTTAAATTGTTATAATATTACACTTAGATCCAGTGTCTACTTTATGTGCTACAGTTTTCCCATTAATTTGTACAGTACAAAATATTTCACTCTGCTGACAAGTGATAGTCTACTGTATTAACTGTTTCATCAAGTACTGAGACACCATCAACATAGAATGTTTGCTCACAACACTCAGGGTTTGCTACAATCTCTATCCAATCTATTTGCTTCTTCGGATACTTTCTTTTAATATAAGTCTGCTAGACTTTAGACTTACAAAGACTTTTGAAATGATTCCACATTTTACATTTATGACATTGCTAACTAAAAGCTAAGCACTTTTCCCGTTTGGGTTCATGACTGCCTCCACAATTGCGACAGTTATCAATAAGGTTGGCTGCCACACCCTTTGGTTTATATTTCTTTTCTATTTAACTTTCTGCTGTACACTATCAACATCCACACTAGCAGACACTGCAAACATGCTTTTCTCATTCTTAAGCATATCCGCATGCTTTTCTGTAAGCTCATATATTTAGCAAATCTCAATGGCTTTGCTCAATGTTAATTCACTATCTCAAAGCAGAATCTTTCTCATTGCATCATTATTAATACCACATACAAGATGGTCTATTATCAACTCATTTCTTAGATCACAAAATCTGCAAGTTTTTGCTTTATTTCTTAAGTCGGTAATATATGCAGCAACAGTTTCACCAGGCTTTTGATTTCTTATGTAAAAGGTATGCCTTTCCAGTGTAATATTCATTTGAGGGTTACACATTTCTCTAAATTTACATTTTAAGCACTCAGGGTCTTCCTGCGTTTCAGCCTGTATCACAACATGGTAGTTCTTCCCATCCCTGCATACACAGCAGGTGCATACACAAATGAATGTTCATGCTCAATGGCCTCTGAATCAACTAAATTGAAGAGTATAAATGCTTTTGTATGTGCATCTTTATCAGAAAATGCAGCCCGTATATAAATATTCTATTAGCAAATAGTATCCATAATAGATCAATATTGTGTGTTTGTTAATTTAAACTGAGACCACAGTAGCCTACTGATACAAGGTTATCCTGTTTTTCCACCTGGCAAATGGTTAAGAAATGACTTACAGTTTCAGAGCAGTCCTTGGTCAATTGTGATTGTTTCTTAAACACAAACTTGTCTTTGCTTTGGCTCATTAGCAGCAGTACAAAGAACTGCCTGCTCACACTCTTGTTCTCCCCTGCCCCTTCCCTGTTTATTACCTTAAGACAATCCCAAAGTTAATAAATAGTACCTGTGGCAGGCACCATTTTTACAATTACAACCACCCTTGTCACTATCATATGTTGATTTATCAGTTAACTCTGTTACCTGATTGTTTCCAGCCACATCAAAAGAGCAACTAACAGGGTCCCCACCCTTCCCCCTATTCCCTCCCGCCCCCAGTGGTCCCACCTTTATTACACTCACAAACCCCTCCCATCTTTCCAGTAGCCAACCACAGCACTGACCCAACACTACCTCCTCCATCTTCCCACTACTATCACACCTCCTCAACTAGCATGTACAAGCATACCTTACCTATGCTCACAGCATGCACTCTCCTTGCATATCTTGCATCCTACCAAAGCTCCATCATTCCCCCACTCAACCACTACCACTGTACTACTACTCACACCACCACTCATGTCTCACCCTCACTCAGCTCCCCTCCCACCGACTCAAGAAACATCCCTATGCACCCCTCACATATTCTACCAACTATATTACTCAAGCATAAAGCATCCCTACAACTTTACACAGTAACCCTCCCACCATACCTATTACTCAAAGAACACAATCATAAAGTTTCCCTTATAAACAAACACATTCAAAAACTGAGAAAACTAATAACCTCATGCATATCTAAACTAGCCCTAAGTGGAGATATCCACCCCAACCCTGGCCCTACCATCTCCCACCCCAATCCTCATAATCAGACTAGAAACCACAACTTCTCCCATATTACAGCCAATAGAAAGCCAAGTGACTTCCTTCTACTAAGCCTAAATATTAGAAGTATATCCAACAAAGTCCATGAACTCCATGCCACCATAGACTTGTACCCCCCAGATATAGTCATCTTGACAGAAACCTGGCTAAAACCTCACATTACCAGTGAGCTAATACTCCCCACAGGTTATGGCATACTAAGAGAAGACTGGCTAAACAAGAAAGGAGGCGGTGTAGCTATAATATTTAAACAGCATCTAAACATCCAGATCTTAAAATCATCAGCTCCACAAATAGGCAATGAAGAAATAATATATACCAACCTCAAAATAAACCAAAACAAAACCATCAACATAATTGGATGCTACTTCCCACCTGGCCAAAATATCCCTCCACTAGAAAACCTCCTCAGCTGGTCTACCCACCATCGCCCCCAAGAAACTATCATTTTAGGTGATTTCAATATTGACTGGCAACCCTGTTCTGGCAACCATCCAACCCATCATGTAAACCTTCATGGCTTCACCTAACTAGTCCAGTCGCCAACCAGAATAAATAAAAACTCCAGCAAGCACAGTATCCTGGACTGGATACTAGTCAGTAAGAGCCCCCAGTCATATATAACAGGCTGCTTATCAGATAGCCTCAGTGATCACTCCCCAACATTCCTACTCAAAAAATACCTATACCAAGCTAAACCTGTCATCTACCGTCAGATACGTAAAAAACTAAACTTTAACCCACTCACATTCATCTCATCCCTCAAAGAATGCAACTGGCATCCTCTAAAGTACCTCAGCCTTGATGACGTAGTCGAATTTTTTAATACTACCTTCCTGAGCATCCTTAATTACCATGCCCCCATAAGACTTTCCAGAATCAAAGCACAACCCTCCCCATGGCTACAGAAAAACACTAAGTCAGAAATGAAAAACAGGGATAAAGCCTGGGAGAACTGGCGCAAAACTAAAACCCCCTCAACTAGACAGAAATTCCTAGAACTACGCAATAGAGTGAAAAAGCTAATAAAACAGGACAAATTCCAATACTATCAGTCTGCCCTAGACTCCTCTCAACACAGCCCCAAACAATTCTGGTCCTCCATAAACTCCATCCTCCACCCAGGTAAAGTCAGTACCCCTCCTCAAAACATCCCTCACTCCTCAGAAAATATTGCTACCTCATTCAACACACACTTCACACAAACCATACTATCACTAGCTAAACAACACAACCCCCCTCCCCTCCAACCCACACCTTCAACTAGTAATCTCCCCACTGCCTTCTCTTTTTTCTCCTGTACCTACCTCCGACATAAAAAAAACAACTCTTAATTAAACTTAATCCCACCAGATTAGCAGCAGACAACCTCCCAAGTGAATACCTACAATTCGCAGCTGATGCTCTGGCCTACCCAGTATCCATCTTGATTAACCGATCTCTATCAGAAAGTTACGTTCCCACACTGTGGAAAGTATCACATATAATTCCCCTCCATAAAGGCGGACCCTCCACAGAACTAGCCAATTCCAAAGCTATTCTCTCTCCACTCTCCAAAATACTAGAGAGATGCATACACTCTCAGGTCTCAGACTACCTCCTTACTAACAACCTCCTTTCCAATACTCAACGTGGTTTCCGACCAAAGCATAGCACCACCACTGCCTTACTCTCCTTTACTAACACTATCCTTCAGCATAAAAACAATGGCTATCTCTCCTCTGCTACTTTCCTAGACCTATCTAAAGCATTTGACATGGTCCCACACAAACAACTTATCCCTGTCCTCAATAACCTATCCTTCTCACAATCGGTCACCAACTGGTTTCAGAGTTACCTGTCTGACCACCAACAATCCGTTGTATGGCAGAATGACATATCTCCCCAACTACCTGTCTCAATAGGGGTTCCCCAAGGATCCATCCTTGGACCCCTACTCTTCTCTGTTTTCACCAATAATCTAGCCTCTGCTACCAAACATGGCACACTCATACAATACCCAGATGACTCAACATTCATCTGCTTAGCCCAGTCCCTACCCAAACTGCAAAAAGTCACATAGGAAGCCTTTTCTTCTGTTGAAACTTGGTTATCCGATGCCCAATTAATACTCAACCCAAACAAAACTAAACTACTCATCTTCCAACCCACCAAACATACTCAAAACAACTCTCACTTTAACATCACAGCAAAAGACAACACCACTATATACCCAACTGAACACACCAAATTGCTAGGAGTGGAAATAGACAATAAACTAAAATTTGACATTCACATATCCTTGACCATAAAAAAGTCCACAATAAACTAGGAGTGCTATACAGAAATAAGCAACTTCTCACCAAAGCAGCAAAGATTTCAATAGCAAATTCCCACCTTATCTCCACCATACTTTATGCCTGTCCAATATATACCAACCTAAGGCAATGCGATTTAAACAAGCTATAGACCTGTTACAACAAAATCGCCAAATTCGCCACAGGGGCATCCTACCGTAGTCACCACTGTCTCCCACTTGCTGAAGTGGTCTGGCTTGAACTCCCTCACCTCCTTCAATGGTATCAACTCTCACTTGCCCACAAACTAGTAAATCATCCACTAAATGTCCCATCCCTCCAGAATCTACTCCAACCCTATCGCACCACCAGACCACTAAGATCCAGCAACAAAAATCACTTGCAGATCACTAAAGCCAATAACTCTGCTGGTGAAGCACTATTCTCTTGCACCATAGCCAAATTATGGAACTCCCTCCCACCCACAATTACCTCCATACCATCATGCACCCACTTCAAAACTTTACTAAAAGTGCACCTAAAACATGCTGGCTATGCCCTTGCAACTCCCACTCTAATATCACCCTCCCCTTCCAACCACTACCTTTCTTTCCACTCCACTAACTACCTTGATTATAGCAAGCTCAGATGCTCATAAGCCAGTACTTATTATACAGCAGGAACTTCTTCTTGAAACATTTGTTAATGTCTGTTATGTACTTCACAGATAAATATTCTAGTTTTCTACTGATGTACTATGTTCTTCATCTGTAAATATGTTGTAAGTAATTGCTAAGTAAATTGTTAATTGCTATGTAATCCAATGTAACTACTGTCTGTTTATTTTAACTGTGGAGCTTTTCTCCCCAGGCCTCTGCTGAAAATGGACCTACGTCCAGTCGGACACTCCCGGTCAACAAATATAAATAAATAAATAATAAATATTATATTCTTGCTCAAACAATTGCCAATTCTCTGCAATATTATTATGAAACACCAGTGGTTCAGGTCTGCAAAATCCCTCTGCCATAACACCAAATTTCATTAAAATATAAGTGTAGACCTGGTACTTGTAATTTTGCTGAAATGCACTACAGTCCCTCTGAAAATGCTTTATTTTAATACTGTGAACATCTCGCACACTCTGGACTCTTTGGACACTTCAATAAATCTTAATTACTTTGAAAAAGTCATACATTATGAAAACTTCAGACATGTTAGCCTTTTTGAACATTTTAAACACTTCTGAGATTATTTCAACCACTCTAATCATTATGTCCCTATTCTGAACATTTCAAAAATCTCAGACATTATTTTGAACACTTTGAATGTGATGCCACATGTTTGGCAACTGAAAATCATTTGAAACAAATTTAAGTACCTTTGAATAACCACTGACCTGTTTGTGAGTTTTCTCCTGTATATTACTCTACTTCAAACGTTGTGCCTCATGGTTTGTGAAGTGCTTCAACTTCAGATCCCATTCTGACACCATGTCACATGTTTCGTGTATTCAATGGGTTCAATTCATTTATTGTACATAAACACATCAGGAACTGTAAATGGAACATATGCTTCAAACTTCTGATGTTTACTGACTAACTCATTACTTCTAACACACTCACACGTGCATCTCCTTTCAAGCTTGTACTCACACTGAATGATTATACAAAATGGCACTGATCTCACGCAAGCTCAGTAAATTATATTCACATGCTCGCTGACTACAGTGGCTGACTAGGTACAATATACACACTGATATACATGTAGGTACCTGCTTGCTGCTCGTTTCTTCTCTGAACATCACTCTTGGTCACAGCTACAGGAAAGTATCTCTTTTATATTTAGCTTGACATTTCTGCAGGCAAGTTCTTTAACTGGTAGAAGCTGTGGCCATGAAATTCCAGCTAGTAAATCGATAATTACATTCCAGCTGCATAATGCTACAAGGTATGCCCATGGTAGCCTCAGCGCAATTGCAGTGGTCATATAATTTCAGGGATTGTTTCCAAACAAAAGGTAATAGTACAGATACTAGCAATGCTTCTAAGCCAGAGAATGTCAAGCGTTTACTCTTTAGATATGACCAAAAAAAAAAAAGTTATTAGGACATATTGAACACTGTCTCTGTGACACTAAATGCAGCTACATTTTGTATTTATTTTTTTATTTAGCTGTATATTTATTAACCAGATAAGTACATAGTTGCAAGACCCTTTTTAGGAATTTTCTGCACTATACACAACAGCAGTTCGCTTACAATAAATCAGTACAATACAAAATGGCATTGTATCATGACGGCATCCATTAGATCACAAACTCAACAAATGACTTAACACAAGAAACCATGCAGTTGGCTTCAAGATGGGAGAAACAGTAAAAAAAATATGAACAAGCAAATAAACAGTAGATGAATAAGCATAGTTATCATTTGTATAAGTTCATAGCTACATAAGTACATACGAAGAGTTTGATCCATGAGGATCTTTAAAAGCATTGTGCCCAGCAGATAAAGATGAAGGAGAATAGCAAAGAAGAAAGCATAATTTGAAAAGGTGCTGGAAAATGAAAAGTTAATTGACACTACATGGGAATTTGCATTATTTATAAGAAAAAAAATGTTCAGCTAACAAAGACGAAGGTGTAACTAAAATGCCAAAAAAATTGCAACTAGATGGGGAATACTGGGAAGTCAAACGATCCTTAAGAGCTCCTGTAGGAGATAGCATGGGAAACCATTAGGGCTGGAAATAAATTTAGTGGTTTGCAAAAAGCCATAGAAATTGAAACAATTAAGTCATAAAAAGACAATAACATTTGTTGAATACTACTGATACAAAATAGGCAACGAAAAAGAATGATGTAGCACCAAAAGTGAAAAAGAAAAAGAAGAATGGATGAAAACTGTTCCACTGAACGTTAATTATTAATGTGAACTCTATTAAAAAAACTGGCATGTTTAGCATTATTGCGTAAGTTAAATCCTTACATTTTTCTTGTATAGTATATACATTTATGAATGTATGAAATGAAAAAAATGTTGAAAGAAGAAGACAGCTTTTTTGGGGTAAACATAGGTGTGAAGAGATGGATCAGAGTAATTTTGCAGAAATAGTGCTTGTGTAATGTGTTGGAAATATGGCCCCTGATATTCCTGGTCCCTCGTTGTCATCATCATCATCATGAACCAGATGTCATTAATGGTTTTGGAATCTGCCCTCAGAGGTTAAGAATGCCTACACTGTCTTTTGTGGAGGGGTGGGTTAGCATAGATCCTTGACTCTGTAATATGACAGCAAACATAACTCAGTAACATTGTAATAACAAGCTAAAATGGCAATAGATAACATCAATATGTATAACAATGCAACATTTACAAATTATATACAGTATGGAAATAATTATTTATGGGATGTGTCAGTATTGTGTGCATTACACCATCTGTAGTGATGCTATCACAGTTTGCAATATAGCCAACCCTAACACATTATAAATTTGGCTGTTATGTCAGATTGATAAGGACAACGCATTTGTACGTGATCTATGTGAGCAGTAACACAGTCATAAAAGTTAAGAAATTTCTCGGTATCTCACCTTTCCTGGTCCCTGGCTGCTGAGCGCTCCTGCCCTGGTGTGCTTACTCTGACATTTCTTAGCTCTATCCCTTTTGAATTTTGACCTGCCTCACGCCCTACAGGTGTCGGACGATTCCTGCCTTGCCTACAGTACTGAAAGACTATCTGCCTCCCTTATTTACTCCTCTATCAAGGAACTAAAAACATTTCTTAGCTCTATCCCTTTTGAATTTTGACCTGCCTCACGCCCTACAGGTGTCGGACGATTCCTGCCTTGCCTACAGTACTGAAAGACTATCTGCCTCCCTTATTTACTCCTCTATCAAGGAACTAAAAACATTTCTTAGCTCTATCCCTTTGAATTTTGACCTGCCTCACGCCCTACAGGTGTCGGACGATTCCTGCCTTGCCTACAGTACTGAAAGACTATCTGCCTCCCTTATTTACTCCTCTATCAAGGAACTAAAACATTTCTTAGCTCTATCCCTTTTGAATTTTGACCTGCCTCACGCCCTACAGGTGTCGGACGATTCCTGCCTTGCCTACAGTACTGAAAGACTATCTGCCTCCCTTATTTACTCCTCTATCAAGGAACTAAAACATTTCTTAGCTCTATCCCTTTTGAATTTTGACCTGCCTCACGCCCTACAGGTGTCGGACGATTCCTGCCTTGCCTACAGTACTGAAAGACTATCTGCCTCCCTTATTTACTCCTCTATCAAGGAACTAAAAACATTTCTTAGCTCTATCCCTTTTGAATTTTGACCTGCCTCACGCCCTACAGGTGTCGGACGATTCCTGCCTTGCCTACAGTACTGAAAGACTATCTGCCTCCCTTATTTACTCCTCTATCAAGGAACTAAAACATTTCTTAGCTCTATCCCTTTTGAATTTTGACCTGCCTCACGCCCTACAGGTGTCGGACGATTCCTGCCTTGCCTACAGTACTGAAAGACTATCTGCCTCCCTTATTTACTCCTCTATCAAGGAACTAAAAGTACGTTATGGGCTTTGCACTGATGTTTTATTAGCCTCTGGTCAAGTCAACCTATAGAGTTCATTAGTTCCTGTGCTTGTGTGCCTAGCAGCCAGTACCTCTCCTTCTCATATCCTCCCCTACCCCTAACTCTTGCCTTCTCCTGCCTCCACACTACTCTCTTTTTTCTTGTGACTTCTCCCTCTCTTTACCTGCCCTAGCCACTAGGTGGCGCTCTCCTTATTCTCTTTCTCCATCATCTTTTCTCATGCCTAGAATCAGCCTTTAAAGTTATTTGTTAAATTCCATATCTCCTTTAAGCTCAATATTCTATCTTACAGTCTGCCTATCTCCCTGCAAATAGTGCTGCCACTGCTCCAATACCCTGCCAGACTTCTCAGCTCCACCTCACCCCTCTCGTCCTTACCTCCTACTGCTTGCTTTCTACCTACTCCTGCATACCTATTCCTACTCCACTGGTCTACTTTGGTCTCCTGTCTTTCTCTTCCTTCCATATACTGTTTGCTCCTACCATACTTCCATATACTGTTTGCTCCTACCATACCTACCTGCATTTCTGATTGTCTCCTCTCTCCACCTCCTGTTGTGTCTTACCTCTATTCTGGACACTACGCCTACTGTTGTTTCTCTATCTACCCAATCAAAAGTATCTCTATCTATCCTCTTTTAATCATTCTTTTCTACCCTTGCCCCTTGCGTATTTCCTCAGTCAACCCCTGTCTTTTTCTGTCCTCACTTCCCTTTCCTTAGTCCCGCCTACCCTCTCTTTTCTCCTTGTAAGCATTTCACCCGCCCCGCCTATCATCCTCTGTGAGGTTACTTATACCCCTTCCTGTATCTGCGTCACTCCTTTCTCGGTATCTCACCTTTCCTGGTCCCTGGCTGCTGAGCGCTCCTGCCCTGGTGTGCTTACTCTGGTAGGTTACATTAACCTAGGGTTTCTCTGCTTGGATTTATTGATGTTGTTGATGCCCTTGTAACTGAACCTAATACTGTATACTCGCTGTTTTGAATTGCTTGAAGTGTAAACGCTGTGCTACTGTATAACCGACGAGGTCAACATTGTCTTGTAGACAGTGCACCCTGGGTTACGGACTTGCAGTTTCAATTTTTTACACATTGCCTCTTGGAAACGGATCAACTTATCCGCGCATGTACCTGTTGCTTATTGTTGATATTTTTATCGCTCTTTGAGCGTATGGACCTTGTCGCACGCTTGTTGTTGTCTGCCTTGTATGAAACGCTGCATTGATGTTTGTAAACTAGGAGAACTTGTTGCTTAATCTGTTATATTATGTTATTCATCACAAACACATGCTATCTTATAGCCTTTGTTGATATTTTTATCGCTCTTTGAGCGTATGGACTTGCAGTTTCTATTTTCATTACAAACACATGCAATCTGATTTACCCCTACATTCTTTACCACGCTAAGGGTGGTCTTATGGTTAAAGGTGCTGCCTGGGTGTAAACCCTATACTGTTGTTGAGTTCTTCCAACTATTTTATGGTTGCAGCCTTTATTACCTACCTGCGCCACCCACGTGGTGCTCTCTATATCTACAACTGGCGTGTTTGCAATCGCAAACACGCAAACTGCCATCTGGGTTCTCCTGCATTCTTAACAACGCTAAGAGTGACTTTAAGGGTAGCGAGCAGCCTGGGTCTAATCCCTATACTGCTGTAGAGCTATTCCGACTTCCAGTAGCTATAGCCGTCTACTACCTACCTGCACCACCCACGTGGTGCTTCTACATCTACACCTGGCGTGTCTACCATAGCAAAACGCTTACTACCATTGCCTTACTAAATGTCCTTGCAGTAATGGCTTGTTGCTAAAGGCACCTCTGTCGCTAACCTGTTTTTTGTGTTTAACTAGCCATTCTGCCATTTTTTGTTTCATTTTAAGATCCTTACTAGACCTTGCTGTGTGAAAACGAAATGCTCCTTGAGTCAGCGTTACTAATCTAGGCGGTGTCCTCTTTGGAATACCCCTGCTAAAACCCCTACAGTTACTTTAAGCAGTACATTGTGCTTAATGCTCTGGTTCACCCCTTACAGCTAACATAGTAGCTTACAGTACTTGTAACTGTAGCGAGGCTGACCTACCAATAGCTTAAACTGACCAGGCTTACATTATATTGCCCATAAGTCTTATAACACTTATTACCACTCTATCTCAGGAGTGAATGGGACATAATATATGCTATTATACTTGCTATTACCAGCCTGCTCTTATGAGCATTGTCACATAATATACCTAGTCTTTAAAGTCTGTTTGCTAGAGTGAAAGTCATTTATATGTTTGCTTTTTTTTGCCTATGTGACCTTTTGTAACAGTCAAGCATATTGATCTATGTTAGATTGCAGGTTTATTCTGCTGTTTTACCTTTGATTTTCCTTGTTACTTGTTTTCACTACATACCTTTACTCTAATACAAATGCTAATACTGTTATTTTTTTTTCCCTCCCTACCCGTGTTCCCCTCCCCCTAGACATTTCTTAGCTCTATCCCTTTTGAATTTTGACCTGCCTCACGCCCTACAGGTGTCGGACGATTCCTGCCTTGCCTACAGTACTGAAAGACTATCTGCCTCCCTTATTTACTCCTCTATCAAGGAACTAAAAGTACGTTATGGGCTTTGCACTGATGTTTTATTAGCCTCTGGTCAAGTCAACCTATAGAGTTCATTAGTTCCCTGTGCTTGTGTGCCTAGCAGCCAGTACCTCTCCTTCTCATATCCTCCCCTACCCCCTAACTCTTGCCTTCTCCTGCCTCCACACTACTCTCTTTTTTCTTGTGACTTCTCCCTCTCTTTACCTGCCCTAGCCACTAGGTGGCGCTCTCCTTATTCTCTTTCTCCATCATCTTTTCTCATGCCTAGAATCAGCCTTTAAAGTTATTTGTTAAATTCCATATCTCCTTTAAGCTCAATATTCTATCTTACAGTCTGCCTATCTCCCTGCAAATAGTGCTGCCACTGCTCCAATACCCTGCCAGACTTCTCAGCTCCACCTCACCCCTCTCGTCCTTACCTCCTACTGCTTGCTTTCTACCTACTCCTGCATACCTATTCCTACTCCACTGGTCTACTTTGGTCTCCTGTCTTTCTCTTCCTTCCATATACTGTTTGCTCCTACCATACTTCCATATACTGTTTGCTCCTACCATACCTACCTGCATTTCTGATTGTCTCCTCTCTCCACCTCCTGTTGTGTCTTACCTCTATTCTGGACACTACGCCTACTGTTGTTTCTCTATCTACCCAATCAAAAGTATCTCTATCTATCCTCTTTTAATCATTCTTTTCTACCCTTGCCCCTGCGTATTTCCTCAGTCAACCCCCGTCTTTTCTGTCCTCACTCCCCTTTCCTTAGTCCCGCCTACCCTCTCTTTTCTCCTTGTAAGCATTTCACCCGCCCCGCCTATCATCCTCTGTGAGGTTACTTATACCCCTTCCTGTATCTGCGTCACTCCTTTCTCGGTATCTCACCTTTCCTGGTCCCTGGCTGCTGAGCGCTCCTGCCCTGGTGTGCTTACTCTGGTAGGTTACAGTAACCTAGGGTTTCTCTGCTTGGATTTATTGATGTTGTTGATGCCCTTGTAACTGAACCTAATACTGTATACTCGCTGTTTTGAATTGCTTGAAGTGTAAACGCTGTGCTACTGTATAACCGACGAGGTCAACATTGTCTTGTAGACAGTGCACCCTGGGTTACGGACTTGCAGTTTCAATTTTTACACATTGCCTCTTGGAAACGGATCAACTTATCCGCGCATGTACCTGTTGCTTATTGTTGATATTTTTATCGCTCTTTGAGCGTATGGACCTTGTCGCACGTTTGTTGTTGTCTGCCTTGTATGAAACGCTGCATTGATGTTTGTAAACTAGGAGAACTTGTTGCTTAATCTGTTATATTATGTTATTCATCACAAACACATGCTATCTTATAGCCTTTGTTGATATTTTTATCGCTCTTTGAGCGTATGGACTTGCAGTTTCTATTTTCATTACAAACACATGCAATCTGATTTACCCCTACATTCTTTACCACGCTAAGGGTGGTCTTATGGTTAAAGGTGCTGCCTGGGTGTAAACCCTATACTGTTGTTGAGTTCTTCCAACTATTTTATGGTTGCAGCCTTTTATTACCTACCTGCGCCACCCACGTGGTGCTCTCTATATCTACAACTGGCGTGTTTGCAATCGCAAACACGCAAACTGCCATCTGGGTTCTCCTGCATTCTTAACAACGCTAAGAGTGACTTTAAGGGTAGCGAGCAGCCTGGGTCTAATCCCTATACTGCTGTAGAGCTATTCCGACTTCCAGTAGCTATAGCCGTCTACTACCTACCTGCACCACCCACGTGGTGCTTCTACATCTACACCTGGCGTGTCTACCATAGCAAAACGCTTACTACCATTGCCTTACTAAATGTCCTTGCAGTAATGGCTTGTTGCTAAAGGCACCTCTGTCGCTAACCTGTTTTTTGTGTTTAACTAGCCATTCTGCCATTTTTTCATTTTAAGATCCTTACTAGACCTTGCTGTGTGAAAACGCGAAATGCTCCTTGCGAGTCAGCGTTACTAATCTAGGCGGTGTCCTCTTTGGAATACCCCTGCTAAAACCCCTACAGTTACTTTAAGCAGTACATTGTGCTTAATGCTCTGGTTCACCCCTTACAGCTAACATAGTAGCTTACAGTACTTGTAACTGTAGCGAGGCTGACCTACCAATAGCGAAACTGACCAGGCTTACATTATATTGCCCATAAGTCTTATAACACTTATTACCACTCTATCTCAGGAGTGAATGGGACATAATATATGCTATTATACTTGCTATTACTAGCCTGCTCTTATGAGCATTGTCAAATAATATACCTAGTCTTTAAAGTCTGTTTGCTAGAGTGAAAGTCATTTATATGTTTGCTTTTTTTTGCCTATGTGACCTTTTGTAACAGTCAAGCATATTGATCTATGTTAGATTGCAGGTTTATTCTGCTGTTTTACCTTTGATTTTCCTTGTTACTTGTTTTCACTACATACCTTTACTCTAATACAAATGCTAATACTGTTATTTTTTTTTTTCCCTCCCTACCCGTGTTCCCCTCCCCGTAGACATTTCTTAGCTCTATCCCTTTTGAATTTTGACCTGCCTCATGCCCTACAGGTGTCGGACGATTCCTGCCTTGCCTACAGTACTGAAAGACTATCTGCCTCCCTTATTTACTCCTCTATCAAGGAACTAAAAGTACGTTATGGGCTTTGCACTGATGTTTTATTAGCCTCTGGTCAAGTCAACCTATAGAGTTCATTAGTTCCCTGTGCTTGTGTGCCTAGCAGCCAGTACCTCTCCTTCTCATATCCTCCCCTACCCCCTAACTCTTGCCTTCTCCTGCCTCCACACTACTCTCTTTTTCTTGTGACTTCTCCCTCTCTTTACCTGCCCTAGCCACTAGGTGGCGCCTCCTTATTCTCTTTCTCCATCATCTTTTCTCATGCCTAGAATCAGCCTTTAAAGTTATTTGTTAAATTCCATATCTCCTTTAAGCTCAATATTCTATCTTACAGTCTGCCTATCTCCCTGCAAATAGTGCTGCCACTGCTCCAATACCCTGCCAGACTTCTCAGCTCCACCTCACCCCTCTCGTCCTTACCTCCTACTGCTTGCTTTCTACCTACTCCTGCATACCTATTCCTACTCCACTGGTCTACTTTGGTCTCCTGTCTTTCTCTTCCTTCCATATACTGTTTGCTCCTACCATACTTCCATATACTGTTTGCTCCTACCATACCTACCTGCATTTCTGATTGTCTCCTCTCTCCACCTCCTGTTGTGTCTTACCTCTATTCTGGACACTACGCCTACTGTTGTTTCTCTATCTACCCAATCAAAAGTATCTCTATCTATCCTCTTTTAATCATTCTTTTCTACCCTTGCCCCTTGCGTATTTCCTCAGTCAACCCCTGTCTTTTTCTGTCCTCACTTCCCCTTTCCTTAGTCCCGCCTACCCTCTCTTTTCTCCTTGTAAGCATTTCACCCGCCCCGCCTATCATCCTCTGTGAGGTTACTTATACCCCTTCCTGTATCTGCGTCACTCCTTTCTCGGTATCTCACCTTTCCTGGTCCCTGGCTGCTGAGCGCTCCTGCCCTGGTGTGCTTACTCTGGTAGGTTACAGTAACCTAGGGTTTCTCTGCTTGGATTTATTGATGTTGTTGATGCCCTTGTAACTGAACCTAATACTGTATACTCGCTGTTTTGAATTGCTTGAAGTGTAAACGCTGTGCTACTGTATAACCGACGAGGTCAACATTGTCTTGTAGACAGTGCACCCTGGGTTACGGACTTGCAGTTTCAATTTTTTTACACATTGCCTCTTGGAAACGGATCAACTTATCCGCGCATGTACCTGTTGCTTATTGTTGATATTTTTATCGCTCTTTGAGCGTATGGACCTTGTCGCACGCTTGTTGTTGTCTGCCTTGTATGAAACGCTGCATTGATGTTTGTAAACTAGGAGAACTTGTTGCTTAATCTGTTATATTATGTTATTCATCACAAACACATGCTATCTTATAGCCTTTGTTGATATTTTTATCGCTCTTTGAGCGTATGGACTTGCAGTTTCTATTTTTCATTACAAACACATGCAATCTGATTTACCCCTACATTCTTTACCACGCTAAGGGTGGTCTTATGGTTAAAGGTGCTGCCTGGGTGTAAACCCTATACTGTTGTTGAGTTCTTCCAACTATTTTATGGTTGCAGCCTTTATTACCTACCTGCGCCACCCACGTGGTGCTCTCTATATCTACAACTGGCGTGTTTGCAATCGCAAACACGCAAACTGCCATCTGGGTTCTCCTGCATTCTTAACAACGCTAAGAGTGACTTTAAGGGTAAGCGAGCAGCCTGGGTCTAATCCCTATACTGCTGTAGAGCTATTCCGACTTCCAGTAGCTATAGCCGTCTACTACCTACCTGCACCACCCACGTGGTGCTTCTACATCTACACCTGGCGTGTCTAACATAGCAAAACGCTTACTACCATTGCCTTACTAAATGTCCTTGCAGTAATGGCTTGTTGCTAAAGGCACCTCTGTCGCTAACCTGTTTTTTGTGTTTAACTAGCCATTCTGCCATTTTTTTCATTTTAAGATCCTTACTAGACCTTGCTGTGTGAAAACGCGAAATGCTCCTTGCGAGTCAGCGTTACTAATCTAGGCGGTGTCCTCTTTGGAATACCCCTGCTAAAACCCCTACAGTTACTTTAAGCAGTACATTGTGCTTAATGCTCTGGTTCACCCCTTACAGCTAACATAGTAGCTTACAGTACTTGTAACTGTAGCGAGGCTGACCTACCAATAGCGAAACTGACCAGGCTTACATTATATTGCTCATAAGTCTTATAACACTTATTACCACTCTATCTCAGGAGTGAATGGGACATAATATATGCTATTATACTTGCTATTACCAGCCTGCTCTTATGAGCATTGTCACATAATATACCTAGTCTTTAAAGTCTGTTTGCTAGAGTGAAAGTCATTTATATGTTTGCTTTTTTTTGCCTATGTGACCTTTTGTAACAGTCAAGCATATTGATCTATGTTAGATTGCAGGTTTATTCTGCTGTTTTACCTTTGATTTTCCTTGTTACTTGTTTTCACTACATACCTTTACTCTAATACAAATGCTAATACTGTTATTTTTTTTTTCCCTCCCTACCCGTGTTCCCCTCCCCCTAGACATTTCTTAGCTCTATCCCTTTTGAATTTTGACCTGCCTCACGCCCTACAGGTGTCGGACGATTCCTGCCTTGCCTACAGTACTGAAAGACTATCTGCCTCCCTTATTTACTCCTCTATCAAGGAACTAAAAGTACGTTATGGGCTTTGCACTGATGTTTTATTAGCCTCTGGTCAAGTCAACCTATAGAGTTCATTAGTTCCCTGTGCTTGTGTGCCTAGCAGCCAGTACCTCTCCTTCTCATATCCTCCCCTACCCCTTACTCTTGCCTTCTCCTGCCTCCACACTACTCTTTTTTCTTGTGACTTCTCCCTCTCTTTACCTGCCCTAGCCACTAGGTGGCGCTCTCCTTATTCTCTTTCTCCATCATCTTTTCTCATGCCTAGAATCAGCCTTTAAAGTTATTTGTTAAATTCCATATCTCCTTTAAGCTCAATATTCTATCTTACAGTCTGCCTATCTCCCTGCAAATAGTGCTGCCACTGCTCCAATACCCTGCCAGACTTCTCAGCTCCACCTCACCCCTCTCGTCCTTACCTCCTACTGCTTGCTTTCTACCTACTCCTGCATACCTATTCCTACTCCACTGGTCTACTTTGGTCTCCTGTCTTTCTCTTCCTTCCATATACTGTTTGCTCCTACCATACTTCCATATACTGTTTGCTCCTACCATACCTACCTGCATTTCTGATTGTCTCCTCTCTCCACCTCCTGTTGTGTCTTACCTCTATTCTGGACACTACGCCTACTGTTGTTTCTCTATCTACCCAATCAAAAGTATCTCTATCTATCCTCTTTTAATCATTCTTTTCTACCCTTGCCCCTTGCGTATTTCCTCAGTCAACCCCTGTCTTTTCTGTCCTCACTTCCCTTTCCTTAGTCCCGCCTACCCTCTCTTTTCTCCTTGTAAGCATTTCACCGCCCCGCCTATCATCCTCTGTGAGGTTACTTATACCCCTTCCTGTATCTGCGTCACTCCTTTCTCGGTATCTCACCTTTCCTGGTCCCTGGCTGCTGAGCGCTCCTGCCCTGGTGTGCTTACTCTGGTAGGTTACAGTAACCTAGGGTTTCTCTGCTTGGATTTATTGATGTTGTTGATGCCCTTGTAACTGAACCTAATACTGTATACTCGCTGTTTTGAATTGCTTGAAGTGTAAACGCTGTGCTACTGTATAACCGACGAGGTCAACATTGTCTTGTAGACAGTGCACCCTGGGTTACGGACTTGCAGTTTCAATTTTTTACACATTGCCTCTTGGAAACGGATCAACTTATCCGCGCATGTACCTGTTGCTTATTGTTGATATTTTTATCGCTCTTTGAGCGTATGGACCTTGTCGCACGTTTGTTGTTGTCTGCCTTGTATGAAACGCTGCATTGATGTTTGTAAACTAGGAGAACTTGTTGCTTAATCTGTTATATTATGTTATTCATCACAAACACATGCTATCTTATAGCCTTTGTTGATATTTTTATCGCTCTTTGAGCGTATGGACTTGCAGTTTCTATTTTTCATTACAAACACATGCAATCTGATTTACCCCTACATTCTTTACCACGCTAAGGGTGGTCTTATGGTTAAAGGTGCTGCCTGGGTGTAAACCCTATACTGTTGTTGAGTTCTTCCAACTATTTTATGGTTGCAGCCTTTTATTACCTACCTGCGCCACCCACGTGGTGCTCTCTATATCTACAACTGGCGTGTTTGCAATCGCAAACACGCAAACTGCCATCTGGGTTCTCCTGCATTCTTAACAACGCTAAGAGTGACTTTAAGGGTAAGCGAGCAGCCTGGGTCTAATCCCTATACTGCTGTAGAGCTATTCCGACTTCCAGTAGCTATAGCCGTCTACTACCTACCTGCACCACCCACGTGGTGCTTCTACATCTACACCTGGCGTGTCTAACATAGCAAAACGCTTACTACCATTGCCTTACTAAATGTCCTTGCAGTAATGGCTTGTTGCTAAAGGCACCTCTGTCGCTAACCTGTTTTTTGTGTTTAACTAGCCATTCTGCCATTTTTTTTCATTTTAAGATCCTTACTAGACCTTGCTGTGTGAAAACGCGAAATGCTCCTTGCGAGTCAGCGTTACTAATCTAGGCGGTGTCCTCTTTGGAATACCCCTGCTAAAACCCCTACAGTTACTTTAAGCAGTACATTGTGCTTAATGCTCTGGTTCACCCCTTACAGCTAACATAGTAGCTTACAGTACTTGTAACTGTAGCGAGGCTGACCTACCAATAGCGAAACTGACCAGGCTTACATTATATTGCCCATAAGTCTTATAACACTTATTACCACTCTATCTCAGGAGTGAATGGGACATAATATATGCTATTATACTTGCTATTACCAGCCTGCTCTTATGAGCATTGTCACATAATATACCTAGTCTTTAAAGTCTGTTTGCTAGAGTGAAAGTCATTTATATGTTTGCTTTTTTTTGCCTATGTGACCTTTTGTAACAGTCAAGCATATTGATCTATGTTAGATTGCAGGTTTATTCTGCTGTTTTACCTTTGATTTTCCTTGTTACTTGTTTTCACTACATACCTTTACTCTAATACAAATGCTAATACTGTTATTTTTTTTTCCCTCCCTACCCGTGTTCCCCTGCCCCTAGACATTTCTTAGCTCTATCCCTTTTGAATTTTGACCTGCCTCACGCCCTACAGGTGTCGGACGATTCCTGCCTTGCCTACAGTACTGAAAGACTATCTGCCTCCCTTATTTACTCCTCTATCAAGGAACTAAAAGTACGTTATGGGCTTTGCACTGATGTTTTATTAGCCTCTGGTCAAGTCAACCTATAGAGTTCATTAGTTCCCTGTGCTTGTGTGCCTAGCAGCCAGTACCTCTCCTTCTCATATCCTCCCCTACCCCTAACTCTTGCCTTCTCCTGCCTCCACACTACTCTCTTTTTTCTTGTGACTTCTCCCTCTCTTTACCTGCCCTAGCCACTAGGTGGCGCTCCTTATTCTCTTTCTCCATCATCTTTTCTCATGCCTAGAATCAGCCTTTAAAGTTATTTGTTAAATTCCATATCTCCTTTAAGCTCAATATTCTATCTTACAGTCTGCCTATCTCCCTGCAAATAGTGCTGCCACTGCTCCAATACCCTGCCAGACTTCTCAGCTCCACCTCACCCCTCTCGTCCTTACCTCCTACTGCTTGCTTTCTACCTACTCCTGCATACCTATTCCTACTCCACTGGTCTACTTTGGTCTCCTGTCTTTCTCTTCCTTCCATATACTGTTTGCTCCTACCATACTTCCATATACTGTTTGCTCCTACCATACCTACCTGCATTTCTGATTGTCTCCTCTCTCCACCTCCTGTTGTGTGTCCCCGCTCCGTTCGCCCCACGGGCTCACTCCGCTCCCCTCCCTACCCCCAATTCCCACCCACCCCCAGGGGTGCTACACTTATAGTACTGTTAGCCACTCCCCTATCCCTCCCATCCAATCCTTCTCCTTCCCGCTCAAACTTCCTCCCATCCATACACACCCCACCTCTACAACACACTCCCACTGTATTTTTCCCATTCCTCCCCTCATCATCTTTCACTTAACTATCCCACTTTAATCCTTACCACTTCACTATCCACTCTTCCCCTATTCCTATCTTATCTTTATATCTACTCTACAGTAGAATACCCCTTTTACATCCTGCCTCTCACACACTCTATTAGCCCTCTCTAACTTCTCAAGACTCATCTTACCATGGCTCCCTACCTGCCTAGCCAGCATTTACTATCATTCCTGCTACTCTCCACCCTATGCTCAGTCTATCTGCTATCCTCTTACAAGGTATCACTTGATGCTCTATCCCTCCTTCCACATAAACACACATCAGCATTTATCATTCCACTTATGTCTTATCCTTTTACTTCATCTACCCCCAATTACCAACTACCAAAATTCCACAGACTTAGACATCTCAACTATGTCCTAACTACTTATAACAAAAATAAAATTCTAACCTTACAAAGACACTACCTGGTTATCAAATGTAGCAATCCTACCCTTCAAGATGGTGATATCCACCCTAACCCTGGCCCCTCACTCTCTTCCCCCACAGTATATATGCCTAGAACCAATAATAGCTTCTTAATCGGACATCTTAATACCCAAAGCTTAAACAACAAAGTACCTTACCTACATGCCCTCCTTCACATACACTCATTTGATATTCTATGCCTCTCAGAGACCTGGCTAAAACCTAGCACTAAAGACTCTGAGATCATTCCCCAAGGCTATAACATAGTAAGACTCGATCGTACCAAAAGAAAGGGTGGTGGTGTTGCTATTCTTTTTAAAAACCATCTTAATATCACTAGCCTTCCACCCCTATCATCTCAAGATAGCAAAATAGAATCCATCATTATCAAACTCCAATTAAATTCCAAAAAATCCATACATATCATCTGTAATGCACCTGCCCCCTGGTAACAATATACCAATACTTGAAGAGTATCTTAGTTGCATATCAGCTACCTATCCACAGGAAACCATCATTCTAGGAGACCTGAACATAGACTGGAATAGCATTAATGCAGATAATCCTTCATCCCATATTAACCTTCACGGCTTCACCCAAACCATTAACTTGACTACTAGGCTCAATAAACATACCAAGAGAGAAAGCATATTGGACTGGATACTTATAAACAGACTAAAACTAATTATAAAGTAGGAACCTTGCCAGACGATGTTAGTGACCACTCCTTAACTTTTATAACAAGAGAAAAAACTGACTGTCCAAATCCCCACATTACTAGAAAAATACGAACCATCAAACATTTTAATCCTGACCTATTTCAAGCTGAACTCAGTGCATGTAACTGGAACCCCTTAAAAACACTCCCTCTTGAAAATGCAGTACTACATTTTAACAAAATATTTTTATCCATTCTTGACACACATGCACCAGAACGTACTATTAGAATGAAATCCAATACTGCCCCTTGGCTCTCCCATGAAACCAAAAAACTTATTCTCGCTAGGAATAAAGTCTGGGCTAGTTGGAGATCCCACAGAAATAATACAGATCTCCTACTCTTCAGACAGCATAGAAATCTAACTAAAAAAGCAGTTTTAGCCGATAAAAAGAAATTCTATATTGAACTACAACAAACCCATATTAACAATTCTAAACTATTCTGGTCCTCAATCAATAAACTCCTCTCACCAGGAACTTCCAAAACACCTTCCCCACTAAATGCAGACCCAGATACCCCACAACAGACTGCAGATGCCCTTAACTCATTCTTCACAGAAACTATCCAAGCACTAGCTAAACAACTTAATGCCAACAACTTCTGTCCTCTAAGTAAACTAACCAACTCCTCTTTTAACTTTTCTCTACAACCTATCTCCACATCATATATTCTCAGACTTCTTCTCAAGCTAAAACCATGCACCCCCTCTGCTGATAAACTCCCTTCCCTTTTTCTTCAAAAGGCTGCTAAGGTTGTTGCCTATCCTATATCTATTCTTATAAACAGGACAATTAGAGAAGGAATCATCCCTGAAGTCTGGAAGATATCTCATATAATCCCACTCCACAAAGGTGGAAACTCAACTGACTACTCCAACTATAGGCCTATTGCTCTCCTCTCACCTCTGTCCAAAATTATGGAAAAATGTATCCACCATCAACTTGTACAATATCTCTCAAAACATAACATAATAGCAAACTGCCAACATGGCTTTAGACCACATCACAGTACTACCACTGCCCTACTTTCTTTTGTAGAGACTATTAACCAGAACCGAAACAACAACCTACTCTCTTCTGCCCTCTTCATTGACCTCTCCAAAGCTTTCGATATGGTAAACCACCCATTATTACTGAATACTCGAATCCATCTCATTTGATGCCCCAGCCATTAAATGGTTTAAATCTTACCTCACAAACAGAAAACAAGCTGTTCTCTGGGACAACCACATCTCTTCTCTCCTGCCTGTTTCCATTGGAGTTCCTCAGGGCTCTATCCTTGGCCCACTTCTTTTCTCCCTCTTCATCAATGATCTGCAAACAATAATCCCTCAAGCAACTTGCATTCAATATGCAGATGATTCAACACTCATCTGCTCAGCTCCATCTACCCCAGAACTAATCTCTCTCACCCATAAAGTATTCAGTACAGTAGAAACATGGTTCTCTAGCCGTTTCCTCTTACTAAATGCCAAAAAAACCAAACTTCTTCTTTTTACTCCCACATCTAGAACCTCCCCCTTACATTTCTCCATCTCTTCAAACAGCGCCACTGTTATCTTACCCGACACTTCAACTAAATTGTTAGGTATTACAATTGACAATAATCTCTCTTTCGACCTACACATTAACAACTCCATAAAACTAGTTAACAGAAAGATAGGATCCTTATATCGAGTCAGACCTTTTCTCACACCATCTACCAGAACACGGATTGCTCACTCTCATCTTATTTCAACTCTTTTATATGCTGCACCTATCTTCACCAACCTCAAAAAAACCAGCCTTAACAAACTGGCAACCTGTTATAATAACATTGCCCGCTTTGCTACTGGTAATCCCTATAAAACTCATCACTGCCTCAACTTAAAACTTCTAGGATGGCCAGAATTTCGAAACTATCTTCTAATCCATCAACTCTGCATTGCCCATAAAATACTATACCAACCTAAAAATACCCCCATACTCTCACAACTCATAACCCCTTATAAAAATCTCAACTGTCTCCGCTCTTCCAGTAAACTTCTGACAAGTTCAACAAAATCAAACAACAATGCTGGTGACTCTCTATTTACCAATGCTATAGGGACAAAATGGAATTTGTTACCCACTAGCATAACAAAGATAACTTCATTGCCTCTTTTCAAACAGAACATTAAAGTGCATTTCCAAAATCACTGGCTTTGCTCCTGTAATAAACCTGATTAGTCCATCACTATTACTACCTAAATAAAACCATCTCTCTTCTCCTTTCTACTCTGCCTACTTTTTCGTCTTTCTTTTCTCATCCCTTTACTTCTCTACCCGCTTTTCTGCAGTACTTGCTCCTTTATTCTCACCTCTTACTTTTCCCACTTTTTTCCCTTACTCTCTTCTCACCTTATACTCCTTACCTTCACTCCTTTCTATGTTAATCTATCAGTACTTTTTCAACTGGTTAATTGAGAATTCAATTGTATTGAGTGTTTTAGTAACTAACTCTTGTAGTAGTTTTTATTTATATAGTAGAGTTTGCTATCCTTTATTTTTAATGTTTGCTTGCAAACTCTATTACTAACTCTTAGATTTTCATTATAATGAATACTGCTATTACATTTTTGTATGACAATTTCTCTGTATGTTAATATTTTTATTATTTATCTCTGAATGTATCTCTGAATGTATCTCACTCTGTGGAGCTTTTCTCCCCGGGCCTCTACTGAAAATGGAAATTTCTCCAGCTGGACTAGCCCGGTCAACAAATGTAAAATAAATAAAAGAAATAGGTCGGACAACATTACAATCTGAGAGGAACACATGACTTATGATGTGTGGATGTGTGAATGTGTAGGGTCTGTCAACACCACAGGAGTGTATGACAACTCATGAATAATGCCATGTGTAGCTGATGTGCAAAAGTGCAGAGCAGTGAGACATCAATCAGTATGTCAGTACAGCACTTGAAGTGTCCCACAAACATTCACACGTAGAGCATAACTCTCTCTGTCTGTAATTCACATTCCAAGGAATGGTATAATCAGATGGATCACATGTGTGTAACAATATGCAATTAGCATATGTATCAGGATATGAAAACATTACTCAACAATATTAGCTGTAACATGTAAACTATAATGACACGTGCACACACAACAATGCAATCACAACTATATGATGTTTACTTAAAAGAACACTGAGTTGCATACATGAGTAGTGTCTTGAAATAATAAAACTATCATTATTAGCCCATTAGGATGAGTACTACAAATAAAGAGAAGTTGCCAAGTTGTGCACATCACAGACTGGAAACAACTGTGTGTATAGCACTGCCATCCATACAAGCCATAGGTGGCTGTAATCAAGGAAAATTTAAAGAACTGACTGAAGATGACTCTCAAAATGGTAAACCATCTTGTACCGAACATAAGTGGGAAGCAGAATGTAATCTGTTTGATAACATGCACTCTCCTTGGTGACCCCATACCCAATGTCTAGGCAATATACATATGAATACTACAAAACTTTGACAAACAATACCATAAGTTAAACAAAAAGCAAAGACGTGCAGTGTACAACTAACGCAGCAGAAAGTCACAGTTACTACCATGATAGACTCACAATGGAATGAGAAACAGCCTCATATACGTTTTGGTGGCAATAATACAATAAACACCATGAAATTATATAACTGTAACAGGTACAACTTGTAAGACATATTGTTATATGGCAAATAGGATATGTGCCATGACCCAAATCCTCAAATGCAAACATTGCATGGGAGTGTAGTGAGGTTTATGCAAAGTAGTAAAACAGTGACTATAAGAAAGATATATCCCAGTGGCATCTTTAGATCACATTGTGTGCAAAATGTATGGGTCACAGCTTTACAAATTGTTCTTACAATATACAGCATGACCATATTACAACTGTTGTGAGCTCATATTTATACTTAATTTAGTATCACTGAACACATGCATATTACACAGTCATATCTGCGTGACATCATGAAACAGTATAGGTTCATGTCAGACATTGTTGAACAAGCTCCATTTATTTAGCCATATTAAAACTGCATCTTGATATAGTTATGTAGAAAATCATATGCAAGGATGCAGTATCCCAACAAACATACAGGTGAACCTACATTGAAATGACCAACACTCGTACAGTAGATTAACAGGTAACACATGCATACCATGAAATTAACTGCACACCACAACTATACATACAGGTTATTTACAGCATATATTAAACATAAATAACACTGGGAACTGTTATTTACACTGCTCACAAAAAGTAACAAGACAGCAATTACACATTACTTATACATAACCAAACATAGCTACCATCTCAGTAGCATTACAACACAGATGTCTATCACTTTATTGTGTCACCAAACTTCATTTTATTTCACAATAGGACACTGCTAAATGCCTTTGCACAATTAAAACTGCAGGTTACATTTAATGATGAGTTCAGCAAATGTGATATACATAAAAGTAAAACTCAGGAGATACAACTTGGTGTTGTGTTATGGGAATCTTGTTTACTCAAGGTTGGTGGCAACGCACGATGCATCGGAGACCATCCAGGTGCAATTAACCATAGGCAAGACTGCTCTGCAATTTGTAGCATGTTACAGGCCACCCTCTCAAACCCAGGAACCTCACATGGCCTTCCTGAAAACACTGGAGGGGATAAATGTATCTCCAAACACCATCATATTAGGTGAATTCAACTACCCTAATATAGACTGGGAACACTACTCAAGCCCAAACTCTCTAGCCCAAAGGTTCCTGGAGTTCATAAACTCAAACGCCATGGAACAACTAGTCACCATCCCCACAAGAGGAGAAAACATACTTGATCTCATCATCACAAACATGGGATTACAATGTTCAACACCGGAAGTATACCTCTCACTGGTGAGATCAGATCATAAACTAATCTCGCTGGAGGTCCTCATCCCGCCCCCACCTGAAATAAAAGAGACCACAGTGAAAAACTTCTCAAAAGCCGACTTCACACTTCTAAAAACTAGTTTGGTCTCCTTTAAGGCCCCTGAGCCAGTGGTAAACATTACTCAAACTGCTGAATCACTTACAAATGCCTTCTACCAGCACCTACAGGACTGCATGGATCAGGCAATCCCAAACAAAACTAAGACTCTTTGTACCAAAGGCAAGCGTCCAGTCTGGTGGACCCCAGCCATAAACAAGCTCTACAACAAAAGGAGGAAGCTACTACAAGATAGAGCAAAATCCTTGAAAGGTAAGACACCTTTGATCATTATAAGTAAAAAACTAAGAGCTCTCATAAAATCATCCAAGGCTAACTTTGAGAGAAAAATCGCCAAGGACACAAAAGACAATCATAAGGCCTTCTTTAGCTATGTTAGAAACCTAGGAGGAAACTCCCAGATATGCTCAGAATTAGTCCAAAATGATGTGAAGATTACTGAACCTACACACATTGCCAACATACTGGCTGACAGGTTCAGTGCAAACTTCTCCCCCCCCCCCAAAAGGAGAGATATCTATACCAGAGGATTGTAGCCCCCCAAACATCTCCAACGCCCAGGTGAGAACTGCTCTCTCCAAGGCAATAAACACAGCATCCATGGGACCGAATGGTGTCCCCGGCTGTGTGCTCCACGAACTCAATGAGGAATTAAACCCGCAGTTAGGACAGCTGTTTAATCTTAGCATCACCTCAGGATACGTACCCAAGGAGTGGCGTACTGCGACTGTGGTCCCACTTCACAAGGGCGGTGCCTCCACTGACCCTGGAAATTACCATCCCATTAGCTTGACAAGCCTTATCTGCAAAGCCATGCAGAGGATCATAATGGAACTCATAAATAAAGACATAGGGAACTTGCAGACTTTGGATCCAACCCAGTTTGGCTTTGTCAAAGGCAGATCATGCCTTTTAAACTTGGTTGACTTTTTCGAAACAGTCACCAAGGCCATTGATGAGGGAAAGGCAGTCCATACAGCCTACCTCGACCTGGCAAAGGCCTTTGACACAATACCTTACTCAGGTATCATCGAAAAACTCATCAGCTTGAATGTAAACCCATACATCACAAGATGAGTTGCAAACTGGCTAAGTGACAGAACCCACAGGGTCAGAGTTGCTGGAGCCATGTCAGACTCAAAGCCTGTCACAAGTGGTGTCCCACAGGGCTCAGTCCTGGGTCCACTCTTGTTCGGCATCTACTTTTCTGAAGTACAAGCAAACACAGGAGGGTTATGGCTGACAAAGTTTGCAGATGACTGCAAACTGGGCGCCATAGTCGAAAACACTTCTGACACAGATATCCTTCAGAAGGGCCTCACAGAAATGGATAACTGGTGCCAGAGCCATGGCCTAAAGTTAAACGCCAAGAAATGCATAGTCATACCCTTCGGGAAAAACAAGGTTACCCCTAGCTACCATATAGGTGGCAGTCCACTGAGCACAGAAGAAGTCATCAGGGACCTGGGGACCCAGGTTGACACTAGCCTTTCGTTTGACACTCATGTTGCTAAAGTAGTCAGGAAAACATTCTACATTGCCCACCTGATCATGAAGGGATTCACATCTAGATCAAGGGAGGTCATCGTCTCCCTGTACTCATCACTCATTAGACCTATGATTGAGTACAATGCCCCATTCGGAATGTATCTGACCCGACACCTGCAGCAGCTGGAAAGGCCCCAAAAGTTCCTCACCAAGAGGATAAAGGGTCTCAAAAATATGTCTTATGCTGCCCGACTGAAAGAACTCCAGTTCTATTCAGTCTCATACCGCTTGCTCAGAGGTGACCTGTGCCTGACATATAAGGCCATGTCAAACCCAGATTTGATGAATATGCTTCACCTCAAAAAATCTAGATCCCTCAGAACCACAAGGGCGGGAGACTTAAACCTTGACACGGTTATTAATAGGACGTGCTGGAGGGACAAATTCATCACCCAGAGACTCCCTATGCTGTGGAACAAAATCCCGGTAAATGTGAGGCAGAGCAAATCGCTGGCCTTGTTCAAGAGGAATCTTGACCAATGGATGGGAGATCGCATATATACCCCAGGGATTACTTCAGTG
>NC_056725.1:272524726-272579726 GCF_019279795.1 Protopterus annectens | reverse complement strand
CTGTACCTGTGAAATTGTACTTTATTAATCTGTGTCATATGTGGAACATTTCACCCCAAGCCACTGCTGAAGAAGGACTTGTGTCCAGGGGGACTTTCCCAGTAACCAAATGTAAAATAAATACAAAATAATTAATTAGTTAATTATATATGGCACAAATAGTACTTAATAGCTGTTTGCAGCAAGATACCCTTACTGTTAGGTTTACTTGCCTGACACATCCTAAGCATAATGTAAGCTGCTTTGGGGTCAACTGCTTGTGTTGTTATTGTGAGCAGCTGTGTTTAGTATCAGACTATGATGGTCAGAATGTCCTGTATGTACACTGTAAGTCATACTACAAAGAGTTTTCGCTGTGAAATTTTCTAAACCTGAGTATGTACACTACATACAGGGTAAGGGTTGTTCTTCATTCCCAGTGAAGCTTCTTCCATACAGAGTTATATGGATACATTTCTATCAGCCATAGCAAACTGCAGATACAGAGAAATTCTGACCATATCTGCCAGGAATTTAGTTCTTTCAGTCCAGTGTAGTATTTGTGAATAATGAGAGTTTATGACACTTTACACAAGTTGGACATATAAAGTACATTTTTCATAAATCGACTGATGCTGTGTCTTGCATTGTAAGCTCCCATGCAATTCAGTTTAACTGGCAGTACATCCAAATGGCTAAAGCTGTAACTTTTTTACTGTGTTCAGATTGGAGCATCACAGCTATGATGTATCTGTTTGTATATATTTTTTTATGTACTGAGGTGCTGTTTGACATAGATACACATGTTGGTCACATTTGGGTACATGGCACAATTCTGCTTTGTGTGAATTACTGTATTGACATCTGTTTAATATTCCCAACATTTGTATGCGACATGGTATAGATAGTTTGCTCTGAATATGACTGTAGATATGAATAAACCTTATGGGCTTCTTTTGAAGTAGTGGTGTAGTAGTAATGTGCACAGTACATGCTTGTCAACATTTCCACAGAAATGAGTTCTTAACCCACCCTCGATATATGACATATCATAAGCTGTGGACATGGGGGTATGTGTTGCACATGTATGCTTTATGTTTATTAACATTAATAGCAACTGCTACATGTCATGTATAGTTACAATGATTATATGTATATAATCTCTACACATATCATTGGCATATTTCCTTTTGCATATCAGTAGAATGTGTATGCAATGGATTAGAAGCTGCCATACCTTTTATGCTGATTTGATAAAAGGCACACTACATATATAACTTCTGATAATATGCTCTTTTAATTTTAACAAATGTCTGCCAGAAGCAGAAGTGATAATTTTTTTCCCAGTGGGAAAATGAAATTATATTTGAGGCCACGCAATAACATGGCAGGACTTTATTAAGATGGATGAGCAATACATTCTGGAAGAATCAGGTATGGTGGAACATCACATCACCAACATGATGAATGCTGTGTGTGGGCATAGTCACTCACAGGATGCCTGTAATCACCAGTACTCTGATATGATCCTCCTTGCAGCCAACAGACTTTACCAATATTTTAAGGAGAAAACAGAGGTAATGCAGAGGGCTCAAGTGAAGTCTGGTATCCCACCTGTGACCCAGATGGTGACAGGACAGACATGAAGCACATCATAAAGGATAAGGCCAGACAAAATCACTTTAACAAGCAAATCTAAGACACAGTCTTTCTGATACCCTCCTTGTGGGAGGAATAAAGACACCTTGTTGAGGTTTCCAGTAGTTAGTTCAGTTAAGTAGGCAGATGGATGAGTGTTCTTGTTGTAATACATTGCGTTCAACAGGTCAGTTATTTAAAGACAGTGGAAGGGTCCATGGGAGCTGAGTGGAGGAAAATCTGGGAGATTGGAAAACAAGCAGTCAGTCCCAAAGCTTAGAGATTAGTCCCTTATTTGAATATTCCTGAAAGATCCTACAAGATTTACTAGCTCAGCAGCCTGTGGAACCTCATTCTTTGTTAAAACTTTTATTTTTTTTATTTTTATTTTTAACTTCTAACAAACAAAACAGGACAACACATTTTGAGCTACAACTATAGAACAATATTTAATTAAACACTTTCGCCTGAGCTTCATCAGGTTCATCTAATAGAGTGGTTTACTCTTTAAACATTGAAAATGCCTGCTCTTTTGTAACACGTAAAATGACAGACTGAGGCTGCATCAGTGGGGCTCATATTCCTTGCAGCGAAGTATGAAAGTTTTATTACAGAACTTTTTCCAGGCTATCACATGTAACATGATAGGCTATGCCCACTTTTAAGAGGCTCATTATCTCAAAAGGAGAGGGTGCCAAAACACAAAACCTGAAACACGTTAAAGGAAAATGGCACCGAGAGTCCAAAGAACCTTAAAAAACATTGAAAACCAGCACACAATGAAGCCCAATGGAAGCTCACTTTAATACACACTAACGCTGCAACTCAAACTAGAAGCCAACAAGAACTATGGATTAAATGATTTTATTTCTTTAGTCCCACTTTTGAAACTCAGAGCAGCTAAATTGTAATAACTATTTTGGCCACCAGATGGAGGATTTATTTTATTATTTTTATAGAACTGTATGATGTACACATATTTATTTAATATGCTTTCCACAACACTGTAATGTCTCTTTCTGGTTTTGTCAGGTATAAAATCATGTCATCTGCAAACAGAGTCAGCTTTTCTTGACTATTCTTAACTATCATACCAATTATGCCCTGGAATTTCTGAGTCTTATTTTTTTGCCAATGGTTCTAAATGTAATGCAAATAACAAAGGGGAAAGAGGACACCCCTGCCTGGTTCCTCTGCTCAAACAGTGATTATAAAAGAGGACCCCACCGACTTTAATTTCCACCTCCAATCCCTCATATATACTCCTATCAACCTTATAATTTTTTCAGGAAATGCAAATGCTTCATTTACCCTATTATTATTATATTATAGTCCCAGCTTACTCTTTCAAATCCTTTCTCTGCATCAAGACCCACCAAAAATAATGGTATTTTCTTACATTCTGCTTCCCACTTGATCATTGCTGTTCTGTTAATGTTGTCAGATGTTTGCCTCCCCTCCACAAAACCACATTGATCCATATCTATCAATTTTGGTTTACTTTTGCCATTCTTTTAGCCATTATAGACATGAACATGAACATGGGTGGTCATGGTGGTGCCACGGTAATCATTGTCACCTCACAGCAAGAGGTTCCCTGGTTCAAGCCTTGGCTGGGGTGCCTTCTGTGCAGAGTCTGTATGTCCTCCCTGTGGTCGTGTGGGTTTCATCCGGGTGCTCTGATTTCTTCCCACATCCCAAAGACAAGCTGTAGGTGAATTGGACATTCCGAATTGGCCCTAGGTGTGAGTACATGTGTGTTTGACTTCTGTGGAAGGTTGGATGTTGGGCTGACAACTTGACACTGTAAAACTTCACTGCCAATCATGAGCAGACATGTTATCCGCTGTGGCGACCCCTAACCGGGAAAAGTCAAAAGAAGAAGATGAAGCTTTTTTTTACTTTTTAAGTATACTTTTCAAGAATATTTATTACATAAGTTTGTATTTAAGCAAATTAATGAAAGTGGACTAATTTATTGGGTTGTGTGATATTCATTTATTTTTAAAGGAGTTTACTATTAAATTGTTATTACCTTTTAAGTATTGGTCTTAATTGTATTAAAGAAATGACTGGATGAGTGTTCAGGGAGGGATATATAAGGAAGGTTGGCTTACTTTGTATTGTACTGTCTGAAGAAGTCTTTTGCTATAATGAAAACATATTGTCATTTGCAGCGTTAGTGTGTATTAAAGTGAGATTCCTTCGGGCTTCATTGTGTGACCGTTTTCATTGCTTTTTACAGTTCTTTGGACTCTCTGTGCCATTTTCCTTTAACGTGTTTCAGGCTCATTATCTCCTCACGTATAAAATGAAAGGCTAATATTCTATTGTATAACAAAAAAGTTTTGCAGTGCTGCTTATAAGACACTCATATACGTGATTAATGTGACCAGTCCCTATTCTTCTTCCTAATGATGACAGACCTTTTATATGCAGAGGAGATAGCCACTTAAAGCTACACTGGAGATCCCCATTTGTGAACAATACATGCATCCAGGAAAATAGCATACAGTGGAAAACAAGTTACAGTGCTCATTGTTATGGAGCTCATGGTGTGCACAAGTAGGAGGAAAAAAAGTAAAAAGTAAGTAAAAGTTTGGAAACTCAGAACCTTTTGTGTAATGCCCATTGAATAGAAACCCACCAAGTGGTGAACTGCAGATTATACAAAAAAATTTAATAAACATAAGTCTATCAGATCTTCTTTGAGCATAGGTGAAGTGTGCCTATGGTGTAAAGAATATAGCATTGTGGAGTGGTGCCCTGATACAACAATTTTTTTTGTACTGCAGATTATAGAAGATTTGTTAAATGCAAGTCCAGTGGCTGCAGTTTTTATACCCGGTTAATGTTGGGTAGCAGCAGTGAGAAGTGGAATGCTTTTGGTCCTAGAGCATGGTTTTATAGTACTCCAGTCTAGGGTCTGCACTGTCAAACTGCTTCCTGAGTCTAGGAGTTACTGAGTGTTCTTCTGTTCAGATTCTTCCTCTCTCTAGGTTCCAAGTGGTGAAGTCAGGGCTCACCTTTTCAGATTATTTTCTCTTCAGGTTCCAGGTGGTACAGTTAGTGCAAAAGAGGGCTAACTAGCTCTGTGCCTGGCTAGCTAAAGGGCTGGAAATTGGGAGAGATCTGGTGGAAGGGCAGTTAACCTATTTCCTGAGAGAGGGGGTGGTGCCATGGGGCCCAGAGTGGGGTTAGATAATGTAAGAGGCTAATGTAATCAGTATGGGAGTGGACTGTCAATCAAACTAGGAGGGTATAATTTGGCCACCTTTTTTCACTCTTAGCACCAAAGAAAAGCTCAAGTCCCAAAGTAATAGTAGAAAAACAAAACACATTTCAATTAAGTGGAAGCTGCTGTTTAAGTTTGTGCACATTATGAGATAAACATTTTCACACCCATGCCAATTACTTTTTATATTTGTATACATCTAGAGATCACAAAACAACAACAACAACAATAATAATAATAATAATAATGTGGCTTGTTTTTAATGTCACTAGTTAACCTGATAAACCATGCTAATGTAGATGCAGTGATTTATAAATATAATTACTTGATTGACTTTTTCATATTAACAGCAGCAATTGTGGTTAATTAACAGTTTTTGTCCAAATCCTTGGTTAGGCATTTTATTTGAAAGATTTATGCTTTAGTTTCCTGAGTACAAGCACACATTTAATGGAAATACATGAGTTTAGAACAGGGTGGTGGTGAGTGTCCAGCCTGATCTGCCAATTTAACTCAATTTTTTCAAGGATGACATTTTTCTTTCCTTCGAGTGGACCCATAGTGAGAAATCCATGTGGAACAATGTGGAGGAGGACTTAATCTGAAAATGGGATACAGGTTTAAAGGATGCTAGTCTCAAGCTGATTTTGATCTTCCTTATGTGACTTCTCCACTCTGGACCAGTAATCAAGGAGCCTGCATCCTCACTACAGGCACTAGAGAGGGGTGTTCATTTGGAACAAAAATGGATACACCTAGTATTTACAGAGGCAGCTCTCTGCATCAAGCACAATTTCTCTTAAGAGCACACAGGGAACACACTCACTCCAGGACTGGTTTCTCTATCTCTCTCCCGCCAGATACCCAGTAAGACTCCCCACTGGCAGAACTGAAGGGCTGAGTCTTCAGCCGAGTGTACAATCCAAGTCCTCCAGCACCCTCTCTGTGAAACCAGTGCTTTATGTCCCTGCTCCAAGTAGCTGACACACACACTTTGAGATCTGATGTTCACAGACACACACACACACACACACACACACACACACACACACACACACACACACACACACACACACACACACACACACACATGGGAAAGGCTGGCACAGATTTACTAACAATGCCTCTTTTGCTAAGACTATAAGGTATTTGCACCACCACCAGACACTTGAAAGAAAGCTACTCTAAAGCTCTTGCAAGGATACAATTATACCAAGTGAAATTAATATTAATTTTAATGGTAATGTTGACCAAACAGCCAGGCTTTTGGGAGTGGCCAGAGTGTTACCAATAGATACAGATACTCTTAAAGGTTAAAATATTCTCAAAAGGACCAGTCATAATGAAAAGTTTAAATATATTTAATAACAAATAAGAAAAGAATATTATAATACTGAATATCTATTTACAGTAAACACCAGAATTTCAACCACAGAAAATATTAAAGTAACACAGGCGAATAGATTCACACTGATACAGAAAAACAGTACTTAACTAATCTCACTATATTTTTCTGACTGATCTAAAGAATTATTATTCACTAGTTAGTCACTAGAGCAATGCTAGATGAAGAAAGTGAGAGATCCTTCTTTGCCAGGTTATAAAAACAGAGTGTGATGAGACTTCGGTCTCACCTAGTATTAAACATTATTTTTAGTGATAGATTACAGAATGACATCACATACATCTGGTCATCTGACTTCTGGCTCCCCTGCTTCCCTCCTTGGCTATAAGCTGTCAGGATTTAGCACATATGTGTGAATAATACACACACAGAGCCTAGGTAATATCTGCTGCAGCTCCTGGAAGTCATAAAACAATTTCAAATCTCCACCCTTCCAGAGTAGCAATTAGTTCACCCCAGTGATAATGCAGGAAGCTTCCTAGTACATAGTGTTTGTCTCTGGCTGCATTGAAAACTGTAAGATACAATTTTATGGCCTAGGCCAGGTAATTTAATTTCAAACTATTTTCAAATTTGAGATTAAACTCTTCTCTTCCACTACCCTCTGTTAAAAATATACATTTAAACAGTTACAATAATACATGTATACCTCTTTTTCTGTCCAGCAGGGTACACTATTGGTACATTTTTAATACAAGCAGCTTTACAAATACATTTCAGTACAAACACCTGTACAAATCAGTTTGATATACAAACGACATATAATTATGTACAAAATTCCAGCTAGCTGTGCTAGCATATGTTACAAATCCACTGGCCTACTTCTCCTGGCATAGCTGACAATACCTCACATTGTCACATCTCTCCCCCTTTGAAAACTCAAGCTAGTTTTTCAAGTGAGCCTTGAGGAACATTGCTTGAGAGGAATAAGTGTATCTTGGAATACATTGACTCATACCCTGTCTTGACAGCCCATCTGCATTTCCTTTGCTAACCCCACTATAGTGCTGCATTTCCATGTCATATGCCTGCAACCTTAGGCTGCACATTAGTAACTTGGTATTTTGCTGACTGGCTTGATGCAACCATAGCTCCACCTCAGACTCATCCTGCCTCCTACTGCAAATATTTAGCATCAGGACCTCCCTATCATGGTAAAATGTCACCATGTTAACACGGTACAGTTTGTGCCTCTGCCTCCTGCCTAGCATTTCTACAATGTAGTTAACATCACTGACCTTCAGTACCACTTTGAAGGGTCCCTCTCAAGCTGCCTGCAGTTTATTGTATCTGACAGGAATGAGAACCATAACCTGCTGTCCCACAGCATACCCTTAGTCTCAAGTACTCCTGTCATACAAAACCTTTTTCTGCTGTTGGGCTCCTGCCAGGTTCTCCTGGGCCAAGCCCGTGATCTCCCTAACCCTTTTCCCAAGTTTCAGGACATATGCCACAACAGACATCTTGTGGGATTCACACTCAGCCTTCCACTCATCATGAATCAAATCTAAAGGTCACCCTCACCCTGTGCCCATACAGCAACTCAAAGGGTGAAAACCTTGTGGATTCCTGGGGTATCTCTCTCTATGCAAACAGCAGATGTGGCAAATATTTGTCCCACTCTCTCTTAAGCTGGTATGCAAATGCCCATAGCATGGACTTCAGTGCAGAGTTTAACCTCTCCACAAGACCATTAGTCTGGGGATGGTAGAGGTTGGTCTTTAGGTGCTTCGCACCACACCACTTCCACAGACAAACCAGTAGGTCTGACATGAAATTGGCACATCTGCCAGTCAGTATTTATCATGGGAAACTTACACTGCTGAAAATCTCTAACAAAGCATTTGCCACCTTCTCTTCCTTGATGGAGGACAGAGTCACCACCTTAGGTTATCTAATAGAATAATCTACTACCACCAGGATATACTTTTTTCCCTGTGTTAGGGTACTCAAAGGCCCTGCAATATCATAGCTACCATGTGAAATGGCTCCTCAAACACAGGCAAAGGCAACAAAGGAGCTTTGACCTTGTCTCCTGCCTTACCTAATTTTTGGCACTGCTCACAGGTCCTGCAGTACCCTGTTACATCCCTTGCAATCCCAAGCCAATAATATTTCTGCCTAATACATCTCTTCTTTCACTTTATGCCCATATGACCTGCAAAAGGAATGTCATGGGCTATGGCTAGAAGTGTCAGATGGTAGGATCTAGGCACTATCAACTGCTGTTTTATGTTACCATTTAGCCTTCCCTCAGGGATGCATTCTCTGTACAGTAAACCTTTGTTCCAGTATACAGACTCCATTTTTAATTGAGAATCAGGAACCTCCCTAGCTATCTCCCTCAAGCCTCTTGGTGTAGGGTCCAAGATCTGAGCTTGTCTCAAGTCTACCTTTGTAACTTTTCCCAGCTCAACTTCCACAGGAAGTCTGGTATCCTCTGACATTGGTGCATCACTGTCAGCCTGGATACTACCACTCACCTCTGTCCTTGCAGTCACTCTGTCCAAGGGACCATTAGTACCTACCAGCAGCTGTGGCTCACCTTCAGGCTCACTACTACAGGGCATCTCCCTCTTGAAATAGCCATCTTACCAGCCCTAGCTTCAGGTGTGGGATCTGTCTGGGTCTCTCCCTGGCTACCAGACCCACATCCCTGTCTCCAAGCCTGACTGCATATAGCTGCAGGCACACAAGGTACTGCATTACCAAAATCATTCCCTATCAGGACATCTGCAGGGATATCCTCAAACACACCAACTTGCTTGTTTCCTTTCTGCCTTCCCAGTCAAGGTGAGCCCTGGCCAAAGTAATTTGAAATGGGGCTCCTCCTGAAGCTCTGACTGGAGTGGACTGCCCAAGCAAGTACTGCTCCTCTTTAACCACTGCAGGCTCCAAAATGGTTATGTCAGAGGCTGTGTCTCTCTTGGCAGTGTCTTGTTTTCCATCCACTAAGATAGGATGTAACCTCTGGTGGTAGTTTGGTACTGCTGTAGTCTCCAGACAACTTACCACTGGCACACTGTTATTCCCACTTGCTTTTTTTTCCTACCTTGCCTCTGTGGACATCTATATGATACGTGTTCCTACTGGTTAAATTTAAAACATCTATTTCTTGATCCTGGCCATGTACCTGAACTAAATGCTCCCCTGTTACTGGTGGACTTTATTGGGGTGGTTTAGGCTGCCCATCATGGGTTCCTTTATATCCATGTGCAATACTGGGTATCCCCTTCCTGTCCAGTGATGCCCTGCTTGCTAATTAGAGATCCCCCTTGTTCCTCAGCTCATCTTCAGAGCTACACTCCTGGTCTGCCAACCTGATTCTCATTTCCTCAGGCAAAGTTCTTAAGGCTTGTTCCCTCACCAGAAGGTCTGCCAGCCCTTCAAAAGTGGTGACCTGACACTCACTTATCCACCTATGAAAATAAGTGCTTAACTGAGCAATATAATCACACACACTTTCACCTGTCTTGCATCTATGCTCATGAAACATTTTTTCTATAAGCTTCAGGTGTTAACTTAAAACATTCAAGTAAATATTTATTTATTTTATTATAGTTTAAGCAATCAATAGCAGACAATTTAGAAACAGCAGTTACAGCTTTACCATGGAGTAAGGGGGTCATGAACTGTATCCAGAGCCCTTGGTCAACATTATACTGTTTGCATACTATTTCAATATATATGAATAAAACTATCAAAATAATTATTCTCTGTAAATTGCGGAAGAAATGTATTGACCTCTATTGCTTCTGGGGTTTGCTATTTCCTTCCCCATTACCTCCATGACCCTCACAAAGAGTCCGTATCTCCTTCTCATATTGACACTGCTTCTCATTTTCTTCAGCTTCCAAACACTGCAGTCTCTCTGCCGATTCTAATTATATCTGGTTCACCAGCCAGTCTCTCTGCTGATTCTAATTCCAAAAATTTGGCCTCCAGTTCAAGTCTCTTTAACCCCAGATGGATTTTTAAGTCCTCTGAGGTAAAGGTGAACTGTCCTGTTTCTGAGGGCTGTACACCCCCATCACCAAGCTGGTCGTCCTCCTGGTTGCTGGTCTGAGCTGTGGGTAAGGTTGAAATCATTTCCTCTTTAGTGAAGTTGGCGTACACCAGTCCTTTGGGTTCATACAACTTGGCCAACTTTTTATTTGACAGCTTGCCATAATCCTCTGCTGACATCTTTGCCTGCTTTCCCTGACTAAACTAATTAAAAAAATATATAAAATAAAGCTGTTGTGAAATGAAGCTCTGTACATTTATGCTGTGGCTGCTTGAGAGTATACCCACCTTCAGTGACAATTGCCTACCGGCTACAGAAGTTCAATTAATATCCACACCGCTTGTCATCAATATGGGATGTCCCCACTTTGGGAAAGTAATCAAGGAGCCTGAATCACCACTGGCACTTGAAAGGGAATTTCACCTGGAACAAAAATGGATGCACCTAGTATTTCCAGGTGCAGCTCTCTGCATCAAACATACTTTTCCTTAAGTGCACACAGGGAACATATTCAGTCCAGGGGCTGGATTCTCTATCTGTCTCACTCCAAGTCTGCAGTAAGACCCCGCCCACTGGCACAGCTGTAGAGCTGAGTCCTCAGCCAAGTGTCCAAGTCAAGTCCACCAGCAGTGTCTCTGCGAAACCAGTGCTTCATGTTCCTACTACAAGCAGCTGACACACACACTTTGAGATTTGATTTTTAACACACACATTCACACACACACACACACACACACACACACACACACACACACACACACACACACACACACACACACACACACACACACACACACACACACACACACACACACACACACACATACACACACACACACACACACACACACACACACACACACACACCTGGGAAAGGCTGACACAGATTTACTAGCTATCCCCCTTCTGCCCAGACTGGAAGGTAGTTACACCACCACTAGACACTGCAAAGACAGTTAACCTAAGGCTCTTGCAAGGGTACCAAATTATACTGAGTGAAATTAATATTAATACTAATGGTAATGATGACCAAACAGCCAGGCTTTAAGGAGTGGCCACAGTGTAACCAATAGATGTAAGTACTCTCAAAGGTTAAAATATACTATAAAGGACAAGCCACAATGAAAAGTTTAAATATATTTAATAATAAATAAGAAAAGAACATGAAAATACTATTTACAATAAACACCAGACTTTCAATCACAGAAAATATTAAAATAGGATAGATGAATAGATTCATACAAATACAGAAAAACAGTACTTAAATAGTCTCACTATATTTTCCTGACTGATCTAACCAGTTATTATTCCCGGGTTAGTACCTAGAGGAAGGCAAGCTGAAGTAGGTGAGAGATCCTTCTTTGTCAGGTAACAAAAACAGAGTGCAATGAGACTTCAGTTTCACCTAGTATTAAACATTATTTTTGATGACAGATTACAAAATGAAATCACACACATCTGGTCATCTGACTTCTGGTTCCCACGCTTCCCTCCTTGGCTAGGAGCTGTCAGGATTTAGCACATATGTGTCAATAATACGCGCGCGCGCGCACACACACACACACACACACACACACACACACACACACACACACACACACACACACCCTTGCTAGTGTCAAACCTCCAACTTTCCAGAACAGCAATTATTTCACCCTAATGACAATGCAGGAAGCTTCCAGGTACAGACTTTTTGTCTCTGACTGCACTGGAAACTGTAAGGTACAATATTTATGGCCTAAGCCAGGTAATTTAATTTCAAACAATTTTCAGTGTTTGAGATTAACCTCTTCTCTTCCAGTATCCTCTGTTAAAACATATATATTTAAACAGTTACAATAATACTTGTATATTTTTTTTCTGTCCAGCAGAGTGCACTGTTGGTACATTTTAACACAAGCAGCTTTACAAATATACTTTTCAACACAAGCATCTGTACAAATCAGTTAGATATACAAATGACATATAATTCTTTACAAAATTCCGCCTAGCTGTGCTGGCATATGTTACACATCTCCTAGCATAGCTGGCAATGCATCATATAGTCACACCTTAGGCATAAAAAAACTCAGTAAGATTCAACTATCAGCAGTATCTTAAACCTGGAGAATTTATGCAAGGACAACCCTGACTCCACTTCTAGATTCTTATTTATATCTTGAAAATATAATCATTGAATTTGAAGACAAAGTTAAGGAAAAATAAACTGCAAAAAAAAAAAAAAAAAAAAAACAGGGACTTACAAGGAGGAACCAGAAAACTATCATTCTTTGACCAGGGGAAGGAGATACCTACCTAGACACAATAGTGGGAAACATTTTGGTAGGCACTGGAAGCATGACAAACCTAACCACCTCCCCATGCATGATGCTGGAAGACAAGGAAGCATAGCCAGCCACATTGTTGACCACAGAGATGTGGAAAGAGACAATGGGAAGGATTTTCACTAGGGTAGCCAGGAACCTGGACTCGACTTAGTTGCACCCAGCACCAACACAAGGCAAGAGAACATGAGGAAAACATGATAGAGAGAAGCACCCACCAACCAGAGTGCCCAGACCTCAACAGGGAGGTACACAATGGAGCAGTCCTTCATCCCAACTCAGAAGTCTCCACAGGGGGATCAGCAACAGAGGAACAGGTCCTGGAAAAAAGATGGGGAGCTGAGGGATTTGGAGAAATTGATACAACAGAAGTGATCCACCAAAACCAACAACAAAAAAAAATTAGGATCTGGAACCACAAGACAAAACCACTGAATCAGCTGGAAGAAGAAATCTTAGGTAAGGCTCTGACTTTATACCTGTTAACAGAAGTAACTTAGTGGAAACAGTGATAGATGTTAAAGTGTATGTGAGGAAATGGAATCTCAAAGTATTTTTCAATGACAAAGATAAGAATGGAAGCAACACTGATAATAATGACAGTGGTATAAAATGGAAAACACCCAGTGATTTTTGCCACCCTATGCACCCCACCTTGATTCTGTATGAGAGAAAACGTGAGGCTGATATCCACAGGACCCACAGTAAACCACCTATGAAGAAGATATACAACATTAGCTAAAAGGAACTGGCTGCTCTAAAAACTCTGAGCAGAGATAAAACTCATAGATGAACATGAATAAGGGAGGTAGCATCTTAGTCACAGATACAGCTGCTTATAACTGCAAGATTGAGGTCATGCTTGACAGTAACAGGTTTTACAGCAAGTGAGATCATAACACTGTGAAAGTTGCTTAGAATAATTTAAGACAGCATTTACGAATGCTACGAGGAGCTTTTTGACTTTTTGTTAACCCGCACCCAAAAATACCAAGCTTCTTTGGGATCCCAAAACCCTATAAGAATATATCTGATCCTCCCTGCAGACCAGAAAGGGCAAGTGGTAGTTCCATAACTGAGACAATATCCATCTACCTTGATGTCCTGATAAAATCAAAGGCAGAGGCCAACAAATTTTTATTTTATACTCTCTGGATTTTTTATGGTAAAATTACAGATGTTCCAGTTAGCAACTACATTATCCTAATCACAATAGATGTGGAAGCACTTTATACTGTGCTTCCATACAGCTACTGTATTCAAGCTACAACAGAGACATATAAAAAGGAGAAAAATGTATTATCAGGAGGGACATAAATTCTAGGAAGGTTATTATATCTAACCCTCAGGAACAACTACTTAATGTTCAACAAGTTTTATAAGCAGACTACTGCAATAAGTTCGGGAGCAGTCATAGCCCCAAGCCTGGCCAATGTGGCTCTGGGAAAATGGGAGGAAGAGGAAGATGCAATGTACCAACATTTCTATTTTGCATCAATGAAATGTTATCTCTGTTTTATTAATGGCATATTTATCATCTGAGAGGGGAACAGAGCCACACTCAATGACTTTTGCAATCATATCAGCAATTCCTGTACCTTCCTATGATTCATGAACTGTCACAGCAATACCTTAGTCAGCTTCTTATACATAACCACTTCCAAGGACACTGAAACCAGATGTCTCTCCAACAACATGTTCAGAAAACCAACCAGGGTTAATATGCTGCTGCTGCTGCACAGGAAAAGCATTCATCCCCAGATCACAAAGAGAAATGTCATAAAATCTCAGGCGATAAGAATTGCACTTGTCTCCAAAGAGCATAGAGATTTCATCACAAATCTAATCGGCCTACACCAAGACTTCCTGGTTAGGGGGTACAGCAATAGATTAGTAAATTCTATCCTCATCCACATCAAATCTTTAAAAGAGGCAGATGACCCCATTTTGAAGGACCCCTGTGAGACTCCTAGGGCTCAACAGACACCAACACTTGGATCCACATGAGAACATAAGAAAAGGAAGCATGACACCCACTTATACAGTAGATTATAAAATAATCAGAAAGTTCATGACCGGTAACTGGGTAATGATTACAGACAATAAACAACTGGAACAACTTCTAGGACCTCATCCTTGTTTGTATTTAAGAGAACCAGCAACATTAGGCACTGGCTAGACTGCAAATTCAGACCAGAGAAGGACAACAGAGGAACTTACCCCCGCAGCCCACCTTTTTGCAGTTATTGCAAGTACATGAGTAACAAAGACTACTTCTTTTGTCAATCAACAGCATTTGTTCTGGAAATTGCGACACTGCTTTTGAGATATAGCATGCACAGTATAATGGCTGCATTTTTTTTACATAGGTAAAACTGTGAACAAATTCAAAATCAGGGTAGCACAGGGTAGCACACCACCTGTCTAACATCAGACTCTAGATCCTCAAAAAAAAGTAGCGAAGCACTGTGGTGATTTCCCACACCATGGAGGTTTCCACTTCAACATTCTGGATAAGCTCACTATGAGTCCACTCAAAGGAAACAAAAATGTGATTCTTGAAAAATTGAGTTAAGCTGGCAAATCAGGCTGTATGCCCACCACAAGCCTGGTCTAAACTCAAGCATTTCCATTAAAAGTGTGCTTGCACTCAGGAAACTAAACCATAAATCATACAACTAAAATACCTAACTCAGGATTTGGACATAAACTGTTAACCCCAAATATGAAAAAGTTAACCAAGAAATTACATTTGTAAATCACTGCATCTACATTAACATGCTTTGTCTGGTGAACTAGTGACATGAAAATCAAGCCATGTTATTATTATTATTATTATTATTATTATTATATTTATTTTTGTGTGATCTCTACATGTATACAAATCTAAAAAGTAACTGGCATGGATTTGAAAGTGTCTTACTTGACTAGATGCACCTTAGTCACATTCTATTTGTTGGAACTGCAATTGCTAGACAAAACATGCCATATTGAACTTGCACCTTTGTACAATACTGCATCTCTACTGCCTATGATAGCATTTAAACTGTGTACCTTGCTGATAGTTCTGTTAAAAGGAAACTGTGCTGCTATATCTTCTACTGATATTGTCGCCTTAGGAAATTCCTATATGCATCAGTATATCTCCCTACCAATTGAACTGTAGAAATTGTGCCGAGAATTATGCAGTTAACAGTTGCTTCACATCAACTTGAGTCTAGAACTTAATGCCAGAATATTGCAAATTTACAGTTGCTTTACATTGATTTAGTGTCAAAACATATCTGGCTGTAATAATTGTGCTAGTATGCTAGTATATTCTTTACCATATTTGCTATTAATATCTAAAAAGTGTGTGTAACTGTGAGTTTTTCTCTGAGTGTCTTACCACTGTTTCTCTCTCCCTTTATATTTATCAGCCGCCCAACGTGATTGTCCAGTAGTAATGAGGACTTGCCCTGCCTGCTGAATAGAAACATCTTCCACTTAATACGGTGGTCTCCCCACTCTAGTTCATAGATTAGTACTAAGCTGACTGCCCTTGTGAGCCATTTTAAGCCTAGCCAATTATCCCTTGTGAGACTCAAACCCCACACCTTGTGTTTGTAAGGTAAAGACCTTAACCATTAGGCCACCCTCCCAACTAGTAGGAACTAAGGAACAGAATCCATCCTACCCCGTGCAACAGTCCCCTCAAGGGAATAAATTAAATACGTGAAAGTATGCACTTTAAAACCACTGTCTCTAGATATAATAGTGTGCAACAATCTAGGTTGTAAATTTACTCTCACTAGCCAGGACAGTCAGAAACCAAAACTATCTGTCCCAAACCTGGTCTCCCTTCCCCTATTAATCTCTGTCTTTAACGCCTATCCTACCCTACTCGAACTCTAAACCTGCTGCCTTCCTTTCTCTCTCTCAGTAGACGCTACTACTGCTATTCAGCCTGTGTCCACTAGATGGCAACATTTTTCCTAGACCTATCCTACTGTTTCTAAACACAACTTACAGACATCTCGATTCCCATATCTTGTATTAGCTTTAGTCACACTCTAGCCTCCCACCTTTTATTCTTCACTACCTATATCCTAACTACTATCGAGGCTTTGTGTCATCTACCTCTCCCCAGCTATACTTACCTTAGCAATCTTCTCCTCTGATTGTTCTCCTAGGGTTCACTTCTTCTGTGGCTCATCCCGCTCCGTTCGCCCTACGGGCTCACTACACTCCCCTACCCTACGCCCAAATCCCACCCACCCACAGTGGTCCTAAACTAATACACCCCTTGCCACACCCCTTTACATTAACACCAATCAAAAACTCCTCCCCCTTAAAGTGCTAATACATATCTCCCATCAGTCATCATCTTGCTATTCTATCTGCAAGTATCACTAAATACCCACCTCATCCAATTTGTATCTACAATGCCTTCACTAATAGCCTGAACATACCACAAACCATTACTAATATTATCACTCCTAATTATTCTAACTATACCCTATCTACTTACTCTCTATGAACACCATAAATATCTAAGACTTCACAACCCTAATAGGCACATCTCTTTACCTACACTTAAGCTTCATCATAGTCTTAACAATTCATCCTACCCAGCTAGGTATTCAATGGCCAAGTATCATAGACTCACTCACATCTCCTACTATATCTCAAAAACCAGAAGATTCCAAAACCTAACTTGTAAACTTTTACAACTCTCTCTAAGAGTACAACTCCAGTCCCTTTTAGATGGTGACATACACCCAAACCCTGGTCCAACCTCAAGCACTACTACAAAGCCTTATACACCAACTCCCACTAATATATAGCTGCTTACAAGGCCCCCCAACTCTCTCGTCATAGCTCACCTTAATGTCCGAAGCATCAATAACAAAATTGCTCACCTGCATGCCCTTATAGATGTACATTCTTTTGACATCCTCTGTCTCACTGAAACATGGCTTAATCAATACAAGACAGTGTAGTTATTTCCCCCTGGCTACAATATCCTGAGACTTGACCATAATGCTAAGAAGGGTGGTGGAGTAGCGATACTTTACAAAAATGGATTACAAGTAACCTCACTAGACTCCAAACCTCCACTTTTCAGTAATGCAGAGATTCTTATATCTAAAATTCAGCTTAACAAATGTAAAGCCATATATATAATCTGTATCTACCTTCCCCCAGGCAATAATACTAACACATTAGAGGCTATCCTCATCTGGCTCTCAACACACTACCCACAAGAAACCATAATACTTGGTGACTTTAATATAAACTGGAATTCCTGTGCATCTGAGCAGCCTTCTACTCACATTAACTTGTATGGTTTTACCCAAACCATCACATCCTCTATACAGACCAATACACTTAACAACAAAAAAGCATCCTAGACTGGATTCTCACTAATACTCACCAACAAACTTATAAAGCAGACACTCTCCCTGAGGATATAAGCGCCCACTCACTCAGATATAAGACTGAGTCTCCAAGCTCAACCATCTACAGGACTATAAGGACTAACAAAAACTTTAACCTTGCTAGCTTCCAAACTGAACTTAGAGCATGTGATTGGTCACCCCTGAAACACCTCTCATTAGATGATGCAGTCAAATACTTCAGTTCAAAATTCCTAGCCATTCTAGATTATCATGCTCCAGTATGCAAAATTAGAATTAGAACTAAACCAGCCCCATGGCTCACCAGAACTACCAAACAAAATATCCTCTAAAGAAATAAACTATGGACCAAATGGCAGTCAACAAAAAGCCCTTCAGAATACTTACAGTTCAATTAGCTAAGAAATGAAACAAAAAAAAAGAGATTTTGTCTGATAAAAGAAAATATTTTGCCAACTTCAACAAACCCACCAAAATAATCCTCAAAATTCTGGTCAGGCATCAATAACCTCCTATACCCAGGACGCTCATACACTCCTACTCCCTTCAACTCTGATCACAACCATCCCACCCAAATAGCCAACTCATTTAACACTTTTTTTACAGAAACCATTCAATCCCTGGCCAACCAGTTATCCCCTAGCACCACATGCTCTATGACTGCCATCACCAATAATGCCCCTCTATTTCATTTTCAGCCAGTTCCTACATCCTATGTCTGTAACTTTAACCGAAAACTTAAACCCACTACACTCTCTGCAGATCTACTACTTGCAGAATACCTGCAAAAATTAGCTAAAGTTATAGCCTACCCCATATCCATCCTTATTAACAGAACCATTTCTGAAGGAACAATCCCATCAATCTGGAAGGTTTCTCACATTATCCCCCTGCATAAAGGTGGTAATTGCAAGGAGTATTCTAACTACAGGCCCATAACCATATTATCCCCTTTGGCTAAAGTAATGGAGAAATGTATTCATATGCAACTCTTAACCCACCTACTTGAAAACAATTTACAAGCCACCTGCCAACATGGCTTTAGACCATTTCCTAGCACCACCTCTGCTCTCTTATCCTTTACTGACCACATTAATAGTAATAGAAACAAGGGCACTCTATCCTCAGCCCTCTTTATTGATCTGTCAAAAGCCTTTGACATGGTTAACCACCACCTCCTCATAAACACAATTAAAAACCTGTCATTGGATGCTCTCGCTATACAGTGGTTCCAATCCTACTTAAATAATAGGCAACAGGCTGTACTATGGGCAAATACCTTATCTTCCCACATCCCAGTTGCCCTAGGCATCCCTCAAGGATCCATTTTGGGTCCTTTACTCTTCTCCATCTTTACAAATGACCTCCATTCTGTAATTACACAAGCCACCTGTATCCAATATGCAGACGATTCCACACGTATATGCTCTGCCACTTCCCCATCAGAACTTCAGTCTCTAACACAAAAGACCTTTATCACAGTTGAAAATTGGCTTCAACATAGGTGTCTTATCCTAAACCTAAACAAAACAAAAATGCTACTATTCAACACCACCCGCAGAGCCTCCCCACTCAACTTTACCATAACTTCTAGTAATGGAACTATAATATTTCCTGATACAACCACAAAACTACTTGGGGTATTAATTGAGAATAACCTCTCTTATGAGCCTCACATTAATATTACTATAAAAACAGTGAATAAGAAATTAGGTTCCCTCTACAGGATCAAACCCTTTCTGACCCCTCTAGCCAGGGTCACCATTGCCCGCACCCACCTTATCTCTACCCTGCTTTATGCCTCTCTTATCTACACTAAAATGTGTAAAAGTAATCTGAGCAAACTGTCTACCTCTTACAACAATATTGCCAGATTTGCAGCTGGGTCCCCCTATAGAACCCACCATTGTATCAATCTGAATCAACTAAGCTGGTTAGAATTGCCAAATCTAATACTTTTTAATCAACTAATAGTAGCCCATAAGATCCTGTATCAACCAAGAAATACACCTATACTCACTTCCCTAGTCACCTCCTACAACAATCTCAAAACCTATGTTCATCTAACAAACATCTAGCACAAATAACTAAATCTAACAATTCAACTGGTGACACTCTCTTCTCTAATACAGTGGGTAAAACCTGGAACAGCCATTCAAATCACTTAACCTCCCTATCCTCAGCCAATCTATTTAAAAGCAAACTTAAACCCTAACTTAAATCACACTGGCTATACCCCTGTGTTAACCCAGACTAACGATTAACCCTTCCCTCCATACCCAGCTTCTTATGGGCATTATCTTGTGTCTTTTCTATTGATAATAAAGTGTGTTTGACTATTCGAAGGATTAATGTGCATGCATTTATGTTTATATAGTTGAATGATTAACCTTAGCCATATTACACTTGGATCTCTTGTGAGACTTTACAGAATAAGCCTTTCCAAACACTTTTTTCTTCCTATGAAAACTCATAGCTATTAGTCAATAGTATTTTAGTTTGAAATTATTGTGTGACTTTATAATTAATATTGTCTCTTAGATATACTTGCATTATTAATACAAATAGCTGTTTGCATTAGTTGCTTTGCTATTCGAATGCTAAATCCTAAGGCATGTAATGTGTGCCAAAGCTTTGTAATGTCCTAATTTGTTTGTAAATATCTATGTCTTTGTGTACTTTTTTATGTTGTGAAGCTTTTCTCCCCGGGCCTCCACTAAAATGGACATATATCCAGCTGGACTAGCCCGGTCAACAAATGTATAATAATAATAATAATTATTATTATTTTTACCACATGATGTGCATAAACATAAACAGCAACTTCCAGTTATGTGAAATGTGTTTTGTTTTTCTACTACTGATTTGGGACTTGAGCTTTCTTGTTGGTGGTAAAAGTGAAAACAAAGTGGCCAAAGCCAAGCTCTAGCCTCCCATTTTGATTGACAATCCATTCCCATACTGATTACATCAGCCTCTTACATAATCTAAAATGACCCTGAACATCATGGCACCACCCCCTCTCTCAGGAGATTGGTTAACTTCCCACCTGATCCCTCCCATTTTCCAGCCCTTTATCTTGCCAGTCACCCAGTTATCTAGCCCTCTTTTGCACTAACATTACCACCTGGAACTTGAAGCGAGAAGGATATGAACAGACAAGCTCTGACTTCACCACATGGAACCTGGAAAAAGGAAGAATCTGAACAGCAGAGCCTTCAGTAACGCCTAGATTCAGGAAGATGCTTGACAGTGAAGATCCCAGACTGAAGTATCACAAAACCATGCTCTATAACCAAGAGCATTCCACCTCTCACTGCAGCTACCCGACAGCAGCCAGGTATAGATACTGTAGCCACTGTGCTTGCATTTATTTTTTTTCTATCTGCAGTACAATGAAAATTGCTGTCCCAGGGCACCACTCCACATTGCTATATTCTTTACACCATAGGCACAATTTGCCTATATTCAAAAAAGATCTGAGAGTTGTATGTTTAATATTTTTGTATACTCTGCAGTTCATCACTTGGTGGATTTTTATTCCATGGCCACTGAAAGCCTACACAAAAGGTTCTGAGATCCCGAACTTTGCTTACGTTTTACTTTTGTCCTCCTACTTGTGCACATCTATGAGCTCTGTAAAAAATGAGCACTGTGACTTGTTTTCCACTGTATGCTCTTTCTCTGGATGCATGTATTTTTTCAAAAATGGGAATCTCCAGTGTAGCTTTACGTGACTATCACCTCTGCATATAAAAAGGCCTGTCTTCATCAAGAGGAAGAAGAATGGGGACTGGTCACACTAATCATGTATATGAGCCTTTTTTAAGCAAGCACTGTAAACCTTTTTTGTTATACAATAGAATATTCAAGTTTCATTTTATATGTCTGGAGATAAGGAGCCCCATAAAAGTGGGTACAGCCTCTCATGTTATATGTGATAGACTGGAAAAAAGTTCTGTAACAAAGCTTTCATACTTGGTTCCAAGGAATATCAAGCCCACTGATCCAGACAGCCTCTCATTTTACATGTGTTGCAAAAAAATACTAAAAAGGTCTGGTGATAGCCTCGTAAAAACAGTCATTTTCAATTTTCAAAATGTAAACCACTCTATTAGATTAACCTCATGAAGCTCAGGCGAAAGTGTTTTCTTAAATATAGATCTATAGTTGTAGGTCATAATGTGTTGCCTTATTTTGTTTTTAGAAGTTAAAAATAAAAATAAAACCTTTTAACTAAAAATGAGGTTCCAGATCCTGATCAGCTGGTAAACATTCATAGGCCTTTCACAAATATTCAAATAAGGGACTAACCTATAAGCTTTGGGATTGGCTCCTTGTTTTTTCATCTCCCAGATGTTCCTCCTATCAGCTCCCATGAACCCTCCCACCCTTGTCTGTAACTGCCTTTAAATAACTGACCTGTTGAATTTAATGTATTAGAACAAGAACACTCACCCATCTACCTACTTAACTGAATAAAATACTGGAAACTTCAATAAGGTGGCTTTATTCCTCCCACAGGGAGGGTGTCAGAGAGACATCGTCCTCTATATCTGCTAGCTAAAGTGATTTTTATCTGGACTTATCCTTTATACTCTGTTTCAATATCAAAAAAGATAGGAATGCAACTGTTGGTAGCCACCTGTACTTTGGACTACCCCTGTACCACCTGCTAGACCCATTGCATTCCTGGGGGAGGGATTCAGGCTGTTGTCCTTGTGATGTAGTGGTATGTACATTGTTCACATACAGGACAGCATATGCACTTGCATTTCACAGACATTCATTCACACATGTCTTAACTGTTATTATGCATTTCACAGTGACACACCAGCATCAAATGCTGTGACCCGACATGGCTATGGGAAGTCCCAGTAAAATGGCTTGCATGTGCTGTTAAATAATCACTGCTTAGGTGTGACTGTGATGACTGTACTGATGTTTTATATACCTGCACAGGATCATCCCATTCAGAGAGCCATTCTTGGCTTTCCTGTACATGTCTCTGTACTCAGATAGGGCTGTGTATATACTTTATCTGATACTGTCTGATGTTCAGAGTTCTACTTACTCATTTGCTGCTAGTATTCTGTTTAACCTACAGGTTCAAAACACCAATGATGGAAAGTGGCCTCCTCAAGGATGATAGACCTGATAAGATCTACAGCTGCTGTACTGAGATATCCTTAAGTGTCAATGTACCCATATGCTTAATGATGCTCTGTTCACTTGTTTAGGACCTAGCCTTCCAGACACCAACATCAGTCTTCGTGTATGTGTATCTATGCTATGATTGTGTTTATGATCAGTTTACATGCACCATGATGACATGTGAGTGCATGATGACATGTCTGTGATCCCTACTAATTTGTGTATATATCTGTCTGTACACCACAATGGCATTTCAAATCCCGCCATCAAAAGTGGAGTCAGAGGAGAACATGTCAGATATATCAGCATGTTGTGTATGGCTTTACTTTGGCCTTCATGAGTGTGTGCTGTTTGACTGATATGGACTTTCACAGCTGAAAAAGTGCACCAGACACAGCCATGCTGACCAACTAAGTTGATATCTATATAATTAGTCTGTGCTGTTGGTGAATTGTCATAATCTTTCACTCAAAGTCTGCCTCATTTGCACTGTCAATGTATATGACATGTATCATATCTGTATTAGCAGCATGTCCACTTCCTGTCTCTATCACAAGCCCATCCAGTGAACCTAAGGAGGGATGTGATTTATTTATTTATTTATATTTATTTATGTATTTATTGCAGTTGGTTTACCAGGATAGTCCATTGGGCCATTTAAGAACCTGTTTTCAATGGAGTCCTGGGGAGAAAAGCTCCAAAAAAGAAAATCAATTTACAATAACATTGACTGTAAATATATAGGTACATACTATAAAAGAACATAAGCAAAACATAAGCAAAAACATAAATGTACTTAACATTTGTCAGTGATACATCTCATTCTGACAGCATGGTCAAAGGCACACAGGACACTGCATTGGGTTCAGCATTATCCTGCCCTGGAGAGGACAGTCTTGTGGTTCATGTTATAGCCATTGATCAAGAGGATAGTGTAGCTGGCCAGTCTGATGATGTAAGAGCATCAAATATTAGTCAAGATGGCCATTGTGACCCGCTATCCCCAGCTGAGTCTGGTGGTCATGTGGACTATTGTCTACAATGGCGTGATACTGTTAAATGGAATGAATGTGGGAATGTAGCTGATGTGCATGGACTCTTGTCTGATGGTGTATGCCTATTTTTACAAGGACATGTGCATTCACAGCAATGTCATGTGAATGACCTGCATGCACGTGCTCATGCTGCATGATTGTGTAACACAACAGATCTATGTTTTACCCAAGGGACAGGAGCGCAGGCATGGGAAGTTAAGGCAGCATTGACTGCACAGCATGATAATGTGGTATCTGTTGCAGGCTCTGTTAAAAACCTTTTTATGGTGGTACTGGAGCAGTATCATAGTAATAACTGGGTGAATGTGCCTTGACACTCCTGATCAGATTACTCCAGTGGGTAGAGGCAGACCTCCACTCACAAGACCCACACATGGCCTTTGTAAACCAAAGTCTGTGCTGCAATATCTGCTGTTGAAACTCTGTTCAGAAACCAGCAGTCACATCCAGACATACACATCATAGTACTGCTCAAACCCACACTGTATCCCAACCTTTAAATGTCACCACATCCAGCTCCTTGGTGTAGCACCATGGCCATAGTGTTTCTGGATGTTGCAGGGTCAGCCAAGACCATGGTGTGAGCTGGCAGCTTAGGTGCCCTAGACTGCATTAGTGTAACACTGGCAGTTAGCCCATTGTTTTTCCTGTTATGTCATTCTAACCCTGTGGCAATGATGGCTTTTGTACTGGCCACTGCCTACTTTTCCTGTCACTGTTTTTTGACTTGTCAGAGGACACAGGCTTTTTCTACTCATGTAGTTTATATAACAGAGTACTGTCAGGTTGTGTCCTTTTGTACATATTTGTTCTTGTGATTTTTTAATAGATTAACAACTTTAATGCTTAACATGATATACACCTTGTTGACCTGCTCTTGTTACTTGATATATATCAGTATATCTGCAAAGTATTGGCAATGCACCAGATAGCTACAGAACTGCTTCCTACATTTAACATTCCCTTGTTGCCTGCCAACATTGCATGCACAAGTATATTTCATTTTGCATACACATAATGATTGTGGCAATTTTAAGGTACTGTAACTGCCCTGCCTCTCAACATAACATGCACCTATGATGTCACTTTTGACATTTGATATCCTATTGATGATGTATATTTCTCATGTGTCCATTTCCATTCATACCTGCTTCTACACACATCTGTGCATATCATGGCTCCTGTAACACACTATTGCATGTTCCATGGCTGCTATGTCATACCTGTCCTTCTTGATTACTGTATAGTATGTATTCATACATCTGGATTATTCATGCCATTAAACCCACCTGTATTTTTATAATATTGCCTTGTGTGTAAAAGGAAAGGACAGCCACCTCACGTACATGTATGTATCTTGTAAGGTATAGGGTTTTGTCATCACACCTTACCATACTGTTAGTATTGCTGCTGTTGTCCGCTTTTCAGACTAGTGTCCTATGATGATACAAATTCCTGTGATGTGAGTACAGCATCTCAGTGTTAAGGTATGGCCCTCCCCTCTGCACACATTTAGATTTGGTCATTTATGGTACATCCTCAGTGCACATTTCTAGAGGCACTGACATATTGAAAGTAATGCCACTACTTACACACACTAATTAAAAGAATGATGACAGCCTACCAGGCAATGAACACCTTCAGCTGTGCATACTTTAGGCATGCCACACACATGGCAGTAACATAAGAAATTACCTTTGGTAATGGACCTTGTCTAAAGTGGTCCAGTACTTACTGTTATTCTCCAGCTGTCCGGATGTGTTCATTTCTTTAACACATATGCATGTTTAAAGGTTGGCAGATTATATTGCATTTATGGTATGTATGATGTTCAGTCCGGATTATTAACTCTCTTCCTATAGTTGTGCCACATGCTGCTGTAATGGGGCAATGCTGTCTGAACATCACAGCTTTACTTGTGTACTTCTGTGCTTGTGGCTTGTCATGACTCAAAGTTGTGAGCCAGATGTTGCCATGTCATTTTAGCTAGAATATATATTAGTAGCCTCAGTCGGCCACACCTGGATACTCTCACCCTTTTGCCCTCAGGACCTTTCTGTAACAGATCTGATAGATCCAGATCAGACATTTGAGGTTCTTGGGGTAGGTCACCCACACCTAAGGCTTGCAGATCACCATGTTTTTTGTTAGTATGTGGTGACATGCATAACACCATTTTCATTTTGTATTACTCTACAGTCCAGGATGTGTCCAAATATCTACATCTTGTTTTCAGAATGCCAAATACATGCTCAGTGGTATTATGTGTCACAGTGTGAGTAGTGTTGCATATATCCTCAGCAGGCATTGATGGCCCTCTGTAAGGTGTCATGAGTCAAGCCTCCAGTGGATAACCAGTTACCTATCTGAAGAAGAAAATACACATGTAGTCCCCTCGGTTACTATTGACAGGTTTTTCTTTATATTAGATAATTTCTGTGACCATGTACTTACTGAGCAGGAGTCCTTCTGGAATGTCCTTATGTTGGAAAGCAGCTCTTAGCTCACTTTCCCTTCATATGGCTACATCATGCATACTAGCAAGGTATGTTGTCATGATACTGACAATGAGACCATCTAATGAGCACACTACCTGACAATTGACCATTGGCCAGCCCTTTTATTAATGTAGTGTTCAACATGGAATGATACTGAAGTCTTTATTGTTGTGTGGGTGCAGTGAGTTCTAACAAGAACAGGACAAAATTGATGATTGCATAGACCTTTTCCAGAGCAGCCCTACACTCCATGGCTGTTGATGGGAAATGGATGCAATCATCCACCTTCCTCACATTATTGACAAGAGTGTTCCCTGAATGCAACTACCAGTTGCCTGGGATGCCCTTGCAGCATCACCCATGTACAACTGGAATGGTCCAGAGGTCAGTATGCCAAGATTCAAGCACATGTTTGTTTCTACTGGAACTAGGTTACCCCACAGACTGTATGAAGACATTTGTGGTGCACACATCCTGCACAAAGCCTTCACCAGCTCTATATCTAACCTGTATCTATCTAGTATTTCTTGGTCAAGAAAACAACGATAAAGCAAGACAATAATTTAAGGTTACACATTGCAAATAGATGTGAATTCCATATAGGGTGCTGTTTAAGCCAACCCAAAATACATATAAGCAAATGGCAAATGCATGTCACATGGACAGACTGCATTACTGACATTAACAAAACTGGGCATGAATAAATTACACATACACACTATTGTACAATCATGCACCATCAACAGGCATAGGTAAGCAAGTTAAGAATTTGAATCACATTCACACATACTGTCATGTCAATATGGAATAAACAACTGCAGTTATATGTCACTGACCCTGCTCATTACTGAGAAGAGGACAGTCCTGTGAGCAAAATTGCAGGACAATTAAGTCAGTGATTTCTCACATGTCAGAGGTACAACAGTGTTTCACTACGGATTGGACTACATGCAGAAACGTACATAAATCATTCAATATGCACACCATTTGACAAAAGGTGCAAATTTATGTGAATAATGAATGGATGTGGAAATGTAACATAGACCAAAGATGGCATACTGTACTGTTATTGAATAAATTATCATTACCACAGTGTATGCATGGACATTATTTTGGTAGTCTGTGCAGTCAGTAAAGGAGGACTGCCCATATGTATAACATACATATAACCCAACATGGCATCAGCATTGCCAGCATATGTCACACAGCATGACATCTTGCCGGTGGGACAGCATAACAGCTATCATCCAAAACATATGGGCAAGGACATGTCCTTCTATTGTACATACGTCATATGACAATACAAAAATCATAGCAATACCACAATGGTAGTGCTGGACAATGGGCAACATGTTGTTTATGAGTTTCTATCAGTAACATAGATGTTTACGATGGAATTGTTGCAGCAGTAGTTTCATGTTAACTGCCACACTGCATGGACAGATGCATTTGGAAGTAATGTCTTATGTGCTTATGCGTGTCATGCACATGACGCATAATTAAATGTCACATGATATCTACATTGTATGTTTGGACCTGTAACAAATAAGCATATCAGCTAAATGGTACACATGCACAAGAGTGCAAATACAGTCCAATCACTGATATGGCAAACAACATGGTGGCAGCATTGCACAACTAGATCACACAGACAATACTTACAGACCTCAGGGAGCACCCTGATGGAGATGAATGTGACAAATGATCTCTCAGGCTATTTTCCTGAATGAGTCATGCATAGCCTATGCCATATCCTGAAAAACAATTCCCTATCACATCTCTTATCTGTGAATGAAACACATTTGTCCTCAGCTCCCAGATCTGCTCCTGATAATCATCTCACTGTTGTTCCTAGCATTGTTTCCTCCAGGGTACAGCAGGGATGACAGCGTGGGCAGGTCCACCTTCATTGTCATCATCCTTGTTTTCATCATGGTCATCATCATTGGAGGACTCTGACAGTAGCCTAGTTTGTGCTCATCACTGAAATCTAATGGGTGATCATCTATGATGCTCTGTCAAGGTGAATCACAACACAAGACAGTACATTCTTGACACTACCTGTCTACATAACATGCCCACTGTGACACAATGCGCACGGCAGAAAACAGTCCTTATTAAATGTTACATTATGTTATGACCACAGTTCACTGTAGCATCTATCATATGTGATTTATGTCAGTAATCAAAACCATAACAATGAAAAACAAATGTCCATCAAGCTCCACATTCCTATGAAAATCATAGCTGACATTAAACTGAAACTGATGTACACATCTGTAAACTTATGTTATCACCACAGTTCAGATGTATGGAATCAGGAATACCTGATAGGACAAAATCATCCTCCGCAAGGAAGAGTAAACCTGTCTGGTGGACATCTGCAATAAATAAACTATATAACAAAAGGAAAAAAATTGCTGTCGAGGACCAAGAAAAAGAAGGTGCCCATTTGGAAACAATCTCTCCTTAGCCTGAACAAGCAAATAAGTGCACTAGTGAACTCCTCTAAAGCCAACTTTGAGTCCAAATTGGCCACATCTACTAGAAACAATCATAAGGCCTTCTTCACATATGTCTGCAGTCTCAAAGGAAGCAACCAGATCGGTTCAGAACTGGTGGTCAAGGACATGACATAAACAAATGCTGTAGATATAGCTGATCTACTGACTGTCATATTCAGTGAAAACTTCTCCCCTCTGTCCCTTCCATCAGTAAATCAGGACATCCACAGTACCTGCCTCAAACCCTTTATCTCTAGGGAACAGGTCATCACTGTCCTCTCAAAGGCAAAAAATATGGCCTCCATGGGACCCAATAACATCCCAGGCTGCATCCTACATGAACTCAGGTATGAACTTGCAGCAACATTAGGCACCCTATTCAGCCAAACCCTGAGTACTGGCTTTGTCCCAGCTGAATGGAGGACAGCCACTGTCATCCCTTAACCCAAAGGTGGAGCGTCCACAGATCCAGGAATTATAGACCCATCAGCCTAACTAGCCTAATCTGCAAGGCCGTGGAATGGATTATCATGGACCTCATTAACAGTGGCATTTGCAACCTTCAAACACTCGACCCCACACAGTTTGGCTTTATCAATGAGAGGTCATGTCTGTTAAATCCAGTCAACTTCTTTGAGACAGTCACCAAAGCCATGGACAAGGGGAAGACAGGGCACACCACCTACCTTGACCTTGCTAAAGCCTTCGACGCTATTCCCCACTAGGGCAAAGTAGATAAACTCTCTCAGCTAGGCCTCAATCCATATGTCACCAGATGGGTAGCAAACTGGCTCACTAATAGAACCCACCTAATCAAAATAGGTGAAGCCACCTCAAGCAGTAGACCCACAATGAGTGGCGTACCCCAGGGGTCGGTCTTCGGGCCTCTGTTATTTAGGATATACTTCTCTGAGGTTCAGGCCAAAACCAGAGGGTTATGGCTGACCAGGATTGCAGATGACTGCAAGCTGGGCACAGTCATCAATTCTCCAAGTGATGTGGATGCCCTCCAAGAGGGTCTCACCCAAACAAATGACTGGTGCCAGAAACATGGCCTCAAGCTGAATGCCAAAAAATGCATCATCATCCCCTTTGGGGAGAGTGATGTCCCCACATATTATCACATTGATAACAATATCCTAAGTATACATTCAGTAGTTAGGGATTTGGGCACCCAGGTTGATAGCAACCTGACTTTTGACCACCATGTTGCTTCCATTGTACTCAAAGCTTTCTACATGGCTCACCTCATAGGTAAGGTTATCTAATCCAGGAGGACAAAGGGAGCATAATACCCTGTATTCTTCCCTTATAAGGCCAATTATTTAGTACAATGCTTCCTTCGGCATGTACCTCCCAAAGCATAAGCAGCAGCTGGAGAGACCACAGGAGTTCCTCACCAGGAGAATCCAGGGCCTCAAACACCTGCCCTACACAGATAGGCTAAAAGCCCTGTCCTTCTACTCAGTTTCATACAAACTCCTCAGAGGTGACCTATGTCTGGCATACAAAGCAATCTCAGACCCAGACTTGATGGGACTGCTGCATATCTGCAAGTCAAGCTCCACTCGAGCAACCCATACACACAACCTCAACCTGGTCTGTGATATCAGTAGGACTTGTTGGCAATGCAGATTTGTGTCCCAGAGACTCCCCCATCTGTGGAATCGACTCCCTCTCCATGTCAAGTAGAGCACCTCATTATCCCTTTTTAAGCACAACCTGGATAACTGGATGGGAAACAGAAAATACACCCCTGGGATTCCACCTGTGTCCCTGCTATTCAAGGGTTTTGGGTGCTGACTTGTCTAAACATGGGCTAAACTCTTGGCTAGGCGGATAAGGGCCTCAGGGCCAATAGGCTAGTAACCTCCTATGATTCTATGAAAGTAAGAGACAGTAATTAACATCCTGCCCTCATGTTATTTCTACATATCAGAATATGAGAATTAAGGTTTATTAACATACATCGAAGGTGTCATTTAAAACACAATTCCAGATAAAATTGCACAAACGTTACTACATACAATTATAATGTACATATTTGCTGCTAGCAGATGGCTCCTCTTCCATATAACACCTTCCCTATACCCCATTATTTGTACTTATGGACATGTCCAATAACAGAACTTCAGGGACACTGACACCATCATACAATGTGAGTAGCTTACTCAAGGCCATGCATAACACAGTTTGCAAGTAGAAGTCATGACATGACCTGAGCAGTTGTTTATCATCCAGAAAGCATGACAAGTATATGCAATGCAAGCACACATAACGTATCCTGAGAGTTGAAGTGAAGCATGCCCCAACAAAGCCTCATGCAACTTTCACATAACTGTAATTTGAAAAAAAGTATATGGGAAAATAACAACATAACAGTAGTATTGGACCTGCATTGTTGAATAATGACGGCTACCTCAGTAAACTGTCCAACTGAGTGCTTACAGGATATTACTATTTCCATTATTGTTCACTTGCGTGCGTTCCCTGAGCAGTTAAGACTGTGTATGAATGTCAAATGTATTCCATCTGTCTGTGCATGTAATGAGTCGTATGTACAGCACCAATTAACATTGTTGTAATGAAGACAAAGTGAGATGACAATACCGCAGAAAATATAAAAGCCATATGACAAACAGCTGAGTTAGGCAGCATTCATTGGCTGAACCCACATCAATTTAAGGAATACAACATCAGTTTAAGGAATACAGCACTACCAAATTTTAATAAAGTACAGTCATAAACACAGCGACAGCCTGTGACACATGGCAATCCTGTATATGTTGTACTAGGATTATTGTCTGTCTACAACTGTATGGATGACCTACCTACATTTATTAGCAATCACTGCCCTGCAAAATGCAAACATCCTGATGCTGCTTGCTGATTATGAAATGGTGTGCATAAATACACCCAAACACAGAATAAAATGATGTTTTAACAAAGCTATCAAAGGCATTGTAAGCAAATGTGATACTCAAGTTGAACTGAAGTACATGCCACACTGTCTACCAATAACATTATGAACACTGACTCAGCAGGTACTCATTCAGCAAATAGACAGGTTATTCACATTGATCACTGAAAACCACATTGTATCACTGTACCAAGACAGACAAACCAGTATAAACTTGCACATAAAACACCCACCTCAACATCAGTGTGATAGTTAAACAAAATTAACTGTCATTTAGGTTGTGGCCTACATTTCCAAAACTATCCTCACAAAATATGGCTTGCTTCTAAATGATATTTAAACATATTTGTATTTAAATAAATCAGACTTGTAAGTAGGCATTATGTGAGTATTGCACTTACCTTACTGATACATGATGGGTGCTCCTGCATTATAAATAATATACATGGTATTGTCAAAAATGTGAGCCTGTAACAAGCATCAGATATATTTTATTTAACAAAACAGACAAAGTAAGCAACATACCTCTCACCCTCCACTGCTCCTTCTGCATCAGGAGGATCCACTCAATATACAGAGCACTCTTATGAGTTCTAACATCGTCACCTGCAAAAAGAAAAAAAAAAAAACTATGAATGATGTATTCCTCAAGTAACAGTGACATTCATTGCTCAGATCAGCTTCCAAAATTTCCCTGTTGAAGAACATCACAAAATCACCAAGCACATTGTATAATGTTACATACAGAATCGTTCACATCTTGGAACAAAATTGGACATAGAGTAGAGTAGAGAACTTGAAATCCAAACTTGCAACTCTAAGTTACATCCACACTCTAACCCTGATACCTATTTCCTTAGCTAATCCATCTTGACTGACAGTGTATGATGATAATGCAGTGAAAAGACTTTGAGTTGTGTACAGATGGGTTATTAATATTGGTCATGGCTTAGACTTTACAAAAAGGACAGCATGCTAGGCATTTACGTAAATAAGTTGCAAAAGTGAATGCATGTCAGCACAGTGGTCACAACCGATAGCAGCAAATGAAAACTTTCATCCCTCAGAGAGTGGAACACTGTCATATATCACATAACTGTTGTTAACAGGCAATTACAATGTGCTGTATGTCAGGGAGACAGTAATGTGTTTTACGTGGGAGGACTAAGTGTACAGATATTCATTGGTGAAGTACACTTAACAAATCAAATGCATACATCAGTGTATCACCCTGCTCTGCATTTCAGCTGCATGCCTGACCATCTAACTCCCTCCAAATACAAGGATGAGAAGGTTGTGTAAGTAGATTTAATAAAGAATGACACAATTATACATGAAATTCATTTTGCAAATGTTTGCATATTCCGCAAAAGTTTTTTTAGCATGAATATATCCATCTGTTCCTAGATTTACACATAACATTGTATTTAAAGAGGTGCTGTTGACAGAACATTATGGGATACAGAGATATTCATAGAAATCTGGCTAAGAATTGAATAATTCATAAGCATGCACAAAATAACCACTAATATCAATAAGCAGGTATGCAGAGCAGCATTTTCGACAATGTGTGAAAGACACATTGATAAGAATATATGTTTTTCCTGTGTGGAGTTGAATGTACACCATGGCAAGAAATATGCATGGTGGCCTGTTTTTAAATGTGTGCTTACAGCCAGCACATTTTTTTTTCTAAACTGTTACTGCGTGTGTGCATCTGTATTCCTTCAGATAATGGATGAATATGTTAACATGAGACACATAATTGCTAGAGGCTGTTTTGCACTCAGTTTGGCGGAGCTGCTCCAAGTTTGGCAACCTTAGCCAGAGATCTGGACTGAATCTAAACTAAATTCAAGGTATCAACTGTGCTTCACAAAATATAAGTATATTCTAAGTTTGCATTGCACTTTTTTTGAACTTCATTTTTACTAATTGCTGCCTCATTTTTGGCTGTTCTACTGTTATGACTTTTTTTTTTGCACTTTGAATTTCTAGTATTTCTTCATTTTATAGCATAGTTTTTGGTATTTACTGAGCACTAAAATAAGCCATCCTACATTAAGAAGGCCCTAATGCACCCTTGTGGCAGAAGTGTGCAGCCCAGGACCCATCTGAGTTGGGAATTGTTGGAATAAGGCTCAGTTTTGGGATTTGCCATTGGTTAGTTAATGTTAAAACTGTTTAACTTTGCTTGTATTTAAGCACCACATTAGCATGGGGGTTAAGCATTGCCATTTATAAATGCAAACACTTAGGAACACAATTCGTCCCTTGATATCAGCTAGAGAACCTTCCCTAGCTGCACTGCCTCTCTGTGTGCTGCGCAGTTGTACATTGCTACCCAGCATGCAAGTCAGCTGTGCATTCTGAGGTACTGACACAGTCTTCCACGCTTAGCCTTCCACAGAATAGCTGCCATTGTCAGTCTCACAAGCATATCCTGATTCATCTAGCCAATCCTGACTAGTTACTTCAATATCTAACTGCCATAATGGATAGGCAGCTTCTCACCATTTCTCCAGCCAACCTGATTGACATGGGCATCCTGAGGCAATGCAGCAATTGCCTCATGTATACTGACAACTACTTGCTCCTAAAGCAAACAAATACAGTATGTGAGAGATATAACTATACCATGAAATTATAATAAGTCTTCTCACATAACAATAAACAAGGCATACAACAAATTGTCAGCACACACAACTCCCCTGTCACACAAGATGCGCTCAGGACACATAAACCCACATACATGGACGAACTCACTACAAGCTTACCAAAAGACCAGAGATATCCCAAGTGCAAAAAGCATAAACATACTGCTACATGAAAAGAATTCACCACTACACATAACAGCACACATATCAGTATCTCAACAATTAAACCCCTAAGTCAAAACACATCAAAAGCTAGTGTTCTAATCATAGGTAACTCAATAGTGAGACACACAGATGTCCCCCTCACCAGGTTGAACAAGGAGAAGGTCATGGTCAGCTGCCTACCAGGTGCCAAGATCCAACAAATCGCACAGACACTGAAGTTTCTCAGCAACAGTTACTGTTATGACTTTGTCATAGTACATGTTGGAGTGAATGACTTGAGACATATGTCTCTGGATTATATGAAGAGAGACATGACCAGCCTCTCAGATTATGCGTCCCAGGCATGTATGTCTCTAGCCCTAAGCAGCACTCTACCTTCACTTAGAATGATGCTACAATGCAAACAAAAGATGATTGATTTCAATAATTGGCTTAGCTTTTGGTATCACTCCATGGCAATCCAGTGTCTGTCTCCCTGGAAGGAGATGGTAGGCAGTCCATACTGCTTTACCAGAGATGGCCTTCACCTGTCTCCTCAAGGCATTTGGATACTGGCAAAGATGCTTGCCTCCCCAAAGTGCCTGTTTTTAGGCAATGTCAAAACAACACAACTTCCAATGTAAAGAAATCCACTAAAGAAAAACTCAGGGTCATGTTGCTTAATGCTAAGAGTTTAAACAGTGAACTGCACTCCTTGGAAGCACTCCTCACCTTGTAAGATGCTGATGTTTGTGCAGTCACTTAGACTTGGCTCAAGTCTGCTGAGAGCCCCCTGGTCATACAAGGCTACAATGCCTTCCACACATTCAGACCTCAAAACAAGAATGAAAGAACCAAAGGTGGCTATGTATCCATCCGCATTAAATCCAACTACACCTCAAGACTGGTAAAACAGTATAACTCTCTTGAGCTAATCTAGCTCCAAATAACTATTGGAAAAATACCTCACTACATCATAGCTACTCCAAGTCCCCTACCATCAACCAGGAGTAGTATACCACATACCTGGACTTGCTACAGTTGCTCAGTATACAGCCAAACACCTGGGTCATGGGAGATTTCAACTATCCTTCAATTGATTGAGCATCTTACATGACCACAAACACAATCACTATGAGGTTTCTGGACTTTCTTAATTCAAATGCCCTGGAACAATTGATCCACATCCCCACAAGGGGCTCAAATGTCCTGGACCTACTGCTCACTAACATTGGGGGCGTCACTGCATTACCCACTGTGTGTTGCCTTCCAGTTAAGGTCAGACCATTAATCTGTCTCATTTGAAGTAAAGATCAAACCTGATACCTCCATAGAAGTAAAAAAACTGAACATTTTCTCAAAAGCAAACAATTGCCGACTAAACGATGGGATAAAAAGTTTAAAATCCCTTGCCAACATAGCCAGCAATGACTCCTATGCAGAGAAATGCACAAATACCCTATATAGCCGCTTAAACAAATGCATTGTCTCAGCTGTATCTAACAATAACAAAACCAGATCTTCCTGTAAAAACAAGCCACACTGGTGGACTGTAAGTATAAATAAGCTACACAACAAAAGAAATAAACTGATATTTAAGAAGAGGAGGGAACTTAACAGAGGAATAATACCTCCACAGCTTGAACAAGCAAATCAGATATCATGTTAAGTTCTCTAAGGTTAGCTATGAGGCTAGATTAGTATCCCTATCTAAAGACAATTATAAGACATTATTTAGCTACATCTGAAAGTAAAAGGGAATGCCCAGCTGTGCGCTGAACTTATAGTGGCTGGTACCACTCAGACGGAACCTAAGGAAATTGCCAACCTGGTAGCCAACAGATTTGGCAATAACTTCACCCTCCTGTCCCCACCAGACATACCCCAAAGAATTCCTGACACCAGTTATCTACTGAGTATCTCCAAAGAACTGGTCACACAGACACTCTTCAAGGCCAAAATCATGGCCTCTATGGGATCAGATAACATACAAGTCTGCTTACTAAATAATCCAAAACAAGAACTAGCAGAACCACTCAGCACTCACATTAAATACAGCCTGAGAACTGGCTTTGTCCTGGCATAGTGGAGAACAGCAACAGTAATCCCCTTGCACAAAGGGGGTCCATCAACTGACCCTCAGAATATTCGACCCATAAACCTAACCAGACTTATCTACAAGGCAATGAAAATAATCATCCTAGACCTTATACACAAGGACATTTCAAACTCTTGACCTGACCTATTTACATTTCATCAAGGGTAGATCTTGCTTATTAAACCTAGTAGACTTTGAGAATGTTTCCAGATTCCCCGGATGAAGACAAAACAGTACATATCACCTATCCTGATTTAGCCAAGGCCTTTGACACAATCCCCATATTCAGGTATCATATAGAAACTCTCCCAACTGGGGATTAACCCATACATTACTAGATGAGTAGCCAACTGGCTCACTGACAGAAAGCATACTTTCAAAGTTGAGAAGTCCACCTCTACCAGTAGAACAGTAACCAGTGTGGTAATGCAAGCATCTGTGCTGGGGCTCTACTGTTTGGAATCTATTTCTCTGAAGTCCAGGTGAAGGTAGATGACCTATGGTTTATTAAGTTTGCAGATGACTGTAAATTGGGAGCAATCATAGACTCCCCCGATGATATTAACATATTACAGAAAGGGTTGACACAGATAAATGATTGGTGCTAAACTCATTAGACTAAAACTTAATGCAAAAAAAGTCTTGTTATCCCTTTGGCAAAGAAGTAGTGCCTGCTAATTATGACATAGATAGCCCCCCTCTAAGCTCAAACTCAGAGACTTGGGAACACAGGTTGATAGCAACCTAAACTTCTATTACCATGTATCCATAACAATAAGAAAGACATTCTATATTGCACATCTCATAAATAAAGGCTTCGCATCCAAGACCATGGAGGCGATAGCTCCACTGTACTTGACCCTTATCAGATCATTAATTGAGTACAATGTTCCCTTCTGTATGTATCTCACCAGTCACATGCAGCAACTGGAGACTCCACAGAGGTTTCTAACCAATAGAATCCAGGGCTTCCAAAATATAATATACATGAAAAGACTGAAAGTCCTGTCACTGCAGTCACTATCATACAGGCTGCTGAGAGGTGACCTGTGCCTGGCCTACAGAGTAGTCTCGGACCCTGCCCTAATTGAAATGCTGCACATAAGCAAATCCAGCAAGACAAGAATAACTTTCTCCAGAGTTCTCAACCTAGCTTGTGACTTTAACAGAACATGCTGGAGAGACAGATATATGTTCCAGTGATTGCCACTCCTCTGAAATAAGCTCCCACTTCTTGTGAAGCAGAGTTTCTCAATCACCCTATTCAAGCACAACCTTGACAATTGGATTGGTGACCATAAATTCACATTGGGGGGTGGCACCTATGTCCCTCATGGACAGTGGCAGTGGTGCTGATTACAAATTCACTCTGCAAACGATGGCCATCTAACTATGGTCAGTTAGGTTACTTGGGTTTTTATACTGCTAGGCTTGTAAAGCCCCAAGAGCCATTAGCCTAGTAACTTCCAATGAACCTATGAACCAATGATCTACACAAATAACTATCAGCACATATTACAAATGAAAAGATATGTACAACCAATTGGACAAGTATTCTGCTTAGGTTAAACAAATTGGACAGTACTAAGAATGCTCACTCTGTTAAGAGGAATGGAGTAAAGAAATTATTTTTCACACATACACAGGTAGACTAGGCGATACTGTTGAAGTATTATGGATAACTAAGAAATGCGTAGTCATCAGTGGCCTAGGTGCTATAGGTGTCAGTGATACACAACTCTAGTAGATGTGTAAAATGATGTTGTTATATATTGAAAAACAGATGTATGTCTATCTTGTGCAATGTGAACATTATAAACATTACTGAATAAATAAATACCTTTGGAATGGAACCCATACTTATATGGAAAATAGTCACCACGTCATCTTAATAAGATAGATGAGCTAATTGTCAGAACAGCTACTTAATGGTTTTAAAAGGCATGTATTTATTATATTTGGGACACAGCTTTATCTCTAAATTCCATAATAATGGTCAAGTAAAGTAAGGTAAACAGGACTGTGAGACTTACTGTAGGACTCCACCAGCTTTCAACCCATTATGGTGCCTCTCTGATAAATCTCCTCTGCATCCCTCCAATGCAGATCATTGTAGTGGTGACAAACCTGCATTACTGTCTGGTAGATCCTTGTACATCATGTATTTGCCCTCATAATCTGGTTGCAAATATCAATCACTGCAAAGTGCCATGATCTGGCTCTTATGCGATGCTCCACATAGAAGGTAAGCATCTGTGTGGTCTCCTCCTTGGTCAAATTGAGTGTCAGGACACATCAAAGCCTTCTGTAAGTAGCCACTTCAGTAATTTTGACAATGTCAATAATACAAGATTCATAAATGCACAATTCAAAAAAATTCTCACTGAGGTCCTACTCAGTTTGCAGGTAGCAATAGTCTGATCTGTAAATGTATCAAAATCAGTATTTAAAAGTGGGTCTTATGTCATGCTATCAGGTCATTAGAAGATAACTGGCACATACTATACATGGTTCCATTTAATGATACCTATTAGGCACTTGCATGGTGCACCTTACATTTATGCCAAGCTATTGGCTAATGCGCCATATTTCAAGAACTTACATGGTTGTGCACAAATGGGATTCTTAAACTTTGAATTTTAATGAACCTCAATTATTATGTATGGTGCAAATGGCACTTAAAAGATGTATGCACTTAGCTGGTCTTACTTTCAGTTACACCCGAGTCATAAGCAGTTGCAAAGGTAATTTGGCACATGGTGGCTTTGCCATTTTGGGAAATAATAGCCAATTATAGACCTACGTTAACATTTCTCTTTATTAACTCATTCACTCCAATGGAGCTCAGGAAGTTTGCACTGTAACTTTCAATGGGCAAAGACTAAGCCTTTTGTCAGAATCAAATTATGTCCTCACATTTCAAACAAATGCTTATATCTCTGGAACAACAGTGGTTATGAAAGAAGTATAAATGGCAAACTCTTCAGCACAAACTATTTTTATAATGGTAGTATTCTTTAGTTTCTAGGTCTTTAATCCAAATTTTATAAGTCACAGTAAACACAGTAATTATTACATTTTTAATATTTTGTAAACTTACAATATCTCAGCAACCTCTCAAGTTATACATGCTATCAGCAGCATTTTATTAATTTATATGAGAGCATTCATATGAGGCTAAAGAGTTCTGACAATGTTACTTGGTTGTTGAGATATTTAGTAAAATATGAAAATTATATAAATTAATATCATAAACATAATTAATATCTACTTGCCTGCACTAGACAGAGGTCAATTTTACAGCAGTTGCATTTTCCATTGTGTAAGCTTTAAGATGAAATCTTTTAAAATCTTCTACACAGCATGGTTTTGGAATTATTGATGCAAATATGAATAAGCAATATTTGACATCTAGAGGTGTCAGTAGGAGTTAACTGCAAATGCACCTGGAGGCCTCACTTGGATGTAATGAGTTAAATGTATCTCTTTAGATTGACGCATTTATGGAAAATGTGTGCATTATGAAAAATGTTTTTTAACTTCCTGATACAGGTATTGATATCCACATCAAAAACATGCAGTAATTTCCCATATACGGTTGCACAGACAGACAGACGTAAATAGCACCACTGAACAGTACATAAAGATGGATTTATAGATTTCATGTCTATCTTGTAGGTGATTACATACACTCTGTGGTGTATGTATGGAAAACTAACTATTCTGACATTATTCATAGGATGCTGTGTGGTATCTATTCCATTTGCTGTTATGGATATGTATTCGTTGAGGATTCTTAAAACAAGTATTAGGACTACTTAATCAGTATAGAAAGGATTTGTACTATCTGTGGCCTGCTTATGGATCCTGAAGCTTTCTGATGCATTGCCTAAGTTTTTCAATTGATATCTTACAGATATTCTCTGCTAATGTGGATGGCATTCACTGCTCAGTAATGATTGTGTTTATATAAGGTCATCATGTATAACATGTCATATGACTGATTGTTTTACACTGGTTGTCTGATTAAGCTGCAATTACATTACATCTACAGCCATCATACATTTCTGTTATACACATATGTCTGTGTAGTATGTTGATGTGAAATGCATGCAGACTGTGTAGCTCCTGTGGCATGATGCTGTTTTGTTTGGATCTCCATTCCTTAGCTATCCACTTTAAAGCATTTGACTCCCACAGATAGCCTCTACAGGTATCCCAAGTTATGTTGCTGGTGCAAATGTTACACATTCAGCCATTGTTGTATGGTTTTACGTCATAGTACAATATGGCACAGTGAATATTTCATAGAATTTTGCATTACACAGGACTGCATAGTGTTCACAGTGGCATAAGCTATTCTCACAATCATCTCCATATGTGGGCTGGTATTATTACAGATTCCATCATATTCCATAGGAATAACTTCCATTCCTTGTGATATGGTACAGCATACACATAGGATTTCAGAAGCAGAGTTGGTGTTGCAGTTTGTCACATTTAAGTTGAGTTGGACATGCAAGATGTGTTTTGGAATCCAACAGACATGCACATAATCCGTAATTATCCTACATTGAATAGTTATGTACTCGGATTGCTTGCAGTGTGTCTTCTGAAACTGCATACACAGCTGGTGTGCTGAAGTCTTCCTTTGGCATGTTGAACTGTCCACAAATAGCTTTTGGAATCTGGCCCATTATCTATTCACTATAGTATAATTACAGGATCTGCACACTCACACACACCAGATTCCAAACACAGCAGGTGTGGCCAATGCAACTTAAAATGACAAAGTGCTTCGACAGCTTTAAGAAAGTATTCAGTGGAGGATATATCTATCACTCTGGGAGGAGGTTATTGATTACACCATCCTGCAGAATCAGCAGCATTAACAAAAAAAAAAAAAAGGCAACCAGCATATAATGCATTTCAACAGGATGATGTACTAATAGCCATAGAGGAAGATCTGGCAATGTATCCTAGAAGGCAGTCAGCCAAAGGCTGAACCAGGCTCAATCTAAGCCAGCTCTCTGGTTAAGAAATAATTAACAGGTACCAATTAGGCAGTGAGTAGGTGCAGACTGTGTGTAACATCTGTGCTCCACACCTGCATGCACATACCTTGCGAGATAATCATATACCTGTTTGAAATCAAAGTCTGCCTGTGCTTAGATATACTGGCATCTGGTACATTTCAGTGGAATCTGGGAGATGCAGTAAGAGTGTCTCACACACCTGCCAGTCATGTTCTCTTCCATTTCCTGGCAATAATTTGCATCATCATGGATAAGCACATCCACTTTCCATCCACTGTTATAGAGAGCAGGAATGGTATTAACCATTTCTACATCATTCCCCATATCTTTGGTGCAATAGACATCATCCAAGTTCCTATCAAAACTCCTGATGAAACTGGATCAGAATTTACATAAATAGAAATGGGTGGCCATCACTGAATTGACAGATGATATAAACAGCAGATGGCCTCATAACAAACATAATGGCAACATATCCTGAGAATTTACATGATGCCGCTACATGGCAGGATGATAGTCTGAGGACTGCTTTACAAAATGGTAAAATACCAGAGGGGGGTACTAACTTGGTAAAACCGGGAAACAGCTGTGCTGTAAACAGGATCCAAACCTATCAACAGTACGCATGATGACAACATATGTGGCATCTCCTTCCCACCAACAGATGACTGTGGTTATCCATTAGAACTATGTCTAATGACCCCATAAAGAGCCCCATACAACCCTGCCAATGATGCATTTAGTAGATCAAACCCTGCAAAAAGAACATCCATTGAGCATGTGTTTGGTGTGTTGAAATTCAGATTCAGATATATGAACGCATCTGGGGTGTGCTGCAATACATACTTGAAAAGGCAGATGATTACTGTGTGTGCCATGCTACACCACATATTACTATCAAAACATGGCAGCTTGCCAGCTGCAGGTGTGGGTGATCTACTCCAAGAACCTTAGATGTCTGAAGACGCCATTTCACAAATGTCAGAGGAAGATTAAGAGGGCACAGGAGGTACAGGAAATTGACAAGGGTGATGGGGGATTTGGACATAAACCCAAGCTCAGGCAACATGGCAGCATCTGACACATACATATGAGTCATGACTGGCCACAGGTGCATAAATTCACAAAGTTAACATTGATGTCCATGTGTTATCTCACAGCAGCAGCATAGTTCACAACTAATGGTAACGGCCCAATAGTTATACACAGTGAACATCATACATAACCTAAACTTAATGTATACCAGTATGAACACTTACAAAACACTGACAGGAAACAGTAATGCATGAAGGCTGTCTGCAAAGTGCATCACCAGAAAAGAGCACACGGGCACCTGCGTTGGGTACATGAGGTGTGTGCAACTGAATTACCCATTGGATAGTTAGGATATCATCCTACAGAGTAATAAAATAGAACATTACCCTTTCAACAGGCACAATCAAAAGAAAGCAAGGTCAGTGATATGTATGGAAATGCATCAGCATATACATACAAAAAAAATTGGCTGTACAATAACAGTACTGCCTCACTTACACATTATCACTGTAAAATGGGTCATTTCCATGTAGTGTATGTGCAGACATGCAGAGCCTCCATGATATTAACCACAAATCATAACTGCAACATACATTGGTGTTGTTGATATAGTAACATATGGACATATACATATATGTGCAGATTCAGTTGATTTTGGAAGGCACACATGGGAAATACAAATGAGCATGGTAACTGAAAATGGAAGGGGGAACACAGAAAGGCAGTGAGTGCTGGTGTTAGTTATGTGCAGGACCATATTAAAGTTACATACCTGACACAGGTATGCATACAGAGGCAGAGTTGTACATGTGGGAATGGCAGATGCCAAGGAAAAATATAAGGTAAACAATTACATCAGTTCAATAACAAAGATGCAAACATGAAAGCATTAGCATCACATATTGTATTATAGTTGTCAAGACCATCATTAACATATGTCAATGTCAATCAGGTAATACATATCAATAAATTACTCTATTTACATATTTCAGAAAAAATATCAGAAAATAATGTGGAATCAGACAATTCAACAACCTTTTGACATTACTTTGTCAGTGGTCAGAACAGTGGTCATCATTCCTACAGGGTTAGAATGACACAAGACACACAAAGGTTCAACTGTTGGTGTTACACTAATGCAGTGTGGTGTCCCCATGATGATGGCTCACACCATGTTCTTGACTGCCCCTGTCACATCCAGAAACACTCAGCCAATATTGCTCTTTTGAAGAGCTGGCTGTGGTAACACTTGCAGGTAGAGTGTGAGAGGTAACATGACTGTAATGTGACCATCTGAAAGTAATTGCTGGAGTCACTGTGGAGTGGCCATCAGCAGAAGTGTGTGCACGCTGTAATAGAGTCATTGATGTCTAACGACAAGTGTAGGTCTAATGGGGGTTAATGCATGCCCATTGGAGGTACAGTTAAGGCATGTAATACCAGGTTAGTACTACATCACTGCTCTAATGCTGCCATAACAAGACTTTCAATGGGGCATGCAACAGACAACACACTGTCATGATGTGCAGCCAATGCAGTCATGATCTCACCATGCCTGCACTTCTGACTTTCATGTAACACACACACAGTTTGTGTGCTACATGATTGTTGGCATGGAAAAGGACACAAAGGTCAGCTTGATGACATCACTGGCAATGTTCATTCACCTGTAATAGTAGGAGAACACCCTCTGACACATGTCCATGAACAGCAGCAACATCCCCACATGTCCTGCAATGGCCAATACTTCTGAGGTGTGGGGAAGAGTCACCCTTGTTACCTGACTCTGCATGGGGCTCTGGCTCATGAATATCTTCATGTCTGGCAGCTGCTGTGACAATGTCATCTGAATGTCTGGCCACATATTCCTCAGTATCCAAGACTACAGCATGATCCACATGGATGCTCCCATCAGCCAGACAATAAATCAAAATTTGTGGCCTATGTGCCATGGGCTGGGCTACCACAGTGAGGCACATAAAATCCCAACTCAGGATCAGTGGAATGGCTACTGAAGGTGGCAGGTGGTGAACTGGTTACAAGAAGAGACAGATGGCACAGGTTATATACATGCACAGACAACACATAATGCAGCTTAGTAATGACATGTGAGCCAACAATATGACTACAGTGTTTAGGAGGATGTGAACGTACCATGGACCATATATAACAGAGAGAATTCATGTACAATTCATGTACACTACATATTGCAAACATCTGACAAATGGGAATAAAAAAATAGTAAAACACACCTGAAATGTCTTTTTGGGACTCCACTGTCAGAGGTGAGGTTTGAACTGAGACTGTCATGAGGAAATGTATACACCAATACATCATCAGTAGTCACATGCAAACAGAGGTTTAACACATACAAGATACTATAGACACATAATGTTTGGCTGAGGCTGATGTGAAGATTGTTGCTGTCTTAGGCAGGTGAAGAAAAACACAGTAATCATAAAGTGCAGAGATGTGATCATCAATGCTGACATATTAAACATCTGTAATGTCTCACCATTTATGTCATCCTTGTTTGAGGAGAGTATCATCTGCCATAATGTAGATCTTCTAGTATGACAAGGTACACAAAGTTCTACATGTGGGAATGTTCCACTCTCATGACTGCAGTCAGAGACACAGGACAGCTATAGTATAAACTAACATGATATGTGGACACTTACATGACAAATGGTGAACATGCTGTCCACATGTACCTGTGTATGGAAAAAAGTGTGAAAAATATCATGTATCACAGCTGAGCTAAAATTTGCTATACCTGTTAAACAAGGTAGCCAATCATACCTGGTCTGTCTTTTTAATTTCTCCAAGTCTTTTGAGTTTCTAATACTATGACAGGAATGGACCCTATTCCTAAGTCAAAGTATGATTAAAGTTCATAAAATTAGTATTGTTTCAATCTTTGATGTCAGCCAGTAGTGCTCCTTGCAGTACCCGCAGTGTGTCCAGTAATGACTCCATCTGCAGCTCGTATGGAGTTACATGTATTGATAACATCGACAAATACAATTGTAAATTCTTTTTTATAAGACCCATTCCTCCTACTACTATTGGAACTGTCTGGATATCTTTCTTCCACATTGCTCTCATTTCTGCCTGCAGATCCAGGTATTTTATGACTTTGTGTCTCTCTGTACGCAAGACACTGTAGTCACTAGGTGTGGCGATTTCAATGATCAATGCTGCTTTTGTCTTCTTTTCTTGGACCACTATGTCTGGTTTTCTAGCATCTATCTTTTGAACTGTTGGTAATGGGTGATCCCATGTGATATAAACTTCATTATTTTCTATGATGCTTTGTGGTTCATATTTCCAGTGTTACTCAACCACTTCAATACCATAATGCTTGCACAATTGCAACAGTCTTGTCACATTATTATGCCTTTCACTTTACAGTCCTTCTGCCATTAGTGTGTCGCAACCATCAACAAGGTGAGTGTTTCCAATTCTGTTTTACAAAAAACACATTTCTCTGTTTCTCCCACATGTTCAATGGACTTTGTAAACCAGCATGTACATAGCCCACTATCTTGGGCTGCCAATATTAACCTTTCATTTCTTGGTTTGAATTTGCCTCTCCTTAACCATTCCTGCACTCGTTCCTGATCAACATGAGGTTCTTCCAGAAGTTATCTATACTTGCAACTATATTTATGTTTTTCCACATTTCTCGCCTTCTCATCTGTTCCTTCAACTTATATTCTTTCTTTTGTTTTTTGGCACATTCAGTCGCTGCCTGTTTTTTATCTTCTCCTGGTTTGATTTCAGTTTCTGCTTGATGTCGATATGTTTCTGCTAAATTAAGCAGAGAAGTCATCTTAGATTTATTCTCCTCGTGTTTCAAAACTTTCACTACATTTGGATTTTGTGAGGTCATTAGATATGTGTGGAGTCCCACAGTTGCAGATCTATACATGTAATCAATTTTAAGGAGGTCAATCCCTTCTTCGGAACGGGGAATATATAATCTTGGTATACACTGATTTTTATAAATCATTTGGTGAGCATGAAGCATCTTTCTTGTTTTAATATCTAATCTATCCAACATTTATTGGGCTAGTCAATCCCTCCAAAACTGTAAGTTAGGACAGGAAGAGCAAATTGATTTATAGCTTGGATCTTGCTCCTGTTCTCAGAATTAATGCAAGTCTTCTAAAGTATTCCTTACTGAGTTTTATTTGCATGTGTTCATATTTTATTGCTGATCCTTAATCAATTCCCAAGTATTTATACACTCCCTCTTGCTCAAGTTATTTTATATCACATTTCTTGTCCCAAACTGATGTTTTCCTGGTGCTACAGTTTTCTTTCTTTAAAGGTTGTTTTTGCACATTTATCAAGACCAAATGACATTCTAATATCATCTGAAAAAGCTTTGATGACAACCTGCAGCTGTGCTTTCAGTTCCTCATCTGATGAGCTATATAGTTATAAATCATTGACAAAGAGAAGATGAGAAGTCATTAGACTTTGTTGTTTTCTAGGAGCCAAATTATAGCCATAGCCTAAGCTGTTAAGTAAACAGCTTAATGGATTAATGTCAAGGCAGAATAGCAACAGTGACAGAGAGTCACCCTGGAATATCCCCCTTTGAATGTTTATCCCTGGGATAATAATCTGTCCTTTATCATGGCATTGCAAAGTGGTCTGCCATTGTTTCGTGGTTACTGTAATGTAGTATGTCAGTGTAAGGTGTATCCTATACATTTTTAAGTGCTCTTTTATCCATGAATGTAGGATACTATCAAATGCTTTTTTGTAGCCCACCAATGCCATACTTAGATTCTTCCCCTTTTTACAGTTCTCCACTATAACTTTATTTATCAACAAATGATCCTTTGATCCATATGACTTTCTTTTATTGCCATTTTGTTCTACTGCCATAATTGAGTTTTCTTCTAAATTACTATAAATTATGTTGTCATCAATTCCTGTGTATAGTTTATACATCATTGGAAATCAAGTTATTGGTTTATACTTTTTAGGTTAGCTTGCAGGTTCACTCTTAAGTAAGAGCATTATTTTGCCTGTTGTTAGCCAGTGTGGTGTCTGTTTGGAGTGCACATTTAAAAAGTTCTTACTCATAGCTAAATCCTCGTGCAAAGATGTTAATACTTTTAACCAAAAGTTAGATACTGCATCTAGGCCTGGGGTTTTCCAGTTAGAGCCTTTTCTTAACTTTGTTTCAATCTCTCTAGCTGTTACTTCAACCCATTTCATATCATGTACCTTTAAACTTCTTATTCTTTCTTTTACTTCTTCTATCCATTTAGCATATTTGTTATGTTCCACAGTATCTTCATAAATACTTCTCCAAAATGTATCTACTTCCTCTTTTTTTGGTGGTCTTTCAATTCCTTTTACGTTAATTCTAAATTCTTTATAAAACTTTTTGGGTCATTAATAAATTGCTTATTTTGTACTTTTCCCTTATAGTTATCTTTGTGTATCGTCTAAGTTTTTCCACCTGTGCTGAAATTTTTAGTTTATTATTTGCAATAGTGGATGATAGATCCTAGTCTGTTCTAATACTGTGCATTGCTTTAATCACATTTATCTTTCTTAGTATTTTTATTGATCTATTCCCTCTTCTATAATCTTCTAACAGTGACACTTCTTCTCTTAATTGTTTTCTACTTTCTCTATTTGATACTTCCATGATGGTATTCAATTTCTCCCCTTCCTTTCCTTCACTACCCTGTGATCTTGTGGTAGAACTTTATCAGTTATTAATTTAGCAGCACAGCGATATATCCTGTTTACTTCTGTTATATCACATGGATCTCTATGGACAGTCCTAATTACTGCATTTGTTTGTTTTATCAGACGTCTTACTTTTTGGGTTTTATTGAGCTTCTGCAGTCTATTTCTCTCATTGATCTTAATATATCTATCCATGTGCATTAAATCAAGTGACTCTTCTCTTAGCTCATTTTCTTCCAAACTGAGGGCAGAGCCCTTACTTTCCTTTTTCCTGTGGGCATTCTGTAGAAAGTTCTATAGCGTCTTCCTGTGGCACCTTCTCTTCAATTTCATCCTGTGTCATCTGTTGCTCTGTCATATTGGAACTCACTGGCCTATCACTCCTCAACATTGACCGCATCAGAGTTTCCACAGTTTCCTGTTCCTTTCCTTGTGTCTAGCTTCAAGTGGACATTTATACTGATATCCTGTGGAAGGCTCCACATTATCTTGATATGGCACCTGACCAGTTGTTTCCTGTTCCACTGGCTTCCCTTTAATTTGGATAACCATTCCTCTATCCTATTGTGGTGCTTTCTGCATTTAATTTTCTACATTGAATCCTTCTTTTTGCAGCTGCTCCATAACCTCAATTTCTATTTCTTTGACTTCTCCATGACTAATCTCTTTTTCTACTTTTCCCCTTAGTCTTCTTATTTTTGTATTGTAAAGTTTCCCATATCTGGATTCCTTTGCCTGCATTTCTCTTCAAATATCTTTGGTGCTGCTCTTTTTGTATTGGTTAGTTTTGCTTTCTCATTTGCATAACTATTACAGCATATTAAATCTCTTTTCCTTTTCCATATCCATATTTCTTCTTCACATTCTCCTGATCTTCTTGCTTTTCCTTATTCTGGAGACTCACTCCATCATGCTGTGATGTAGTCTGTGTTAAACCTACTAGATTAAATCCTTCACTTCGCAGGCACTCCATAAATTCAACGTCTATTACTTTAACTTCTGCTTTACTAATCATCTTTTCCACATTGCATCTTTGTGATATTAATTTTTTATTGTGAAATTTTCCATATCTGGATGCTGTTGCCTGCATTTCTCTTTGAGTCTGTCTTCTCTATATTAGTAAACTTGGCTTTCTCCTATGCATAAATATTGCACCATATGAAATCTCTCTTTCTTTCCCATGTCCATATTTCTTTTTTATATTTTTCAAATATCTCTAGGTTTTGTTGATTTTTGCACTTCCTTAGATGCTTCTTTTTCCAAACAGATCAAAGTTTCTTGATCTATATACTGTTTTTCAAAAATCTGTTGTATTAACGAATGCAAATTTTTATTTGAAGCTTCTGACAGTTTTTCTTGTGGAAGTATTTTTCTTTCCTATAATTTCGCTCTTAATCATTTTGTAAATCTTGTGTCTGGAAATTCTGGGCTTTTTACATAATAGTAACAATACATAATTTCTTTCTTATCCTCAATAGTCCACTCTATTGTCTTTAAGGCTCTTCTTTTGACAATCAGTTTTTGTGATTTTTGTGGACTGCTGTTTCCTTCTACAACAGGGGGGCCATCCTCCCCCTGGGCCTGGCCTGGCCCCATTGTAGGAATGCTTCCATATTTTGAGGATTCTACACTGTCATTTTTTCTAGTCCTGGCACCAGTGCGACTACTAAGATTGGGCACTTTTTTATCCTGGGTCTTGTGCACCCAACTATTTTTTTTTGTATTTGACTTACTTCTGTCCAGATATATGCTATATAAATACAGTCTATATATATATATATATATATATATATATATATATATATATATATATATATATATCAGTGTCTCCTTGGAGAGATTTTGTAAAAATAAGAGTCCACCTCGTGAAGGTACTCACCAAGCACTACTACTCTCCTTTACTTACTGACTTTTCATCTCTCCATTAGACCCCTCATCTCTCCATTAGACCGTGTGTGCGTGTGTGTGTGTGTGTGTGTGTGTGTGTGTGTGTGTGTGTGTGTGTGTGTGTGCGTGTGTGTGCGTGTGTGTGCGTGTGTGTGTGTGTGTGTGTGTGTGTGTGTGTGTGTGTGTGTGTGTGTGTGTGTGTGTGTGTGTGTGTGTGTGTGTGTGTGTGTGTGTGTGTGTGTGTGTGTGTGTGTGTGCATCTGCATGGTCCACATCTTTCAATAATGTATCTGTAGTTTGCAATGGCATAAATAAATTAACATGTGAATATAATTCACTGTCATCACAGGTGGCAGATGCACAGAAAGCTATGGATCGCAATAACAGTATAAAGAGACATATGAAAAATAGTGATCATGTTGTCCAGATGTACTTGTGTATGGAAAAAGCATCATGAATATATACATCACAGATTCGCAAAAAATTTCTGGGCACTATAAACCATGTGGCCAACTATATCCAGTCTGTCTGTATGTGATTCTGCACAGACCAAGTCCTACAATGATGTATCTGTAGTTTACAAGGGTATAAACAAATGAACATGTGAGCATAAACTACTGTCATGACAGGTAGCATAGGCATAGAAAGCTATGGATCAAAATAGCAGTAAATGGAGACGCTTAAGTGACATGGGTTGCTGCTGCACAGCTATTGATGTACCTATAAGATAATAAAAGCAAATATCACAACACATGTTCCTTGAAGTCTTATGTATGTATTGTGTTAGCATGATATGCAATAACAAATATGAAGTGAATCCATGTCCAATGTGTGACCATGTTCCAGATACAATTGTGCTGTTGAAAAAAATAAAGAAATACATTAATAATTTTGACATGTCAGTAATGATTGAGGTAGTGTACACCCTGCAATGGTTTGAAATGTATGACTTACATGTGCATCCTGGAACACTGGCTTCAGTACCTCCACCAGGTATATGACGATCATGGCTGGTAATATGATGTGATGCCAGGAACACCCTGATCTCATCTGAGGGAGTCAATGGTGGTACATATGAAGTGGCATTCCCTGTCCTCTGATACCACTGTATTTTGTTAGTTGTATGAAAGATCATGTCCAAGCAACATTGATGACAGTTCTCACAGATCACTTGTGACCATGTATAGCACTGATCATGTTTGTCAGGTTTGTCCAAACCTCATTGTTCCACACAGTATTTCCCATCCATCCAAGAAGACTGTGACTATGATTTCATTCTCAAATTGAGAAAAAGTGTAATCCCCTAGTTTAATATGACATCTGGAAGACATTGTTATATGAGCATGGGATACATCTTATGGAGGCTTACAATTGACATGATGATGTTGTAAGCATTTGTCAACTCACTTGGTCTGCTCTCCTTACGGATGCAAAACAGTGCTTTATCATGCATATTACTGTTATGTTTTAAATATCATAATGGATATGAAAACAACATCTAAATATGTAATAACATCATCACATATAGCAATCCATTAATTACCTTATTTGTATAGGTCATACATGAGAGGTGAACCCATTGCAGTGGATAGCATAACAACTAAAGGACAACCACTCGTTACTTTAATATTGTTTTCACATTTACATGCGCATCAGAACATAATTAGCATATGTACCCTAAGATTATTGGATGCCTGTCATACCCAACAGCCCATGACACACATTGTACAAATGTTATTGTCATCATGTATTATGCAACACACATAATGAAAGTTACATAGAAATCTTGCTGAAAATAGTCATTCAAGTCAAAATGAACTGTTATGCACTCATGGCTACATGAGTAAATAGAGAACAGCTTCCTATTGTCTGTGTAAGATAGACTGTACTATATTTGCAAGCATCCCAGAGTATCTGTAAACTCTTCATTAGACACATAACCTACATAAACCCTCAGAACTTGTAGTTCTCCATAAGCATAACACAGATAGTACAGGATAATCACACAGAACTATGAATATCTTTTTATTAAGGCTGTATCTATAGTACATGCGTTACTAAGCATTAGAGAGCAGCCATAATCCATTCAGTAAGCATATAACTAACAGAAACCATCAGAATTAATTGTTCTCCTTAAGTACACCTGACAGTGTAAAGGTGAACCAGAATTTACTATGGATATAATTTTATGCCATCTTCATCTACTTTTCATGCGGTCTGTTTGCTTTTAGCCATATACCCATCTGCATAAATATTGTTCAATCCTAATTCCACCCATTATGTCATTGCCAATTGTATTGCAGATGTTTTTCATCACAAACAGCCTGTCAGCACGTATAATGTAAATTATAAACATTACTGTTAGCACAGATATGTAAGACAGACTTGTATTCCCCCATGGCAATAATATTAGGTGATAGCTTATATTTGAAGTTAGTCTTAATTCAGCTATATCATACAGTGAGTGCAGAAGCTGTGTGCTTTTAATTACCATTTGCACCATACATAATAAATAAGCTTTTATTAACATTCAGTGTTTTGGAATCTCATTCACACACATCATTAGCATTAAGTAATACCTCAGCATAACAGAAAAGTGTTATGTGCAACCACCCAACAGTTATCAGTAAATAGGACTCATGGCTGATGTTCTCCAATATACTGATACCATCTTGTATACACTGATTTCAAAATGTGATTTGGATACATTTACTTGTCCTACAACTACTACCTGCAAACTGAGTGAAATCTCAGAATTAATGAGAAAGCATTTTATTGAAGACTTTTACCTTCAACAGTGAAGATGTCAACTGGAAGGAGGCTGTAGTGTGTCTGGTGCTGAACTCAGCCTAGGAGGAGATCACCTAGGGGATTACTGCCTATGCTGGACATGAGCAAAGGACACAATCACACCCAGGGAACTTTACTATGATAGAGATTTGGAACTGGATTGCAAGGAAGCACTGCAGATAGACTTGGATTTACCAGACTGGTGTGCAAGCTTATAGGTTTATAGATTAGTACTAGGCTAACTGCCCTTGTAGGACATTTTAAGCCTAGCCAATTACCCAATGTGAGAATCAAACCATGCACCTTGTGCTTGTAAGGCAAACACCATAACCATTATGCCAACCTCCCACCCAAACTTAAAACAATATGATGACCTTCGCCTGAGGGCTGCAGAGGTCCAACTCCAGCCTGTGGATGCCTACAGTAAGTTTTGTAATCCATACGTTAAAACATACATCATAACAAATGTATTTCATAGTTGTATGTGTTTGTAGGACTGTTTAAATTTAATTTCACTGGAGTCTGCACTGATAAGAGTAATGCTATTGTGTTTAACAGTATACACATGCAGCTGTGAATGATAGAGCATAAGTATTCCTACCACAAGCAGGAATGCATAGTTATGTCAATTAGCACAACTGTTTAAGCAGTGATTGAGGATCTAATATGTTTGGGATCAAAGCTCATTGAAAGTCATTTTGTGAATATTGGTATTTGTATAGATAATACTGAACATAATCAATATCTTTTTTGGCAACTATACAGTCCAGCTTTTTTAAATATGTAGAATGGCTGTGGTCACGCAGAATGGACACCTTTAGAGCTTAACCTAAGGATGCCTATGCATTTCACCATTATCTGTAATAGTTTGAGAAGCATTGCACAGTATACTTTTGTGTGTGTGAATACTTAGTAATACAGACATATATTATTAGTATCTACATTAGAAAACAGTTAAACACTGAGATATAGTACTGTTATATGATGGATTCCATTGTTATCCCATAGAAATAATGTTGTATGCCTGAAGGCGTTGTGCTGTCTCTTAGCTCAACCTGTTAAGCTCTAAGCCAATGTGAATGTCTCATGGATGTATCTGGGTTTGAATACTGGTATGGACTATTTGGCTTTTGTTTCGATATTTAAATATTTAGTATTTAAGAGCAAATATGTGAGGCAATTACTTGTTCAGTTATGTAGTATAGCTTTTTGCACATCTAGGAATTAAGTGGTGGATTAACACCTATAACACTTAGGTCTCAGATAACTACACATGTCTCTGTTATCCGCAAGATTCGTAAAACATTCCTTAATAATTCTGCATGATCAGAGTGATTTTTCTATCTCCATATGTTAATAAATAGTACAATATGAATGTGCATGGATAAATGTAGCTTCAAAATCATTGATTCTATTTTAATAATTTTGTTATGAGTAATTAAGAACAAATATGGTAGATGTTTGCTTGTTCAGTTATGCAAGATATATTTTTTAAACATCTAGTATGAAGGAGGC
>NC_056725.1:272514726-272522226 GCF_019279795.1 Protopterus annectens | reverse complement strand
TCCGATATTCTGCTGTTATGATGTCAGCCATTAACCATGTTCCATTGCTCATTTTATTTGCATATCAGGTTTCCACTGCTTGTTCTTCTATAGCTACTTACTATATATTGTTAAGAAATATCTGTTATTCATGGTATGCCCAAATGATACTTTAATTGCACATAAATCTAAGTCTGCTAATGGCACCATGTAATTGTGTGAGGCCCACATTAAAATAATGGACTACAGAAATTATGTTTTTCTGTCAGACTGTCTGCATGATAATGTTGAAAGGTATATGACATGAGTTTTATATTGCAGGTCTTATTTGCATTGTAATGTTATCAATGTTGATGTCAGTTTTCAGTGTAACAATTGCTTTAGAATGTAGATGTATATATGTGATCTGTTTTGGCATGTTTATTTTTCATGCATTCCGATGATTGTTTCATACATGAGCAAGTAATAAAAGAATTTCTTAGATAAACTATGTATTGCATGACATGTAATGCACTGGAGTAAAGTAATGGCACTAGATGCTAAACTTAGTGTCCCACACATGGCTTTCTACTGATATCCTCAATGCATATTGGTAACAGGACATTGGGAATGCTGCATGATCCTGACTGTACACCTGTTACCCTCAGTTATTAGTATTATACAATGTATAAAGACACCTTAAGGGCCATATCATCTGATAAGTGTATTAAAATGACCTCTGTATTATACATGTGACATTTACAGTGTCATTTTTTTATCATGTTAATGGCATAACACGTCTTTCACATTATTCAGATGTCCATCAAATAGTGTTTTATGACAGAAATGCATTGCTCATGACTGTATGGTAGCCAATGTTTTTTACATTGTTATGTATTGAAATGCCTTTCATGACATATGATGTTACAGTTGCATGAGGTCATACATTACTGTAATATGACATTATGAACTGTTTCCACCCATAGATTATGTCAGTTTGTTTATGTTGTGTTGCCATAACTTTAGGTGAGCATAGATTCTGGATTTTTTTTTTTTTTTTGGTGTTTACCCTTGACAGAGTGTGGGACCCATAGCAGCTTTCCTACTGGATGATGAAGAAGATAATGTGCCAGACTCCTGCCAGGAAAATCAGACTCAGAGGACCAGTAGGATGCCTGAATCAAAGATGATGATTACACCAGACTGGGACATGCATTTGCCATTGTTCCTGTTGCTTTTTGTTGGAGACATCAACCACAATGACATGGAGATGATTTGTGGGACAGATCTGTGAGTTGATTACAGACATCTTCCATATGCAGATAAGGGACTGGATGGCCAGGCATGACTCCTTCCGAGAAACTGCATATGAGATCATTTGTGATGTTTGACCCCATCATGCTGTGCCCTCAGGGCAGTATGTATTATCTTTGCAATCTAATTATATAATGCTGTCACCATGTTGTTTACATTTAAATAAAATGTACCATATAGGCACACTTGTGCAGACATAGCATATTACATTTCTGTTTAGGTGACACACATGCAGTCATATACCTCAGATATCATCATAGGTGGCATTAGGTTGCACCTGAAGTATGACACACATTAGTGCTGTACACATGTAATAAACAATTACATTTCATGATGTGCTGTACTTAATGTATGCATTGCTCCATAAGACAAAGGAGCTGGTCCTGAGTGTTACTTCTTACTTGTGTGTGTATGTGTGTACTCTTGTGGATACATTACAGCATAATATTATGTCCAGTACACTGTGGCCCCATATGTCACGGGTCTGACTGTTACAGAAAACATGACATAAGTGAATCACAAGTGTTCTGCTTCTATTGTTCCACTGTTTACATGGGTAAATGACAAGTCAGCAAATGTATTATTCACATATATTGCATATAACACAGTGAAATGGAGTGATTACTTTTATTTGCACATGTTACCCATGTGTATGCATTCCACCCATTTATCTCTTGGTTGTTACTGTCTTATATCTGTTCAACAACACAACTGATCCTTGACCCCTGTGATCTGAATAATGTTGAGGTGTCATGCTGTCATATTTGCACAACAGTTTAGTGTGTGGCATGTAGTGGCACATATTGTGTCATGTTTTATCACATCAGTGTGAATGCTCTTTATGGGCAGTCATCCTTTACATAATGCATAGACAGTCATTTTTCCATCACTGTATGTAGAGTATAGTTGGCACTTTAGAATAATTCCTGACTTATTTATTTGTCATTCTGTGTTATATGACAATATGCATGATTGTATCGGCATTGATGCCCATATTTATGGATTTGGTATAGCTATTCAATGATTTACATATATGCACATGTCTCCGAATGTAGTATGATTGAGACACAAACCCCCTTGTACATTAGAGCTGTGTACATTCATTTCTTCTATTTTCATGTGCAGGACTGTCCTTTGCTCAGTCATACACATGGATATATTGATGAGTGTTTGTTGCACCTGTTCTATTATATTGGCATGACAGTATATATGTGTATCGGATAATGAATATCATGTTGTGTACTTAAGCATTTTACTGTTTAATGATGTATGTACAGTGTTTGTATAATTTGTACACAGGCATGTTTAGATCCATCAACTATGCTGCCTATCCATGTGACGTACATTAGCCATTTGCTTCACTGTAGCTTGAGTGGACTTCCACACAGCTCTAGGTGATGAACATATTCATGTGCAATTTGTCCCCTTAAATGTAGTTGCCCAGCTTTATTGAGTGCCTGATTTCTTTTGCATACATTTGCCTACTGTTATGGACCACTGTTGTACACCTCCCTTCCCCCCTTTAACTTTGTCATGTATGTTGCACACATTCATGGCATGCATTTAACTGCCTCTACATTATCATTGTTATCATGCAGTTTCCCTATTACACTTATACCTTGTGCAACAATTTTGCCACTGTACAGAGGCAAGGCATATGCAGGCAAGGTAATTTTTCCTGCTGTACTAGTGCACTGACTACAGGACTTCTTTTTTACTTCTTTCCTAGGCACATGCTTCTATTTGTTATCTAGAATTATGTATACCTTAATTACCAGTTATTATTGCATGTCATTGCTGTGTGTATGTGCACTAACTTTTCTTTCTGACAGGATTATGTCCATCTGTTTGCCTGTGATGTGGCATATGTCTTTCTCATAAGCAGTCCATTTCACATATGTTCAAGTTGTGTACACATACTTGTGTATTACAGTCACATAATTAGTTTGCTACAGTATTGCTGTTTGATTTAATTTTATTTATTTTTTATATATTTTTTATTTTTTTACATTTGTTGACCGGGAGAGCCCAACTGGATTACAAGTCCATTTCAGTGGAGGCCTGGGGAGAAAAGCTCCAAGAGAACAATTTTTTACAAAACATAGTTTTAAGGACAGACATTTGACATACAATTTCCAAAGAAGAGACTTTGACATACATATTAACTAACAAATAGGATATATTCATTCTCTACAATATAATATTACATTTTAGAAGATATTCCTAAGTTTAGGATTCCTGTGATAGATTTACTATCAGAGTAAAAGCAGAGAGACATAGAATAAGGCTCCAAGAGAGCAGATGATGCTCGCTATAGCTGAGAAGGATAACAAATTGATTTACAAAATGTCTTCCCCTGGTTTTAGTTGCTTATGGAAAGCACAACATTGCTGGAGTAGTTTTCCCTAACTCCTGGAGAGATGGGATGAGCAGTAGATTAACAGTCCTAAGTGATATTGTGCTTGTTTGTTTGCCTTTTACGTGCAGTCATACAGCTTCAGGTATGACTGTCATGTAGCTTGCAACACCTCAGTGCTACATAATGCGTAGGTACATATGTATTTCTGTATTGCACCTTGGCTGGTATGCATCCCTACCCTCTTTGTCCATTTACTTTCACTCATGGTGTTCAGTATGCTGTCTGTGCAATTCACCTCTCCTTTATTCCTTTGTCATGTCTGGTGATAGTTGTTTTATGCTTACCCATGCTGTTTTTCCCTTCTCCCTGTATTTTCCATTCCTTCTATTTTTCTATTTTCAAATCAAAAAATGGGGGGAGGAATTATTCCCACCAAAAAAAAAAAATACCCATGCCACTTTGACTGCCCTCAGATTTTTCAGTTTCAGTGTACCTCCTGTGTGTCTCTCTTCTATGCCCTCATCCCTCATCTGCTTTTCTGTCTCCCTGTTTTGTTGAATGTGTATATTACTTGTATTCTCCACGTGTCCTGAACTCATTTTTAGTGGCTGTTAGCCATGGTGAACTAGCCATGATTGCCCTTCATCTTAATTAATTTTTATGTGGAATGTTGTGGATTCCATTGGATTCAGTTTATTGTAATAAATATATTTATATTCATCCATAAAAGCATTACAACGACATCTGTAAATGTTTGCAAATTATTTTTTTCACTTAATGTGAATTTTGTTCAATGAAATCCATAATTGCTTGTAATTATTTTCCTTAATGGAAGGATTGCTGCAGACTTGGCTTCCATTATTTATTTTATGTTATTTGCATTGACTCTGTATAATTTCTGTTGCTGAACATATACAGATTTGATGTGACTGCTTGAGAATGTACTGACCTTGCTGGATATATATTCTATGTCCAATAAGGCATATTAGCATATTATTTCTTTATCTGCAACTTTTGGACAGAACTCGGCAACAGGCATTGGATGCCACAACCTTTATGGAATCTGGACCATTGTGTTGCAGTTCAAAAAGACTGAAATTCTATGGCAATTGAAATTAAATAGCTTAAGCAAAATGGTTTTGAAATATATTACTACTTTATTTTAATGTAAACATTTTAATTAAAAAGTTTTACTTGTAGAATTTGATTGGTCATTGAAGTCATGTGGTTTATGATTTGGTTTTATATGCCTGTAAATTAAATACAACATTATCTGAATAAGTGTTGTTAATGAAAGTGCTGACTAATTTTAATAAAGAATTAACAAAGGAGTTCAACCTGCTCCATGATTGGTAACACACACAAGCGTGTGTCCGTGCAGCAACAGAAAAACACCAAAATAAAGGCTCATGTAGTGGTGCTAATCCCAGGGCAAAAAGTCAAATAAAATACAAAGAGATCAGTGTGCACGACTCTCTGGAACTTTAATATATATCACAGGAAAAAACAAAACGCTCTAGTGATTTTGTCTCTGACACTAGGACTTCTTCAGAACCCAGGGATGAAAGCGTTAGACCGTTTTAGTTTTTCTTGTCGTAAAGATTAAAGTTGAAGAGAGTTGTGCACACTGAGCTGCTTATATTTTGTTTTACTTTTTGTTCCAGGATTGGTTAGAAGGTTGAATATTTAAGAACATACTGTCATCCACATTGTGAATAACTACAAACGTCAGATGGACAAGATGGATGAGAGGTCATCTGGCATCCTTGTCTTTGCATTGTTATACAACATATCAGACAATTTCATTTTGTGTTCTTTTCTCTGATTTATTTAGTGCATTATTCTAAAGTGTTCTTTCCTTTTGTAGATGGCATGCATTCAGAGCTCTTTTAAGAAGAATATCATTTCATGTATTTGGATTGTAGTACAAAGCATCATATTAAATTATGAATTGAATAAAATAAAAAGTCTGTAACTCTACCATCTGTTAATAAAGTAAAATGTGCAATAAAAACATACATCATAATATAGTCTGAAAACTGCATTTTGACCTATTCTCTGTGGAAGTCAATTAAATCTGATGTATCTTTTGCTTATATTCTTGTGTATTTCATATTTAACTTTTTTAAAACTTTTTTCCTTAGCAGGCATTAGGAACCTCTTTACATTTCAGTTTTCTTAGGTTGCTATAGCTCTTTATGCCACTTACAATAATATTTTAGATTATCTGTTCTCCTTAATTTCACAGGGCATCAAGTAGATGTACCAATATGATTAAGTTTGTCCTGGACAGAGTCCTAGAATGCATTTATTTATTTATTTGTTCATTCAAAGTCCCCTGCCTCACCCCCTTCAGCTACAACTTAGGCCAAAAAGGAAGGGGAAATACAATAAATCACAGACGTTAGGAGTAGCCAGTCAATCAGCATGTTTTAGTGAGGAAAAATGAAATAGGTGTGCTCAGAGGGAATCAGTTCTGAAAGAATAAGATCATATATATTTTAGACATTAAATAGACAGAGGTTATGATCAAATTGTGGATGTGTGAGTCTGAGTTCTTATCCACTGAGAGGGTATATTACTAAAACTTTTCATTACCCAGAATGTAAAATACTGTGCAGTAGAGAAATGCAGAAAAGCCACTGTGGGTTAGCTGTTGTCATCTTTAATTTCTGAACAACATCTTTCTCTACAAACATAAACAATTGGTTGGTTAACTGAAACTATCTTGTTTCAGAGTTTTGCCATTGCCTGCATGTCACTCTACTGTTTTTACCAAGCTTGATAATATATGGACATGGAACAAGAGATACTTAGCTTTGTGCAGAATGCAAAATTCCTCTGGCTACCATGAATGATTGTCCAACACAGGTGGATTATGTATACAAATGTCTAAGTGGCATACATTTTTATTAGTAAATTTAAGGGTTTTATTCTAATGAGTATGAGTTTTCTGTCCTATGATTTTGATAGATATCTTCCATGTGTCCCCAGATGAGACAAACTGGAAAACAATTTTAATCTGCTAAGAATATTCTGTATATATGCATGTGTATGTGTGTGTGTGTGTGTGTGTGTGTGTGTGTGTGTGTGTGTGTATACATGCCAAGGAATACTTTTATTTTCCTGATTACTTTTTACTGAAAGCACACAAAGTAATAGCAATATATTTTTTCCTGCACTGTGCATTGCCCACCAATCTCTTGATCAATACTACAATGCTTACCTCTCAACAAATGCAGCACTGAGTAAACAAGATTCAATTACATCAAGAGTACAGGCTGCATGTGACAAGACTGATAACTCAGTGGTATCACACAATATTATTTACAAAAATAAGAACTTTGATAGTGTAGGCCTTTTATAACTGTGACATTATTCTCTCAGAACATTTTCCTGGCAGATAATATGATTCCCTTGTATTACTGGGTGATCTATCATTTTACAGTATCATTGATCTGAGACCTCTTTGCTGTATAAGTAGGTCAATCTGTCTCCCTCTACACCCCCTCCCTCTCTTCAGCTAACATTTTCACCATGTTATCTGTGCAGATGATGCATCTTTAGTTATTCCCTCCTGTGGGAGCTCTAAGTCAGCAAAGGTGAAATGTGACATACCCCATTACCTTATCAAGTCCTGTGGCACTTCTCATGCTGTGTTACTGGCAGAAATGTATTACAGCTTATGCAGAATGAATAGTACTTTAATCATTTTGCTTGGCTAATAAAAGAAGACATATCTGGATTACTCACACAAAGACACAGTTACACAGACACACACATGCACACACGCACACACACACGCACACACACACACACACACACACACACACACACACACACACACACACACACACACACACACACAC
>NC_056725.1:271988595-272136095 GCF_019279795.1 Protopterus annectens | reverse complement strand
AGAGAGATTTGTATAAATGGGAGAGGCATAAAGCAGAGTGGATATTAGGTGAGTTCTGGCTATAGTGGACCTCGCTCCTGGTGTAAGACAGGGTTTAATTCTGTAAAGGGATCACAGTTTTTTGTTAACTAACTTTATTGTAATGTTTATGTGAGTATCAAAGTTTAGATTGTTGTCTATTGTTATTCCTAACAGTTTAGTGGTAGGGTCAGGAGAGATAAGAGTACCGTTGTTAGAAGTGAGATTGAAATGTACAGAGGTGGACTTTTGGGTTGGTGTGAAGAGTAGCAATTTAGTTTTTTTTGGCTTTAGAAGGAGGCAGTGTGAGAGAACCATTGTTCTACAGTGTTGAACGCTTTTTGTGTAAGAGACTGAAGTTCGGTTTGAGAAGTGGCTGAGCAGATTATGGTAGTCATCTGCGTATTGAATGCAGGTGGAGTATGGAATAGCTGTTTGCAGGTCATTAATGAAGATGGAAAATAAGAGTGGGCCTAATATGGAGCCTTGTGGGACACCGAGGGAGATAGGAAGGTGATTAGATAGTTTATTTTGCCAGAGTACAGCCTGCTGACGATTATCAAGGTAAGATGTAAACCAGTTCAAAGATAAAGGATCAAGTGAAAGATAATTAAGTGTATGAAGGAGTAGTTGGTGGTTAACCATGTCAAAAGCTTTGGATAAGTCGATGAAGACTGCAGATGAAAGACAATTATTTTTGTGATTGTTGTTGATGCAGTTTGTGAATGATAGCAGGGCAGTGGTGGTACTGTGGAAAGGTTTGAAGCCATGTTGACAGTTAGCAAGTAGGTTGTTCTGGAGAAGGTGGTTGAGTAGTTGTTTGTGGATGCATTGTTCCATAATTTTTGCAATAGAGGATAGTAAAGCTATGGGACAAAAGTTGGAAAAGTCATTGGAGTTCCCCGCATTATGTAGTGGGATGATATGTGACATTTTCCAGATTGATGGGACAGTTCCTTCGCTTATTGTTCTATTTATAATAATGGAAATAGGGTAGGCAATGGCTTTAGCTCCTTTTTGCAAGAATTCTGCTGGGAGTTTGTCAGCTGAGGGGGTGGTAGGTTTTAACTTTTGGAGAAGGGAGGAAATGTAGGAAGTAGACACTGGTTGTAGGTGAAATAGAGGGGGTGGATTTGTAGAAGAAGTGGGCAGGTTAGATATATCAGGTGATAGGTGGCTAGCTAGAGTTTGGATGGTATCTGTGAAGAAAGAGTTAAAGGCATTTGCTGTTTGTGTGGGATTCTCAGGATTTGAGCCTAGTGGGTTGGGTGTGATCAATTGGCCTGGGTAAAGAAGATTGTTAATACTAGTCCAAAATTTTTCAGGCTCCCTGAGAGGTTTGTTGTAATTGGAGATAATAATTCTTTTTATCTAGCAGGATGGCTTTTTTTGTACTGTTTCTATGTTCTCTAAAGGTTTGGCGGTCTATCAGATTCTTAGTAGTACACCATTTTGCCCAGGATTTATTTCTATGTAGGATTTTTTGTTTAGTATTGTTAGAGAGCCAAGGGGCTGGTTTAGCTTTGATTCTAATTGAGCGAGTTAAAGCATGATGATCCAGGGTGGCTAAGAATGTGGAATTAAAGTATTCCACTGCTTCATTTAGAGGGAGAGTTTTTAATGCTGTCCAATTACATTGTTTCAGTTCTGTTTGGAAAAGTTCTGGGTTAAATTGCTTTTTAGAGCGTATTGTTCTGAAAATGTTAGGGAATATTATGTTGGTTTTATGTCTGATAATATATGTTAGTGAATGGTCACTTAGGTCATCTGGAAGGGTTCCTATTGAGTAGGTTTGCTGAGGAGTATTAGTAAGTATCCAATCCAAGGTACTTTCTTTGTTATTGAGTCTATTGGTTCTGGTAGGGGAGTTTATAAGTTGTGAGAAGCCATAAAGGTTAATATGGGTGGTGGGGTTAGTATTAGTACAGGAATTTCAATCTATGTTAAAGTCCCCAAGGACCATGGTTTCTTGTGGGAGATTAATAGAAAGCCAGTTAAGGATATACTCTAGTGTATTACTGTTATTTCCTGGGGGAAGATAAACACAGATGATGTTTATGGCTTTACATGTGTTTACCTGAGGTTTGGAGATAATTATTTCTGCACTAGTGTCTATAGGTAAGTTAAGATTTAAAATGCTGACTTGTAGCTCTGTTTTATAGAGGATTGCTACTCCCCCTCTCTTTTTGGAAGTACGGTCAAGTCTAATGATATTGTAACCAGGTGGGGTGATTTCATTGTCTTTAATGGTAGGTTTTAGCCATGTTTCTGATAAACATAGGATATCAAATGGGTGAGCCTGTAGGAGGGCGTGAACTTGAGCAATTTTATTGCAAATACTACGTATGTTCAGATGTCGAAAAACTGAACAACAAACCAAACGGCTCGAACTTTTGTAGCAAAACATGACAATTGGAGTAAATACGTTTTAGCGCTTTCTTCCACTTTATTTTAAATCATGGACTTCATCAGAAAAACGGGAACTCTCCCATGTTCCCATTTTTATACATAGCAGGATGTGATGTAAAATGAGTCACACATTTGATTTATTGCAATGCTTAGTAGTGAAAGTAAAAAATCTTTCCAAATTCATTATGTTAATATATACAAAATCAATCCAGACCATATAAATTCTACCTATTTAACATTATTTTTAAAAATATTTTGTTAAAAATTATTATGTATTACTTTCCTATAAAAAGTGAAAAATGTATATGAAGTTGTGAAATAAACAGTAAAAACTAAAACTTCGTAACATTATACTGTTGTTATTTATATCCAGTTTCTCAAAATATAGATGCTAATGTATTTTTTCTCAAACTATCATTATCTAACTATCTTAGTCTTCTTGAAATTATCTCTAATTCAAAAATACTATGTTTTTACACTTTAAGTGAATCTGAAAATAACTTCAAACAGTCTTAGACAAATGTGAATGTAAATTACCTATTGCTTGAATGCATTCAACATAAAAGTTAAACTATCAAATCTACTTATGTTCATAATAACACAATTAGTACTAGCCTTACTATCTATATAATAGAAAACATTTAATATTGATTGTGTCATTCAATCCCGGTAAAGAATCAACACCTAGTAGCAACTGCCACAGTGTCTCTTTCTGTTCCAATTTATTATTAATGTCACCTTTCAACACTCCCTTGTCCAATTTGTCCAAAACAAAAAATTCAAACTTTTTAAAGTCTTTACACACCAAAGCATGTCTTGCTAACAGAACAGAAATAGTATGTTCAGATGTGTTATTGAGAGTGAGTTGGTAGGTTTGGTAGGTGATAGGGTCATAGTTTTGTCTTGGTTGTTGTTTGCAGTGGTAGGGGGATAGTTAGGGCCAGGGTTGGGGTGAATGTCCAGATCTAATAGTGAGTGGGGGAGTGTTAAAGGGTTAGGCTGTTGCAGCTTACAATAGAAGTCAAATAATTTTCTAGTTTTTAGGTTAGTGAATTTAATGTGTGCTAGTCTATGATATTTGGCTAATAGGTAGCTGGGTTTGAAAATGAGGTTTAGGAAGTTTTGAGAGAAAGGTATTGTTGGTGTAGAGGTGTATTTGGATGGGAAGGGAAGGGTATAGTGGAGTGAATATTCATAGGAGGTAAGGAGATAGGTGGTGGCTAGAGGAGGTAATAAAAAGACCAAAATTAATAAATGTACTTTGTGGGGGATGATTGGCATAGACATTTTAAAGGATGGTGAGGTGAGAGAGAAGTGGGAGCTAGGAATTAAGAGTACTGGAGAGATATAGTAGTAGGTTAGGTGTTAAGAGAAGGAGGGATGAGAGGTAGGTATAAGTGGGTGGGTTGTGAAAGAAAGGGGGTTGGGAGTGTTAATTATGTGTTTTGTATGATAGGTGTAGGTTTAGAGGGGTCTGTCCTATAGGGGAATAAATGTAGGAGCACTGGGGTCGGGGAGTGTTAACGATGTGTTTTGTATGAGAGGTGTAGGTTTAGAGGGGTGTGTCCTATAGGGGAATAAATGTAGGAGCACTGGGGGCAGGTGGTATTTGGGGGCAGGGTAGGGGAGCGGAGTGAGCCCGAAGGGCGAACGGAGTGGGTAGAGACAAGAGAGTGGTCTGTCAAGGAAGGCAATCAGTGAAGTATGAGAAATTCAGCAGGTAAGTTTGTTAGATCTGGGAGTTGGAGTGGGAGAGTGTGGAAGAAAGTCAAGAGGCTAGTAGGAAGAGATTCAGGCTATTAGGGAATAGTAGGTAATAAAGGATACCTTAGGACAAGGAGAGATGGTGAAAAAGTTTGTAGAAAAACTGGGGACAGTGTACTAGAGGTTGGATTAACAAAGGTGTAGAAAAGTAATATACAATAGCTTATAATGTGATGCCACCTAGTGGCCAGTCACTTAATTGCAAGAGGTAAGTCTCCTACAGGAGATGGCAGGCTAAGTGAAAGTTGGAGATGGACCAGATAATAATAGAGAGGTTATAAGTTAGAAGTAGGGGTAATTTGAAGAGATAAGTATGGGGGGTGGGGTTAGACTGCTGGCTAACTTGACTGGGAAGCTTGATTAACCTAGCAGAAGCTAATACATTTGTAAAGTTGCATATTACTCTTAGTTGTAACCATACATACTTTCACTGCCTTATAAGAAGGGAAATGTCTCTCAGGGAGCCAGTAGCTAATTCTTTAGTTTGAATTAATTTCTGTGGCATCCAGCAGGGTAAATTCAGATGTTTGGTATATGGGACAAACAGGAACACAAGGTGCAGGTTAAGCACCGAGGCAGGGAGCACAGCAGCCAGGTACAGGGTCGGGGAAGCAGGGAGAATTAACCTCTCCTTTCTACCATCCCAACACTCTTAGGTTGATTTCTCAACTTTCTAGTCAAACAATCCTTTATTGCGTAACACCTTATTTTTGTCTGGACAGGCTTATGTTATTGTAAGTAAGACATGTATTTAATGTCCTTGAATTTCTGTATAGTGAACTAATGCCTTGTTACTCAAACAGTATATTCAGCTGTATATTGTATAAATTGTACTGTTTCTTTTAAGCTTTTCTCCTCAGGCCTCTGCTGAAAACAGGCTCCTAGCTCAGTCGGACTTTCCCGGTGAACAAATGTAATAAAAGAAAATAAAATAAATAAATAAAAAATAAAATGTTATCTAATATGGATCACTGCCACTGTGGATCTTGCATCTGACATTGAACATTATATTGTGATGTAAGAGCTATGCTCCTAATCACCATAACGTCACAACCCTAGTGATATTCTATGAGCTTTGGAACTCAAGGCAAAATGCATTCAAAACTGAACAGATTGGTCTGGTTGCTATTCAAGGCATCCACCTGGAAAAGGCTACATCAAGCCTACAGACCCTAGCATCCTCTGGATCACCAAACAGGCTTTGGCCTTCTTATATTGTGGTTGGTGTTAATGTTTTGCTTCTGGTGAGAGAAAAAGCAAGGAAGCATTTTATCCCAGCAGAGTGAAGCTGTGGTGAGATCAGCACTAACAGTAGACAGGCAGTAGCCAGTCATGCCACTCCCCTCTTTTCATCATTCTTGACAAGCTAATTCTTTGTTTTCAGTAAGTACTACTTGATTTGTTTCTAACTTCAGAATATCTGCCCAAATACATCATCATTAAATTTTCAGGGTCTATGTGTTAGTTTCCCCTGAAGTGTTTGGTAGTGCTGTGTACAGACTAAGACACAGACACTTTGAGTGACATTTTTTTGTAAAAGTACGATCAAATTTTCTCCAATACTTACTTGCACACAGGACAACTAGCCTGCAGTGACAAGCACTGCCCCCATAGATGCAAACCAGATACTCCTGGCATTGATTAATACTCTCACTACAACTGTCGGTGGTGGTGCTGCGGTAGCGTTGTCGCCTCACAGTTAGATGTTGCCTGTTCGATTCTCAGTTAGAGCGTCTTCTGTGCGGCGACATGCGTGAATGAGCATTCCTTCATTGAAGGTGGTGCGTTAGGCCCGGCAAGCCAGCACGTAAAAATCTACTGCCAATCCTTAGTGGACCGGAGTTCCGCTGTGGCGACCCCTAACCGGGAAAAGCCGAAAGACACAAACAAACTGCTGAATCAATAAAAACGGGACTGTTGCCATGGATATGAACTTTCCCACTGTCTACATTACCAGCTTGGTGGGTATGGGCATCCTGAGGCAATGTAGAAATTGCCTCATGATTACTGACAACCAGTTAATTCTCAAACAAACTGATATGGTATGTGAGAGATGTATTTACACAATGACTCTGGAGGCAAAGCTCTCACATAAAAGTACTCCTAATGTCAATAAAGTTGTTGGTAGTACACATGCTGCACCCATCACACACAATTCAAAGCAGACATATGCTGAGGCAATTAAATGTAACCTCCCTAAACCACAAAGACCTCTTAGGAGAAGTACACATAACAAATACCCTCAGCAGCCTCAAATGCATTCTTTCAAAACAACACCCACATCAACACATAGAGCTACATGTCATGGAGCCACCACCTCTAAACCCATAAGGCAAGCCACCACACAATCTAACATTCTAGTCATTAGAGACCCCATTGTGAGACACACTGATGTCCCTCTTACCAGCCTGAGTAAGGAGAAGGTCACAGTCAGTTGCATATCAGGGGCTAGGATCCACCACATTACACATGCACACAGGTCATTGGACCACAGCTACCAATATGACTCGGTCATAGTCCATGTGGGAGTAAATGACCAGATACATACCTTCCAAGACTATATGAAGAGAGACATCTTGAAGCTCTTGGAATATGCATGTCAGGCTGGTGTGTGCCTAGCATTGAGCAGGATTTCACCTTCTCCGAGGGTGATGGGACAACATGAAAAAAGGATAATTAACTTTAATAATTGGCATAGTTTTTGGTGTCATTATAAGGGGGGTGCAATATTTGTCGTCATGGAAGGAGATGGTCAACAGACCACTCTGCTTTGCCAGGGATGGTCTGCACCGCTCCCCTCTAGGCTTCTGAATATTAGCTAAAACATTGTGTTCCCCCATAGTGCCTTTTTTAGGCAATGCCAAACTGAAAGTACCTCCAATATAGAAAATCAAAACTAAGAAAATCTAAAGGTATTACTGGCCAATGCTATGAATCTAAACAAAAAACTCCACTACCTAGAAGCTCTGCTAACCCCACAGAATGCGGGCATCTGCATGGTCACTGAGACTTGGTTTAAAGCCACGGAGAGCACACCAATAGTGCAAAGTTATAATGGCTTCTTTAGAACAGTGACTTCACAGCAAGGGACTAAAGGTGGAGGTGTCCCTATTTACATCAAAAATGTATATACTTCAAGACTGGTCTAACAAGACAATGCACTTGAGCTGCTCCATGTTCAAATCACCATAGGCAAAATACAATACAATACTATTTCCTTGCAAGTTGTAGGCCCTCTCTATGACCCAGGAATCCTGTACAATGTACTTAAACTTATTAGAAACACAAACCATCCAACCCAATACCATATTCATTGGTGACTTTAATTATGGCACTATTGACTGAGAAATCTATAAGACACCAAATGACAGGCACAGAGATTACAGGATTTTGTAAGCACAAGCTCTATGGACCAGATAGTCAATACACCAATGGTCCTCACTAATATGGAAGAGTGCTGCACACCCCTTATTGTAATGTCTTCCCTGCTAAGGTCAGACCACAAAATGATCTCCTTTGAAGCAAAAATAAAACCTGAACCCCTACCTAAACCTGGAATATTTAGGAACTACTCTAAGGCTAAACTCCTGCTATTACGTGATAACCTGACAAGAGTTCAAGCCCCCATAAACCCCTGAGAACACTGCTGCCTCTGCAGAACTGTTCACAGAAACTCTGCACAAGCATATTAATAGCTTCATAGAGGCAGCTGTTCCCATCAGTCAGAAGTACAGAACTAAATCAAAAAGCAAGCCACCCTTGTTGAATCACAAAGTCAGTAGGCTATGTAACAGAAGGAAGAAAATCATGTTAAAGCTTAGGAGGTGCAGCACCCAACAGGATAAAAACACTCTCTTCAAACTAAAGAAAGAACTCAGAGGCCGAATGATAAATCTGATAAATTCAGCTCCTTTACCCCCCTCTCTCCCTGTACCTTCCCTCAGGAAATACCACCAAATATAATTCCCCCTACTATCAGTAGTGAACAGGCCCTTAACGCTCTCTATAAGATCAAGAACATTGCATTAATGGACCTATACAATATCCAAGGATGCCTTCTAAATAGCATGAAACATGACCTATCAGGGTCTCTGGAATTATTATTTAACTGTAACCTCCAAATAGAAGAACAACAGTCATCCCTCTGCACAAAGGTGGGCCATCTACAGACCCATAAGTCTCACTAGTCTTATATGTAAACCCATGGAAAGAATTATCATGGAAATGATCAGTAGAGATATAGTAAACCTCCAGACACTTGACCCAACCCAGTTAGGTTTTGGGAAGGGCAGATCATGCCTACTTAACTGGGTGGACTTCTTTGAGAAGGTAACCAAAGCAATGGATGAGAGAAAAATAGTTCACACTGCCTACCCTGACCTGGCCAAGGCATCTGACGCAATACCATACTCAGGCATTTTTGACAATCTCAACAGGTTAGGTACAAACTCATATACCACCCAGTGGATAGCCAACTGGCTCACAGACAGGACCCAGGAGTTTAGAATTGGAAGTCAACCTCTACAAAGAGGCCAGTCACAAGTAGAGCCTCGCAGGGATCAGTCCTTGGACTGCTCTTTTATGGCATTTACTTCTCTAAAGTCAAAACCAATGTCAGTGGTCTCTGGCTGACTAAATTTGCAGATGATTTCAGATTAGGAGCTGTCATGGAATCTCACATTGACAAAAATGTTCTGACACAAACAAACAACTGGTGTCAGAGCCATGGTCTAAAACTAAATGTCAAGAAATGCATAATAGTATCCTTTGGGAAGTCATCCACCCCTGGTAACTATCATATTGACAACACATCTCTTAATGTTGACCCAGTAGTTAAAGACTTAGTGACACATGTAGATAGTAATCTATCCTTTGATCATCATGTGTCTACAGTAAGGAAATCATTCTATGTTGCGCAACTTATAAACAAAGGTATGTCATCTAAGTCAAAAGAAGTCATTGTTCCACTGTATTCGGCATTCATCAGACCTATCATTGAGTACAATGCCCCCATTGGTATGCACCTAACCAGGCATATCCAACAATTGGAACATCCACAGAGGTTCCTCAGGAAAAGAATACAGGGCATAATTAAAATGTCCTATGCAGACCGCCTCAAGGTCCTATTAGTGTATTCTGTCTCCTACAGACTTTTGAGGGGAGATCAATGCGTGGCATATAGGGCATTTTTCAGACCACACTCTGATGGACCTCCTGTATATCCACAAAGCAAACACCTGAATTACCCATTCTAAAGGCTTAAACCTTGCCTGTGATATAAATAGGACCTCCTGGAGAGACAGGTATGTATCCCAGAGACTGCTCCATCTAAGAAATAGGCTCACCATCTATGTGAAGCAGAGTTTCTCCCTAACCCAGTTCATGTGCAACTTGTACAATTGGATGGGAAAAAAGAAATTCATCCCTGGTTTGGCACCTACATCTCTAATGGACAAAGGCAACCTGTAAATGCTTCATCTCTCAGGCCCCTGCTTGTAAATGTTTCATCTCCCAAATCTCTGCTTACACTTATCAAGGGTATCATAGCTTGTTAGAGATTTGGGATGCATGACTAGACTTAAAAAGGCCCTTGTGGTCATTAGCCTAGTAAACACTTATGAACCTATGAACCCATGAGCCTATACTGTGCTACTACTATGGTAACATTTGTCTTCCATACTGACATGCAATCCTGTGCTTGGATGTTGATGGGTTGACAGTAGATGTGTACCCATAGGTGTGTATTACACAGTCCTGAAAGAAAAACATAAACATCCTTATGAGACACATTTCATTGTGTGACTCTACAGCCCTTACAACAGCATCCATTTTAACATACACAAAGTATTATGCTATCTACAGTATAAATGGCAAAGTAAGGTATCTGTAAATGACAAATACAAGTAGCATGTCAACAGCACCAATGGATGAAAGGCATTCATACTAAAGTAGGCACATAGCTTTATTTCCCTGCATCTATGAGAAAGATGACAAGGATGTGGCACAGTTATCATCACTTGTACAGGGTGTTGTGCAGGGGTGCAGGAGGCCTAGGCTGACCCTATAGTTTGGCAAGCATATGTGTGATTAAGCAAGGGAAGCAGGCAAGATGGTCCATGGAAATGTTGTGTGTGTGTCTGTAGGTGCCCTCCATGTGACATTGGTGTGTAACTGTCTGCATATACACAGTCATGCTCGGTGCTAGCCCGACATCTCTGTATGCTGGACAGCTGTGAGCCATGCATGGTAGAGCTGACAATTCATCATCTCCACTCCCAAACATGAAAACTGGCTGTGCCAGAAGTTGCTCTTGACCCCAAGCCCAGGTTCAGATCTATGCTAATACCTGAAGGTGACTGACATACGCTGGGCATGTGTCTTGCATGAGACCTGACCCCATGGCCTGCTACATCTTGTTGTGGACAGCACATTCCCTCTGGAGAACTGGATGTACTGCCACCATGGGAGTGTGATTTGGCACTGCCATGTTGACTCTCAGCAAATGTATTTGCTGACCTATGCCCATGAGAGTGACACTCATCTCCAATCAGACATTCCATCACAGAAAATGTGCATTCCATGATACAGTCGGCGATCTGTGTCAGACATATCTCTTTCCACTGTGTCACTTAACCGATCCAGGGTATCAGAAACATGGTGGAGGCAGTCACTGATGTCAGACTCTCCTGCATCCATAACCATGACCATTCATCAGAGTTTCTTTCCGAATATGCCGTGCCTCCATGATAGCCCTAAACATATGCCACATGATGTGATGAGACATCTGCAACAGGTGGTGGAGGGACAGTAGGCATCCTGCAAGCACCCTTATCAGTCCACATGTGTGGATCCTTACCAACAGTTTGGTTGTGGCCAAGTGCCAATAGTCACTGAAGCCACAGTAGCCACAGTTCCCGGTTCAATATCCCCACCATGCAACTGTCCAATATCTGTGGCCTCAGGAGACTGGGTATGCATAGACTTATTGGCTGTGTAAAGTGATAATGAGGGTAGTCTGTGTCTGATTCAGTCTCTGAAACCTCTAGCTGTGCCAAAATTTGGCCACCACCATCATCAGATTCTGAAGAGACACTTGACATCAGATGCTGTGGGGGACAAAGACCAACCTTTGGTCACCTGTGATATAAAGAAAAAAGCAATACATTAATACCTGCATTACTATGCTCTGCACTACTATGGTACAATATGTGTTAAGCTGTAAACACTCCTGTCACTATTACAGACTTTTATCCCTCCCAACCTCACAGATTAGGACATAAGGACATTATTTTCCTAAACACAATCTGTATTGATTGGGAAATAATTATTCAGAGAACAACGATCTTATGAAAAAAAAATGATGTACACTGTGGACATTCTACAAATATCTGTACAGTTGACAGTTATGGCAGTCATCAATGTCCTGACAATAGTTTTCATGTCAGTCACTATGGTCATACCTATGAGGCAGAGGTGTTAGTCTAAACTGTGCATTTTCAGAAAATATCTGTACAGTTGATATTTATGCAGACAGTACATCAATCCAGCCAGCAGGCATGGTATGTTACTTTAGCTAATGCATTGAGATATATCTACATCTGTGACATAACAATTTTCTGCTTACCAGCAGCAGGAGCATGGCTTATTCCAATTCCTGATGGTCCTGAAAAAAAGTTGAGGGAGAAGCAATAGCAACAGCACCACATGTCACAGAATAACAGTGGGTAATATGCCCAATAATCTCTTATCTACAGTAACGGCAATGTTAAAAGGTATGTGGGTGACAATCTCTACATGAGCTTAAAACTGCAGCTAACTTACTCCCCCCCAAAAAAACACCTAACTCCGGTTTACAACTATATACACCTTGACAGAATAAATCCAACATAGCTGGAAGCTCCTCTTGAGAGGAATGGGTGGCACCCACATTCACAAGATATTGGCTAATGGATGTCTGCGGACTGTCCTGTGTAGTAAGATTTGCCAGTAATTCCTCTGTCGCTTTGAGATGAGGTTCTGCTTGAGGCCCACCACTAGTGATCTGATGATCCCTGGCCACATCGGCTGCACACCTCCTTGCTGCATTGATCATGTCTGTGGCACTGTGTCAGATCTGCTCATAGCTATGATTTTGATGACCCACATCACTAATGTTGTGCACCATTTCATCCCGCAAAGGTGGAACGTTCTGACCTATTTGCCCTCCCTCAGGGCAGTATGACTTGATAATGTTGTTGCAACGCCTCAATGGTGAGGTCGTTTTCCGCCTCAGAAAATGGTGGCCTGTGACGTGCATGCCTAATGTTTACTGAAATACAAAGAAATGAGACCACATACTGTACAAGTAAACTATGTACAGACAGGGCAGCAAAAGAAGGCTTTCAGTATTCACCACTTGATTACACATCTCATATTCAGCAGTAGGCCAAACATACAAAGGGTGTGGATGCAACTAGGATAGTAGCAATAGTGACATATTCCTGTTTGTGACATGACAGATACTCTCATATGCTCACACTCCCAACACAGCAGTCCATTGTACAGTGCCCCATAGCAGGAAATATCCCCCACCCCACAAAAAAAGAAATATAAACAATAGTGCCAACAAAACAACAGTGTACTATTACAACTGCTATCAAAGGAAGTATCCAGGAGACCTGTTTACCTAGTTGTCACACAGCATTATACCACTGGTGAACTCCACATCCTCTGTACGTCTAACAGGGCTGGAGATCTATGCCATGTCATGAGTACAGTTATAACAAAGGCTTACTGATGGAATCCACATTCTTCCTAAGTATATTCAGACATATGTATTATGTAGGAAACAAAATGGGTACATACCTGATGGAGTACAATACTCCTATGTTGAAAGATACTGCTCTATAAGAAATGTCTCAGTGAGTTAGACATAAGAAGTAATTCTCATCCATACTAGTTTGCCTTCCGTTTTTATGATGGTTCTCATTAGCAGTTGATTGCATCTAAACCAATCTGTGCTTCAGGAATGCTTAATGCAGCCTACACAGCTGATTTGCAGTATAATCACTCAATCCCATTCAACTACTCAACAACATATAAGGCAGTAATATAGATTCCATCCCCTTTCTTATCTGCTGGGGAAATATTAGTGGGGTAAAGATATGTCAGCACAGAGAGAATCTTTGCAGCAACTACTTTTTACATATAGATGTGTCTGATACAGGCTGAAGCTGCCGCTGCTAGCAATAGGCATAGACAGAGGGGTGAAGCCTTACAGAATGACAACATAGTAGAGTAACTGTAGGACCTGTGGCAGCCCTCATTAACAACCAGAGACAGATTCAGGAAACTCATCCCACTGAAAATTAAGGTATGTGTTTAAAGTAAGAATGTTAGCCACAGGTATCATTAACAGAGTAATAGGCAACATGCTTGGTGTTTCCTAGAACAAGCTCTGGGGTACATTAACCATAATGTCAACCACTCAAACAACTGCCAAGTCATATGTAATATCATGGCAGTCATCTGAAATGTGTGTGCTGGCAACCCTGGTTTCAAACATGACTCCAACATCTGTCTGTTACTTTTACACCTGCGGTCGTCTGGAATACCACTGGGAAATAATTGTAGACTGCAGTCTTTAATTACTCGGCCACATTTGAATTACATACTTCAAATTCCTCTGGGAATTCATGCTAATGCATAACATGACATTCTGGGTACTTTCTAGGGCTGTAATAGCAATATTTAAAATGTGCTTCTATCTGTAGGCCTTTGCCCTCCATTATTTAGAAGCAGAAATCCCTCTGCACTGCAATGGGTGGATAAATAGGTGATTACACAGTCATACATATCACAATTTATAATGGTGATATGCACATACATGTATTTTAGATGCTAGACACAGCTGTATTTGAACCCAGGACCATGTGAACCATGAAATAAAAGTTTTCAAAATATTTCACAGACTGAGCTACAGACTCAGTGATATAGTAGGTGTGTTTCTACATGTTATACAGATAATTACACATTGAACTGCTGTTGCATTCCTCACTTACATCTATTACTATGTGTTTGGCTTTATAGTGATGTATTTTGCTACCAGGTTCCCAGTTAAATCTCTATTTTTCCATTAATCTATTAGCAAATTTGCTGTGTAATGTGGTGCAATGTGCAGCATTGTGTAAACATGCTTAATGACGAGAAAATGACAATTACTATGTTTTGCTTACAACATCTGTGCTAATTAAGTGGCTGTGTGGCTTGGGCAGTTGCACTTTTGTTCAAGTCAGATGGTACTGGGTTTTAAATAGGGTGTAGTTGAAATTTTTGAACGTGGTTATTATGCTTTCACTCACATGTAGTAATACACCTCCATTTAGCTTAGCTTAGTGATGCTGCACATAGCATCAAGCAATGATTCTTTAAAAAAAAGAAAATTGAGGAAATAGGAAAGTGGTGAAATGGGGTGCAAGCAGGGGGAAAAACATAGCGAAGGGCTAGTTGGAATGTGCATGAAGGGTATAGGAAAGAACCATAGCTATCCATTCTTTAAAATCAACAACTGTGTACTTGCAAAGATTTTTAGCTGAATTTGGACAACCACCCCAAAGAGAGGGGTGACAATAACATACGTGCGTTGTCAAGTCAGTTGTAACAAATTAAGTGCATCCAGTGGACACATTTTCTAAATGGAGAGCTATGTATGGGATATTTTTTTGGGACAGGTGACTTTTTTTTTTTTAAGTAGAGAGCGGAATCTTAGAGGTGGGATATAGGTATATGTGGGGAAGGTAAGTTGGGAAGGTGAGGAAGCATTTGCAGGCATACACGACATACAAGACAGCACAGAGGCTTGGTAAGGGACAAAAGAAGGGGGTAAACACCTTGATTGGGGAGGGTGTGGGGGGATCCAGGTCCCATGGATGTCAGACAAGGTAGCAGTGTGAAATAAGTCCTTACCAATGGGACTGTCAGCACTGCAACTTCACTTCTCCTAGATGCAGTGGCTGACGCTGACAGGTGTGGTCAGCCTGCCACTCCAGGATGGACAGCCTGCTGTCCATGCAGCATAGACATGTCCCCACAGTCTGCTGCACAAGCCTTTGCACTACGCCTGGCAGTTGTGCATGGGTGATATAGGCATCCCCTCCTCCTCCACTCCCAGAGGAGAGCAGGTAGTGTAGGAGCAGCAGGGGGGGGGGCTCCCACCAAGCTGCAGCCCAGACATGCTGGGCCTCGGTGCCTTAACCAGGGAAGCCAAGTCAGGTGGATGACCAGGAACTGGCCTAACTTGTGCTGTGGCAAATAAAATAGCCACATAAGGAAAAAAAAGTAGCCCAAACAAATGTAGTGAATAAGATAAAAGAAAACAATAATGAATAATGGAAAAAAAATGTAAAAATATTATAATGAGGAACACAACAATAAATAATGTAAATGAAAATTTATTTAACAACAAAACAATATTAAATTATACATAAGGTCAAAATAAGAGGTAATGCCAAATAATATGATAACAGCAAATGATAATAGTAAATATATTGATTAAATAAATAAGAAAAGAAGGGGTGGGGTGAGAAAGAAAGGAGAATATTAGTAACTTTGCAGATACTATAACAAAACATACTACAAATAAGTAGTTTTGATATGTTAGATTGTACTTTTCCCACTACTGACCGCTATTACATTTATTATTTGAAATACTACCCTGTTCCTTACATACACACTATAGTTCAGATTATATTGCAACAGCAATCATTCAATGTTGCTTATATTGGATATATTGGTTTACTATAAAATGGACGATCAGACTCTGCGATTCACAGTAGTCAGAATCGGGTCTACTTTAATTAAACGAAAGCGGAATCCATCGAATACGAATGTGTCGACACGTAAACAGCAAAACGCGGAAACGTCAAATGCACTAAATAGCAAAATCGGAAATGTTGAATTGTCATAGTTGGCCTGTCTGCGGTATAGCTCCATAAGGTAAGTGTGCGATAGTTACAGACCTTAGGGTTAGGGTGTGGGTTAAGGTAAGTGCATAGATAGGTAATGTATGTAAGGTTTAGTGTAGGGTTTTGTTAAGTGTATGTGTGTGGAATATTTACTTTGTGTGGGTATAGTTTTGTAGGGTAAGTGTGTGGTAGTTATGGACCTTAGGGTTAGGGAGGGGTTAAGGGTAGTGCATAGATAGTTGTGTATGTGGGGTTTAGTGTAGGGTTACAAGTGGGGTTTTGGTGCTTTAATTTAGGGTTAGTAGTAGGGTTTTGGTTAGTGGATGTATGCGTTTTTTGTTGTTGTGTTTGCGTAGGTGGTATGTTACGGGCGGTGGGGTTGGCTGACTATTGCAGTTTCGATGTTTAAATTTCATGGTTTTGCATGTTCGACGTTATCTTCTTTCGCTGTTTATGTGTCAATGGATTCATATGCAACGGATTCTGCTTTCGTTTAATTAAAGTAGACCCATCAGAATCTACCCATTTGGTAAAATCGGAAGATCGAATGCAAAAATGTAGAAATGTACAACAGCGAATGCAATACAGCATTTGCTGTTGGGCATTTCTACATTTTTCATGCAGATCGCACTATAGTGGGAATTGGAAAATGTACCCTTTCCCTCACTATAGTGTAATCTCAGAGTTCGTATATCTAAGTAGCAGGGTGTGTGGGAGGTGCAGAGGGACTTGGCCCCCTGCAAACATGTTCTTTACTGTGCAAGATACAGTACCTCCATTTGCGGAAGTGTGGTGAATGTACAAATTATGTCAAACTGGAACATTCACCACTTCTACATTCAACATTTTTGTCATTTGCTGCAGTGGATTTTCATTTCTACAGTTTGCAGAAATGATAATTGACTTGCAGTGAAATTAACAAAATAATAGTAAACCTATATACTATATTACAAGTACATACCTCTCAACTTCTTAGTAAGAAACATTATGGTCCAAGCCATACAAAATAATGGTACAAAAGCACAGCAATAGGGAACATTCTTACAAAGCGTGCTCTTACAATAGTAGCAAGCTGTTCAGATTACAGACCTGCCATTAAAATACATTTCGCGAGATGTCTGATATCTGCAATTCAGAGGACTGACATTTTTTTCTGACATTGAGCCTCACCAATTTGCCAGAGACTGGCCAGTAAAACAAGATCATATACAAAACAGACCACACATACGGGGCAATATTCAATACATTCTGCAAAAACCATGACAGTTGAGAGGTATGGCCTTGTACACATATTTCACTTGACAGCTGGACATTCAAGGCACAAGTCTATGGGTGTGCACTTCACATGCAAGCATGGTTATGTTATACTGATGAAATGCTAAAACAGTATTGAAAACAGCACCGTTTTTCAGTTGGCTGGTGTGGGATTAGAACCCACAAGCAGTGACCACAGTAATACTGTACCTTTTATTTGAAATACAACATTATCATAGCACTGTCTCCTTTTAAAATGTATTGATTCATGTTGTTTCAAATCTTGCATTTGCACACAAGGAAAGCTGCCTAAGATTTCTGTTAACATACACGTTTACTCTAATCAGTTATTGACTGCAATCAACAGCATATTTCTGACAATGAATGGACTACAACATTGACTTTTACTCTGGGTATTCAACAACATTATATAATGATTAGAATTTATGCTACAGAGTACTGCATGCTTACTTGCCTTTACTTGCTTTTACAGTTCAGATATGCACTGCCACATTAATGAAAGTCTGTTATGTCCCATATATTTCATACATGACTGTTAAGACTGCAATATCTGTATTTTTTATTTTGTTATTAATTGATTCATTCATTTATAGCTTTATTGATATTCTTACATACCACGCACTTGCCTCATCCTGGCCAAACGCCTTGCATGGGACAGCACGTTGCAATCCCTGTCTTCTGCAGCTGTGGTAAGAGAGGGAAACCATTATGCATATCAGTTTTGCACAGACTCAGCTTGTATATTTATAAATTACTAGAAAAATGCTTACATATCTGTGGGGTGTTCCCCGCCTGTCCCTCTTGGATCCACTGATCCAAAGTACCCCTCTTCCTTCATTGAAGATTGTCATAATGGAGACAACACTGATCCCCAGTACAGGGGGTACCAGTCACACTGGTCAGGTCCCTGGCCAAACTATCCCAGGCCTCAGACTTGCATTCTGACCCAACATACTTCTGCTGCATCCAGGGTCCATGGTGCTGTATCAGGAGTCCAATAAAAATCCTAGACACCTGAAAACTCCAATGCTGTACCCAAAATCACACTCCTTCCCCCACGACTGCCATACCCACAGACAAGATTAGGCTCTAAGGAATACTGAACAATTCCCGCCAATTGCCCTTTAAATAGGATGTATTCCCACCATTGTGTCCTACTGAAACTTTCAAAAATGTGCCAAATCGTTTAGCAAGGCGCAAACATGAAAATACAATGTTTAAGCAATGTTTAGCAAAGCAAAAACATGGAGAAAACGTTACCTATATTTAAGCAATGCTTAGCACTGTGCACCTTTTCTAAATATAACAATAACTGAATTTAAAGTGAATGCATGTTTCAGTGACCTAACACAGTTTTGCAGCAGTATATGTAAAAGGTTTCACTACCCAGAACATGAGCCTGGGACCTACTAAACTATAGGTTATCTTACCTAGCCACAACAGGAATGAAAGAACCTCATGCATTTCACATATACTGGGAAGGTGCTACTGTAAGCATATGTTTGCACAGTGCTCTGCATTGGGCAGTTAACACAATTGAAAGCATCTGGTTTCTATTTTTAGATGTGTGGCGCATGTCTGATGTATGGGTGTGCAGGGATAAGCATAGCTAAATAACGCGGTACATTGTGTAAACATGCACATAAAAGTAAAAAAAAATCCAGATTAGTGAAATACTTGCATATACAGCTCTGGCAATATTTATTATACTCATTTTGTCAGGTTAACAGGTTGACAGCTATGTGGGTGTGTCATCAGTGTTACATGGATTAATTATCTGTGTTGTCCTGTAAGGTTTTGCACTGCAAAACCTCCCTTAGGCATGCCACACCATTAATATGCATGGCGTTGTGCAGAGGGAAGATCATGGCCGTGGATACATTCTGTGTAGGCTCTACAAGGAGCATGCATGGACTTTATTGAATCCTAATGCAGATTTTTCATACTTGTGTCTTCAGCATTTCAGTCTTACAATATTATGTTCTTGGGATTTTGATTTTCAGTAGTACCATAGTAAACCAAATCTATATCTATTGATCTATCTATCTACAACATAAATTTCTTTATTTATGCTATAAGATAAATTATGTACACAATTTACATTTTATAGTTAGTAACTATGCTTTTCATACAGTACGCATCTACATAATATTGATCCTCACAGCAGTCTTCTTGTAGAAGAATACTTTTCCTATTAATGTTATAACCAGTCTTTCAGGGTATACTTTTCAGCTGTCATTTTAACACATATCACAGAAAAAAAAATCCTGCATTATCCTTACCTAATTTCTTACTTCTTTTTCAATTCTTTTCTCATTTGGGGTGAAATCTAGATGTAGATATTGTACATGACTAAAACTATCCCAGGAAGAGCCAGATCATGGTCCAGTTGGGCCCTAGGCAGGGTAATGGCCTGCCACCCCACAGCCATACCAATATTCCAGTACTTGGTTGAGTAGCCTCATTTAAGATAAAACACTGTTTAACAGTGTGCATATTATTTTACCTTTTATTTCTCCAGTGATTGCAGAGATTTGGAATTAGTTTAAAACTTCTGTCAAATGTTACAGCAAATCACTAACAATTACTTGTTAAACATAACAGTTTTACATTGAAATCAGACTTAGTACAAGCAACTGTAAATAACGCTTTTATTGAAACTCACATTTATTGAAAATGCATCTGTCAATCTATTAAATTACAAGACATATATTGGGACTAATAGTCAAGCACACATAGTGAAACATTACTTTTAGTCTATGTGTAGTGTGCAGGAATTCATAAGACAAATGTGAAATGCATTTGCTAACAGTATGGGACAGGCAAATGGTTAGGTAGAGAGATCAGATAAGCAATTTACAAGAGAACAATGGGAGGACATATGTATGGCACCTACATATGCACAAAATTCTAGAAGACTTAGGGTTTTTGCTTGGAAGTGTTTCATACATTTTTTCTACCCCAACCAGACTCCAAAGAATTTTTCCTCAGGTAGACTGCAAATGTTGCAGGTATTATGGGCAAGAAAGTGATAAATGGGAACATATGTTTTGGAACTGTAAAGAGTTGGAAGACTTTAATATTCGTTACAGAGTACTCTGTCAGAAATATTGAGCGAGCAAATGGATGTAACAAGGAAATTAAGGAAATTAATCTTTTGAGTTGAGGCACAGGATCTGAGTTGCCTAGACATAGTACGGCATTGTTAAGTTTAATTCTGATGGCAGCCAAAACTGCAATAACCAAAGTCTAAACCAATTACATTTGAAGTATTGAATATTGTAACTGTGCTAAAAGAACTGGAAGTGGGATCTTTGGAAAAGGATAGGAGCAGTTTACATAGAAATAAAAGTAAATTGTGGGAACAATACATGCAGAAAAATGTTTTGAAGGAGGAGGGAGGTTTAAGAGAACCCAGGAAATGAGCAGTTTATATAATGTTTGAGTGATGATAGTTTTACAAAAGAACATATGTGATACAGGGAAAAGGTTAATATGGTTTGTTTTCTTCTATATGAATGCATGTTTGCCTATGTCTTAAGTGATAATTCAATAAAGATATTAAATAAAGCTTGGGACAGGCCATTGAATACAACTGTCCTTTACAGGGGCAGCCTAGAAGCATTGTCTGGTGTAATGACTTGGTCAGGGTCACATAGTTCACAAATGAAAGCTGAGGGAATGAATCCCTGTACTACACAAACAGCTCATAGCCTTACTCATTTATACTGTTGTAGCCCAAAACAGTGTGTTTCAACTGCGTGCCTTCAAAAAACAAAGGTGATTAATATGTACTTACAGTTAAAATAATAACATTAAATCTGTAGACTTCATACTGTCTGTTTTATTCACAGACAAATAATAAGCGCACTGTCAACAGTCAACAGAACAAGGAAACTACGGATTGTACCCAAAAAACATTGCTCACATGATGTTGTTCCTGTTTACTATAATTAGTTCATTCCTTTATACCATAACTATTGTGGCCTACAGGAACCAAGTATTTACACAAACATGCAAGTACCAGTCATAGACTCCTGTATGGCTATACACCTCAGATATCTCCTTGAGAGCAAGTAAATGAATACATTTATAAATAATGGGCCAGAAAAGTATCTCAGAATGTTGATGTCAAAACCTGAGACACAGACCAGCAAATCAGAAACAGATATTAAAGTTTCTCTTATATATTTAAAAAGTTGCCAGAAAAAAAAGCAAGTATTTTCTGAAGGAAACAAAGACGGAAACTAAGGTCTGTCATTATTTAATTATTGCAGTTTACAATGATTTGTCAGATACCTCTATTTCTTTACTTAAGAATTCTGAGCAAAGCCTAAAATAATGAGAGGTAAAAGGCCCACATTTTAAATATCATCATCTTTTATCTATTTGCTACCCAGGTAAACTCACTACACAAAGCATCCCCTTTCAAACATGACCCAGGACCACTGTCTGAATGACTTGCTCAAAGGCACACAGTAGGAAATGGAGGTAGAAGGATTAAAACCCCATACTTTTGACTACAGGAATGCTGCGGTGGTGGTGCTGTGGTAACGTTGTCGCCTCATAGTAAGAAGTTGTCCTGTTCGATTCTCAGCTAGAGCATCTTCTGTGTTGAGACATTTGTGAATGGGCGTACCTTCATTGAAGGTTGTGCATCAGGGCTGGCAACTCGGCATGTAAAAATCTACTGCTAATCATTAGCGGACCGGAGTTCCGCTGTGGCGACCCCCAACCGGGAAAAGCCGAAAGACAACAACAACTTTTGACTACAGGAAGCAGTTTGTTAATACATAGATTTAAGATGTTTTAAGAAAGTATTTAAATTTATAAAGATGTATTTAGATGAAATTATGCATATATTAATTGTTTTTAAACATTTATTTAAAGTAAGTGAAGGTTATACAAACCTAATTGATTCTGACGTCATTTTTACTATGTATTAGATACACATTTTTTAAAAAAATGAGTGAACATGATTGGTGCTTCATTAATTAACTTAATTGTACATAAAGTTGCTTATTGACCAAGTCACATGTATTATCTGATGAAGTCTCGGTGAAGACGAAAACGCATGTTTTTAATAGCGTTTATTTTACTTGAATTTAAGTGAATAAAGTGTGTAGCATCGGAATTCTCCTGGGACTTTCTTTTTCTTTTGTTAATACATAGAGCCTTAAGGGTCAGACAACACCAAATAATATTAAATTCATTTTCTGAATGACAGCTATGAAACTAATGACTAGCATTATTGATTGACTGACTGTTACGCTGAGTGATTTATCAGAAAATGAATATCTTACTGAAGGTCTGGTAGTTAGTACTGTGGATTGAGGCTCTAAGCGCTTACTGAGTTGTTTCCTATAGTGAAGGGTACAAGATATAATTCTTTATAGGCCCATCTGCCATCTTTATGTCTTTCAGCAAATCAATTAACCAGACAATGCTCCTGGGACATGGTGAAAAACTTTTATTATTTTGTGATTACTAAGATAGTTTCACTGACTGTTATCCACAGTGATTTAGTTGAATTTTTTTCATCATCCTTTCATTCCATTGTGGGAAGTCCGATCAGTCATCCTGGATGTGCAATAATCCTGAGATAGACTGAAGAAACACACACACACACACACACACACACACACACACACACACACGCACACACACACACACACACACACACACACACACGCACACACACACACACACACACACACACACACACACACACACACACACACACACACACAAACACATACAAACACATACGCATGCACACACGCATGCATGCTTGCAAGCACGCACAACTCTGTAAAACATGAATCACCCGTGCTTAAGTTCTGTGTTCCTGCATAAAACCCAAGTAAGTTTTTGCATTTTGTTCTGAAATCCAAGTAAGTTCTGCATAAAAATCCAAGAAAGTTCATTCTAAAATCCAAGTAAGTAAGCTGCATTTCCCTCTACAATCCAGTAAGCTAGCTCTGCTTATGTGAAGCTCAGCTTCAATAGAGTGTGCAATTGAATGTATGTACAGCTGAATGCTAATTTACAGATTGAACTTCTATGCTGGGACTGAGCACAAATCTCCCGAGTGCAGATTGGACTTCTGTTCGCTGACACTAAGATGCTGTAATTGGAGGAGATACCATCACTGAGTTGCTGTGATCAGAGTAAACTCTGTGAAGATGAACTTCCTGGAGAATGAACATCCATGCTATGGGCATAGCTGATGCTGTGCAGATGGGGCTGAACTTCAGTAGTACTGAAGTTCTTAGACAGATTTTTTTTTTATTGTTATTACACCCTGCCCCGAGTTCCAAGACAGCAACAGGCCCTAGGCAACTGCTTAGGTTGCATAGTGCTGAATCCAGCCCTGATCCTAATACATGACTTTTAATATTGTATGACTATCCTTTATTTTCCACTCCTATATCAATTTACTCCATTGCTCTTTCCCTATATATAAGACATCATCATTTCTGTTATCATTTATCCCTATTTATACTATAGCACTTCTAACCACCATCTCAAAATCCCTCCATTAGCAGACAGGAAATATGCTCATCACCTTACCCTAAGGCAAAGCAGAGCTGAAAGGCAGTTACTCCTATCCTTTAAATCTAATTTTCAGCTCCACTGTACCTTTTCTGTGATTATTACATCATAATTCCTGTCATACAGTCTATTGTTTCCTTTATTTTGTACAGTATATGCTTGCTTCCTAGGGCATCCGCATTTAACATGCCATCTTCATCATGCATCATAATCTCATATTGTTTTTCAGTTTGTCTTCTTTATCTTTTTACCAGTTATTAGTATGCCCCTACTTTGACTGATGTATCAGGCTATCTTATTCACAAAGTTCAACTGACATGACTGGAGCACTTGACTCAAATCACAGGTCGCTTAATTTATGTCTTAAGATTATTAGTGTCATCGTCTTACCATCAGTACCAGCCTGTATCCTAGACAATCTTAGCCTCTTGTTATCACTGACGCATGTCCAAAGAACCACCAGCAGATGGTGAAACATAATATTTTCCCTCTCTCATCCATTCACTTTAATATAATTCTCAACACTTTTTATAAGCCAGTAAAGTAGAATTGGCATGTATCATTCTTTCATTTCATCATGCATACCAGCTTTCTCTATTTGAATGTGTAATGTGTACATAGAGTGTCCACCAGTTCAGCTTAATGGCCATCTTATCATTTTAATACCAATAAAGGTAGAAAATTAAAAATACTTAAAATTTAGAGGCAGATAGGAATAAATGCCTTTTTCATTTTATTTCTCCTAAATTCTCTTCTCAAATTCATTCTCAGGACCTGTTAGTCCATGAAACCTGCCATCTTTCTTAATTTTTATACATTTACATCTGACTTTTATTTTTCAGGTTTAATATTTATTAAAAGTACTACACATAATTGTTAGACATATACTGATGTGTTAATTGCAACTCTGTATCTTAATCAAGTTAGAGTTATAACACTAAAATAACTTATTGTTTTGCATACAATATAACATTTGAAAGACGTGCAAACTTTTCATTAAATAACCCTCTACTTCTATGAAATCACCCTCACTTCTATGTAAACAGCATTAATAACACATTAAAGATAGTCTTAGAAGAAACATTGTTAAACTTATAAATATCATCAGATTATATCTGGTATCTATGAATACTTTTTCTACATATAGTCCTACCTTTTAATTAAATAGCATTTTAATAACTTTAGTACCATCTTTTGAATGTTCTTAATACAAACATTCTTAATACGTATAAATGGACAGATGTCTTAGTAACATTAATTTTATTCATTTTTAGTACACACAGCCTTTCTCTAAAACCGATATTTATTAAAATCTGTTGAATCTTTCCAGAAGCTACTTTAGCATGTACTAGCTACATACATTTACACATTACAAATAAATAATATTCCTAACACAATTAATAACTTGAGATTGTTCAAATAAATTATCAAATTAACACTACTACTGCATTGCTGGTGAAATTTATTAGTGTTAAAGTGATAATAACAGTTTCAAACACATGATAAAATCACACTGAGCAAAAGCTCAGTAGCGACTCATTTGCATATCTCTGAATGGAAAGCACACACACACACACACACACACACACACACACACACACACACACACACACACACACACACAAACACACACATGGAAGGAGCCACTCAGTAATAACCTGTGAAAGCAGGCCTGCAATGGGTGTACATCATAAAAAGATTGTGCTCATTCCCTTTGCTTCAGTCCCAAATTGTTCTCAGCACTATTCTGATCATGATGTATGGCTCTAGGTCACAGCGCATAGCTAATTTATGTTAGCTGCACCTCTGGACCATCTCATGCAAATTTGACAAGTCCACTGTAGCTCTGCTTGATAGATCTTTCATACTAATGCAGCAATAAAAGATTCTTTGAATCATACAATCAGAATGCACTGAGAAATCTTGCTTGGAATGGAATCATGCAGTGTATTCTGTTTCTCAATAGCCTCCATATTTTGAATATGCTAGTTGCAAATATTGTTAAACTTCTAAAATATAGGAATCTTGAGAATAGCAATTTCAAAAAGGTCTAGCAGTCTTAGTAGCTGTAGAGGAAGTGCCATTACCTTTGGTGCAAATGTCTATGGATTGTACTCCCACAGCTGTTAGTTGGAATCATTTTCCAATGTAGACATTGCTGTGCGGCATAAGGGGTGAGGAGGGTGCCATCTTGTAGATGAGATTTTAAGCCGAGGCCCCATTTGACTGAGTTTGTGGTAGCTCAGGTGCAAAGAGAAGTTCTCCGGTGTTTTGGCTAAATTTCCCCTAACCAGTATGACTACCATCTCGGGTCTTTGCTAAAAAGAGGCTATTAGACTAGTAGGTCTAACCTGGACAACAAAGTGTAAATAAACAGTAACCCTATGCTTTGTATATAATATCAGTTCTAATTATATACATGTTTAAAACCCTAAGCAAATAACATTTTTTGGAAATGTATTAACACCTTTCAATATTTTTATGCAAGTTTCCTAAACTTTAAAACAAGGAAAAGCACTACACTAATCATAAACACTTCCATTGTGATATTCATCTGTCATCATTATCAACCTCCTTTTTTGCTATTTTTACAAAGGGGTCAGTGAGTCAAATATCATCACCTCTCTTGATTCAGAGCTACTGTCCAGCATTCTTCAGCAGTGAAGTGCAACTCTTGTATGTCTTGCCTCATGCAATCAAGAAATCTCTTGGCTAGATGTCCTCATCTCTTCTTTGCTTCTTCCTATATTGCCCAAACCCGCTTTACCAAATCTCTTGCTTTCTGTAGATGTGAACAAGCGACCACAATCTGTTCTCATTGAATTTTCTGCAACTGCGGCTACTTTAGCTTCAGCTCTGATGGTGTAATTTCTTAGTGTATCCGACAATGTGCATCCTACTATCCATCCTAAGCATTTCATATGCATCCCTTTAAGCTTTAGCATTTACTCTGCCTCATTGTCCATGTTTCTCTGTCACACAAAAGTACTGGTTGCACCACTAATTTTTGCACCTTACTTTTTGTTTTCTTTGGCATTTTTCTGTTACACACTACCCCTAACACTTTGTGCAACTTGCTGCAGCACATCTGATTTTCCCTTTGACTGCCTTATTCAGACCTCACATCACCTCGGCCATTCTTCTCAGAAAATTAATGATGTTATCCATTTTCATTGTTTTCCTTCCGCCTCAATATTTAACTTCCTCTGATTCACCCATTTACAACCATGGCTTCTCTCTTTCCTGTAGTTTCTTCCCATGTGTCCTCAGTTTGCATTCCAGTCCCCATACCATTTACTAAATGTTCCCTTCTGAGGTTGATTGTGGTGACACATCATCCACATGCAGCTGATTTTCTGATGCATTCCAAAACTAGTAGGAGCAGCATCGGGCTCAGAGCTGAACCTGGATGCACACGCAGTTCCACTGGAAAGTCCTATGTGAGTTAAAACTCTGCTCATTCTTGTCTCATTTTTTTCAATGAACTTAACCTGTACTAATTCTGTCAATGCATTGGGGATTTCAAACCACTGCAGGACTGCCTTAACAGTTTTACTGGGACACTGCCATATGCTTTCCCCAGCTCTAGAACTGTCCAATTGGACTTTTTTCCTCATTCTCAGCTTCTTCTCCACTTTCTGTCTCAGAGAAAGCATCAGGTTAGTTGCATGCATCCTGAATTAGAACCAACCCCCTTATTTGCCATCTTACTTACTCTACTTATGCCTATTCATTTCTCAATGATGTTTCCAATACTTTTATGCAACACAACAAGAGCTGATGCATTTGTACTTCCCACAGTTGTGAATTCCCCCTCTGTTCTTGAACAAGGGCAAAAGTATAACTATGTTCCAGTCAGCTAAGAGAGGCATCTCTCTCTCCCTCACTCCATGACATGTTGATTCCTGTCAGGATCCATTTGTCACCAAATGTACCCAACATGTTGGCAATACCTGCTGTGAGTTCACTTAAGCATGACCCTTTTCATAAATTCATTTTCCTTAGTGCACTTTGTATTTCTTCTACCAATGTGGGTAACGCTTCCTCTTTCATTATAGGCCATGATTTCACCAGTACAGCTTCTGTTGGGTTTTTTCATTTAGAAGCTTCCTGAATTACTTCTTCAGTCTTTCCATGATGTCCTCTGACCTTTTGAACAAATTGTTGAACATGTCCTTTATGAGGAAGAAATACAACTGCCAGCTCTTCGTACAATGTTGAACTGTCCCTAATATTTATAAGCATGTAATCCTTTCTCCATTCTGTAATCCTTTTGAAGGTTCAGTTGTGGAAGATGAGGAGGTGAGGGCATGGTTACTCTGGGATATACAGACCAATGCTAATGGTCCTGAGTTGCCTTGGCTGCCATTTCTGCATCTCTAACAAATCAGCATCAGTTTGGTGATATATCTGGTTAAACACCAGTAGTAAACTAATATGCAATAAGAGTGACCAGAACCACAAATAAAATTAAAGCATTTAATTAATTAAATGCTTTAACTTTATTATTTAATTTTATTCTGGTTTCCGGTCATTCTTATTATATATTAGTTCTGCATCTGTTGGTGAACTGGAGAAGTAAATGGTGCCTCTTGTGTTCATGGGTGCCCTACAGATTATAGGTGTCACCATTCCTCTGGTTAACCACCTGACATTACTCAACAGGGTGCTTATGCATGGTCCCATAGCAATGTCCCTTTCTGTCATCTGTGACCAGACAGTCCCCCATCATTCTTTGAAGGCATTGTCCAGATCATGGATGATTTGCATGCAAAAGGACCCATAGTACTACATAGCAATGCAAGTGATCAGAGTGGATACTGCCAGTGGTGATGTCATGTTAGCTTAACCACTCCACTAGAAGATGTGATTACATGCTTCTCAAAACTATACAGAATATTTGGTTATCATACTTTCGTCCAATGACTATACATCATATTACACCTTTACAGTTTCGTATGACAGTGTCCTACCCACTTATGACCTCCCCTGCATGGGTATGGTGATGCCTGATGCATAACATTGTCAGTGCATGCTTTGTCTTGTATAGCCATGGTGTGATACCAAATTCAATATTTTATTCTGTGTTGTCTAATCAAGGCCCATACTTGTGGAGCAGACACTGTTGTTTGCCAGTGTGGTGTGGTATAACAGCCTCTGCTTTGTCTGTAGTACTACTGTTGCATATTCTCCTGACTTGCCACTTTTCCCTTCTGTTGCAGTTACAACTAGGATGGAAGGCCTTTCCAAGTTATTCTCCTGCCGCTCCACCTGTTTACTCAGTGCCATGTTGTGCAACATGTCAAACAGACCACCATGAACAACAACAAGAAAAACCTTGTTGCAGATGCCTGGATTGTATTACAATGCCCAACTTGTGGTGTCTAGACACTGGAATCATCCATTCAGCTGTCTGAATACATACCATGGTGTGTTTCACTTTTCTGTACTGGGTGTGTTATAGACCACTTTCTAAATGGTCTGGGCATTGTTTTTGGGGTTGTGAGTCAGAGATCTGGACCATGTCTAGCACAAGCTTAAACACACAACAAGCAGCATATTATATATCACCATCTCCCTGACTGAACAGAAGCTGTGTTTATAGACCTGTCTATGTAGGATGCATGTGTGGACTGACCAAACAGATGGCTGTGTGGGATGCCCCCCATCACAGGAAACTTTGGCATAGTTTGGTAATATGCCAAATGTGCGACTCATGTCACTGGATTATAGTATCATAGGGGATTACGAGGCTATTGACCTGTAGGTCATTTTAAGCCTAGCCATTTTATCCCAATGTAATACCATAGAGATCCTAGTCAATATCCAAGATTGCATTTAGTGATGACATTCCATGCAAAGGAGGGTTGCAGGGTCTATCTCTGGTGCTCTATCCACTCTTCTTTATAGCGGTCCACTGTTTCATGTGAATTGGTAGCCTGCTCTAAAGGCACGGCAGTCCCTGGGAGATAAATCTGTCCCACCAGCATGTCCTATTTAAGTCTCAGGCCATATTTAAGTCCCTGGAATGGGTAACACTAGTCCCATTTGATTTACTGCTATGCATCAAGTTCATTAGGTTTGGGTCTTGGATTGCTCTGTAGGCCAGGCAAAAGTCTTCACTAAGAAGTCTATATGATACAGACTATAGTGACAGGGACTTTAGTCAGTCTGTGTAAGGCACATGCTGGAGCCCCTTGACATTCTTTGTTAGAAACCTCTGTGGTCTAATTGCTGCAGGTGCTTATGGTACATGCCAAACGGTGTGTTATACTCAATTATGGGCCAGATAAGTGCTAAGTACAGGGGGGTTTATAAGGGTTTTAACTTCTTTTGCTCTAAGGTGATGCCTTTACTAATTAAGTGTGCTTCAAAGAAAGCTTTCCTTACCACAGTAGACACATTGTGGTCGAAGTTAAGGTCGCAGTCAACTTGTGAGGTCAGGTCCTTTAAACCGTCATGGGGACTTGGGGTATTATTGTTGATTTGATAGTGTGAGGGGACATTGTTTGTTCCAAAGGGAATGATGATGCATTTATATGCATTCAGTTTGAGACTGTGACTAATATGCCAATCGTTGATCTGTGTCAGACCCTCCTGAAGTATACTGACAACATCTGGGGATTCAATGATTGCACCTAGTTTCCAGTTGTTTGCAAACTTGGTCAGCCACAACCCCTTAGTTTTGACCTGAACTTCTGAGAAGTATATAACAAACAGTAGGGGACCCATCACTGACCCCTGTGGCACCTCACTGGTAACAGATCTGCTGGTTGATGTGGGGTCATCCACTTTGATAGTGTGTGTCCAATTTGTGAGCCAATTGGGAACTCATCTTACAATGAAGGGGTTTACATTCAGTTAGCTAAGTTTATTGGTAATGCCTGAATGTGGGATTGTGTTGAAAGCCTTTTCCAGGTCAAGGCATGCTGTTTGCACAGATTTGCCCTCGTCAATGGACTTTGTCACATTTTCAAGGAAATCCACCTGATTTAAAAGGCAGGATCTGCCCTTCACGAAGCCAAATAGGGTAGGATCCAGGGTTTGGACATTGCCTATGTCTTTATTTATAAGATCCATATTGATATGTTTCATGGCCTTTCAGATGAGGCTTGTCAGGCATATGGGTCTGTAATTCCCCAGGTCTGTTACTAGGCCACCTTTGTAGAGTGGAATTTTCTCCATATCTCAGGAACAAAACCTGTGGTTAGGCAATGATTCAAAAGGGTACTTAGTGGTGATGCTAGTTCATGTTTTAGCCTGTTTACAAGACAGTCTAGGATGTCATCTGGTCCCATAGAAGCTGTGTTTTTTGCCTTGGACAAGGCTTTGTGGCCCTGCTCTTCAGATATGTAGGATGGGGAAAGTTTGGGGGAAGGTTTGTTGTAAGTTAAGAGAGGATAAAGGAGGGAAATTTTCACCAAACCTATCAGCTAGCAGGTTTGCTATTTTTGTGGGTCAGTGTGTGTGATACCGTTGGCCACTAGTTCTGCATATGCTTGGATCCTACCCTGTATGTTACATACGTAACTGTAAAAGGCCTTATGGTTATCCTTTGCTGAACTTGCTAGGTTTCTCTCAAAGGAGACCCTGGAAGATTTGACAAATTGTCTTATTTGCCTATTGAGGCCGATAAGAGTGCTTTTCTGCTGTAGGGGCCTTGCCTTAGTTTTTTGGACAGCAACATTTTTGTGTTTATTGTAAAGTTTGTTGATGCTGGATGCCCACCATGGCAGCTTGTTTTTACTTAGAGCTCTGGCTTTGATTCTTTCTGGTATGGCCAAGTTTGTGCATACAAGTGACTGTACAGAACTTTAGTGTAAGTGTTGGCATAGTTACCACTTCCAGCTTGTGGTGGGGCTTGGGGTGCATTTATACCTTCACCTAAGAGAGTATAGTTTGCCTAGGTGAAGATTTTTAGTCTGATTTCACCTTTTGTGAGTTCGGGTGTTAGAGCCAGCTCTAAGGTGACTGATTTGTGGTTTTACCTAATGAGAGTCTAACAGTTGCAGTAGTACAAACATCTGTTTGACATGTTGGTGAGGACCAGATGCATAATGTTTGTTCCCTTTTTCAGGATATGGACAATTTGTTCCAGGGCATTTAAATTAACAAAGTCAAGGAACTTTTGCACTAGTGAGTTAGGGCCAGCATAGCTTTTCCAGTTGATGGTGGGATAATTGAAATCCCCCCATAACCAGTGTGTTTGGTAAAATTTGGATTGTCTCCAGTTTGGTCAACTAGGCTTCATGGGTGTCATGACCCATGTAGGGGGACCTATAACTGGCTATGACTTGAATGGTGGTCTTACCCACTGTAATCTGGACCTGGAGTACTTCCATGTAGTTGTCCAGTCTAATTAGACGGGAGGTGAATTTATCTCTAATATACATTGAAACATCACCTCCTTTGGTTTTCACATGTTCATTTTGTGGTCAAAAGGTATGGAAGATATTGTAGCCTTGCAAGGCCAGGGTATTCTCTGAGGCCTTGAAACAGGTTTCTGGGACTGCACAGACATCTTCATCTTCTAATGATAAAAGTCCTTCCAGGGAGTGCAGTTTTTGGTTTAAGTTCCTAGAATTTAGCAGCATGACCCTTACTTTGTTCTGATTGGTCAACTGCTTAGTGGGTCATAGCTTGGCATTACTGACCACCTGGTAGCACGAGTCCTTCCTGCTAATGTATCACATGTTCTCTGGACCAGATAAGGCATGATGGAAATATATGTGCTGTCTATGGCTCCCAAGATATCACATGGAAAGGGACTCTATTATAAAATGCTTCTGAGGTGTGGAATATCTCCTTTCTAATCATAAAAAGATAAACTTGCTCCATCATATGCTGTAGTATGATGTTAAGGAACTAATTCAACATTTCTGAGACTGTCCTCTCTGATATCCCAAACTTGCAGTATGTAAGTTGGTGGAATATTCCTGTATTTGAGATGGCTAATGCTACACATGCCTTAGTATCCACAGGAATGGGTGTTCCATGCATTTTACTCGGTTCTACTTGTGAGTAACACAGCTCAGTTAGATCCCTTTCTGTTTTCCTCTTTACTTGGAAATGGTTCACAATCTGCTAGTCTCTTCAGGTTCTTTCAGTAACTTCAGCACCAGCTCAGATCGCTGGGGGAGTGAGACATCACAACCTCTGCCTTCTGCACTGACTATTAACACATGCTAATGTGTTACTGCTGATGCTTTTCATAGCATTGTCCATATCATGTAAATCATGAATCCCTGTGTTCAAAGTGGTTATGCACAATGGTGCAGCATGACTATTTATGTGCATTTCTGAATGGGTCCAGAATTCTGACTGTCACCATTTGCACAATTCATGTGGATCATTTGCATTTGGCTTCATTATCTGCATGTCATATCACTGTACAGCCATTATCATGCGCTACATACTGCACTATTTTGACCCTTGCATGACCATATCTGTGTCGTAGAATTTCCTACTCTCTGAGCATAGCCTACACATACAGTAATTTGTCCTGCACAATACACTGCTTGTTTATAAATCACAATTAATATTTTAGTGAAACATGTTAAATATGTCAACTATTCTTGCTAAGTTTATGTATAATTAATATATTGAAGGAAGACAACATTTAAAATTTCATATGGGTAACCCAGATCATGTTCCACATTAGGAAATGCTTTCTTGCTCTTTCAAGCATTCATGATTTTTCAAGGATTACAACTAACAGCCATCAAAGATGTAGATTACATACTAAGTTATTATACTGTATAGCAAAGTAATAAATATTTATAAAAATACCATCTTGTTCATCCAGTGCGATATCTCACTTTAGACCTTCTTGTGACTCCACTGGGCAAAATTTCAATAAGAGTATGTTAACAAACCTCTGCATAGTGTCTAGCAGTTCAAATATCAAGCAGAAGATTCAGGCCTTTCCAATCATTCTAGATATCACATGCACAAATAATCATCATGTTGCACTCGGATCTAATCTTTTCTCCCATTCAACCTCTAGTTCATTAGCAACATTAACATTCCTTAATTAACTGTCCCTTTATTCTTCCATAAACCACCTTCAATACATTTATGCTTTTAACTGTCTGTTTATCCTACTCTCCACCCCACTCTCTACATTTATGCTTCCGTAACACTTAGAAACATTTTACCAGATCACAGCCGTCACTATTATTTTTGTAATGCAAACAACCCTAGCCATGCCCCGCCTGCAATAATATTATCCACCAGTCACCTAACTGAACCTTCTGAAATTGTACCAGGTCACACTAAAGACCCTACCATAACCTAATAAATCCCAGTACCCCTACACAATGTTCTTTTTTAGAGCAGAACTCTATCATATACCAGCCATTTCTCCTCATACTTTATTTATCTATCTTTCAAATAGAAGCACCCAGACTACAAATCACTGCACACTACACACTCAGGTCACTACAACCCCCACTTCTTAGTTCAAACACAATTGTCAAACACTACCTCTGCTTTCTTCCTTATTTTGTTCAAGCTTTTTTATACAATAAACTTCTAATTCCTCAACACCTACCTCACCTCACTTCAATTGGCACCCAGTCTCTCCTCCCAACCTCCTGCTTTTCACATAACTTGTTCAATCCAATATGATTCACCATATACCACTCAATTTTGTTTGGTTAAAAACTATTCCTACCACTTTGTCTTCATATCAGGCTTTGCCAATACTCCTCAACAACATTTATATACCTATATGTATACTTTACCATACTCTTCCATCTTCTCTGTCACACCTTAACATATCTTTTGTCCATCTACTGAATACGATCTACCTTCACATCAAACCAAGCCAGTACCATAATCAGCCTAAATATATATTAACACCTATGTACCCAACAAATGTACTACTCATACTTTGCCAACACAACTACTACTCAATGCAGATCTCCATCAAAATCCAGGCCAAGAATCCAGATTTATAGTTAACAATCTCCACTTCCCTTATGAAACTCAAACTATTCTACTTCAAAATCAGGAGGTCTATGAAACAAACCATTGTTTCTTCAATGGATAATATTATTGCAGAGGGGGGATAGCTAAGGTTTTTTGCATGACACCTAGATTCCTCTCCACAGACCTAAGTATTCTCATGCAAACGGAAACCTGGCTGAAACCAGACATTTCCAATCAGCAAATATTCTCACTAGGTTGTCATATTTCTAGACTCAATAGACTCCCCAAAAGAATAGGCAGTGTTGAAGTTATAGTTTCAAGCAATTTGCAAGTAAGTCTCTATCCCAATCAGAGATGTAGCTAGTTATTCTAGAATTTTATGCCATTCCACTATCTAAGCTACTCAATCAGACTGCAAAAGAGAAGTAAGTAAATAAATAAATAAATACATGCATAAATACATAATTATTATTTATTCATGACCTTGTATTACTCACTTAAGGAGCAAACTAGGTCCAGATCTATGATTATCAATATTGTAAGAAGCAAAAAAAAATACACTTACGACCAATCTAACAGTTGTTCTCCACAACCCTTTGTGAGTTGCTCCCTTCTCCCAATGCTAGCTACATCAATGATTCCAAAACAGTCTTTCTTCTCCAGTGGTAAAATTTTGGCAATAGCATTATAAATGAGCAAAAACAGTTTGTGTAACAGCCCTCTACTTTCCTCATAACTATACAACCAACTGAAGCTATACTTTCACGGGCTTCAGCTTATATATATATATATATATATATATATCTCACAAAACCATCATTATAGGTGACAATGTAAACTGGACTGTCTTGGACCATTTGTCCTGCACATCCAACCATAACACTGTCTCCTCCTCCTCCTCCTGGTGTCACCTTTACAGCTTCACCCAACTAATCACTAGATACTACCAAACCAGTGAGACAAAAGCACCCCCAGACTGGATCTTAACCAATATACCAGAAAACATAGTTGAATCTAAATTTCTACCAGACCTCCTTTATCATCCCAAAAATGCAATATGCACACTCACAAATTCCTCCACACCCACCTTATTTAGCTTTGTCAGATATTTATCTAGATTTAACAAAGATAGATTTACTACCAAACTATGCAATTAGAGCATATTGAAGCATTTGCCCATAGAAAATTGTATACAATACTTCAATGACACCTATTTAAATATTCTAACTCAGCAAGCCTCAAATAGGAAGACAAAACTTAAATCTAGTCCTTGGTGTCTGGTGACCAATAAAATTTCTGCAAACTACCAATCCTATCATCACCTATGAAACATAACAAAAGCCAAAATCAACTCAAATAAAACTTTACCAGTCACCAGGACTACTTGAAACTGAGGAAACCCAACATTTTACCCCTACCCAGTGAAGGTGACTTAAATATAGATGGCATCCTTAATAGCCATTTCAACAAAACAGACACAGTAAATCCTACCAAAAAAATGTCCACCTCTAGCAACTCTCCTTTATTCTCCAGCCTGTATTCACCTCCATGATAAAGTGAGATCTCTTTAAACTAAAACCAGCCACTCTTAGCCCTAGCAAATGTCCCTGTAGTATACCTCACAACAGTTGCTTATACTATTGCTTACTCTGAGTTTTTTTCTGTAATAAACAGATCTATTTAAGAACCACTGTCCCATGCTTCATGGAAACAGTCCTGTATTCTGCCAACGCACAAAGTTAGCCCATCTACTGAACTTTTTAACATAAGACCTATTGCCATAGTCCCACCTTTATCTAAGATCTATGGAAAATGCATTATCTCTCAAATACTAACCTGCCGTTTTATCAACAACCTCCTCTCTCTGTCCCACCATAGACATCACCCCTTCACCAGCACTGACGGCCTTTTATCTTTTCTTAACATCATTTGCAAACACAGAATTGTTAATTACCTGTACGGTCAGTCTTCCTTGACTTTTCAAAAGGTTTCAATATAGTTGTTCACTCTGCACTACTAAACCAGCTATATTTCTTTGGTTTTAATTTCTCAGCCTTAGAATGGTATAATTTCTACCTCACTAATAGGACCCCAAGTGTAAAAAGGCAAAAATCCAAATCCACCTTTCTTCCCAGAATACTGGGAGTCATTCAAAGGTCAATAATTGGCCACTAATTTTCACTATATTCATTAAAAGCCTTCTTCTTGCCTCATCTAATAAGTTCTTATCCAGTATGTTGACAATTCTACGATAATCTACACAGCCAAACAATCCATGAGTTTAAGAATATCACCTATATCTCCCTCACCTCCACTGATACCTGAATCAAACAGTCCAACCTTATGCTAAACTGTAAAAATAATAAGCTAATGAGGTACTTCCTTATTATAGTGGTGCACGGTGAAAGTGGCCTTGGTGATGCAGTTCAGGGATAACGTGCACTATTTTTAAAATGATTTCTCCCTGCACTGGAAGCAATGCACAGGACTGAAAATATGTTATGTTGTACATTTAATTCTTTAAAAGAAAACCACACTAAATGTTAAAAAAAGAAATATCATAAATAAATGGGATGTGCATCAGTAAATACAGGATTGTATATTCCTGCCATGGCAGTCAGACTTATGACTGAACATGAGCTGTTCACTGTCCAGATTTGTTTTTAATCCTGTTTTGATAATACTGGGTCAGTAGTGAACTTTTTCACTTATAAAAAGTAATACAACATTGCCAAGTCTAACAGCGGCAGCAGCAAATGTACTTTAACTTTGTTGCCAGGATACAGGGCACTGCATTGAAAAAGTCCTATTTCAACCAAAGTGTGTAAGACAGCACCCCTTTAATACATAATGATGCTGAAATTTAAACTGTAATAATACATTGGGTATTTTCTTACTATACTCTTTACCTAACTGCATCACTGAGGCCACTATCACTGGGGCAGCTATAATAAGGAAGTATCATTAATGCTTTCCCCATCTTCACAAATTTGCATTCAAATCAGCTTGCAAATCTGATGCAGTGCTGCAATAAATGCATAATTTCACTATCGATATGAACAATAGAACCCAACACCACTGTACCACCATAAAACATCTTCATGGTCACTGTAGCTCTCCCCCTGAGTTCATATCTTCTATAGCTGATGGTCTCCACTCTTGCAAAATTACATTTACCCTATGTAGCCACATAGGACCTTGCTTTATACAGTCCTCTTGCTGTACTATGACCCTTACTTAATCTCTTTTAGCCTGCACAAAATAGTCATCTTTTATAAACCTCATCCCTCAGGAAAAATAAAACAGTGCCATTGTTTACTGAATGTGATATGATCTACTGTATTCCAATACACTCTTCTGAATACTTCCTTAATGTGACATTCTCTACTCCTGTTCACATTAAGTATGTAAAATGTTCAATTGTATACTGTATATTTGTATCTTATACATATATTTATTTAACTGTATACTGATTCTTACTTTTTGGAGCATTTCTTCCTGGGCATCTGTTAAAAAAAAGGTTTCCAACCTACACAGACTTTCCCACTAAACAAATGTAAATGAATGAATGAATGTATGTATGTATGAATAAACACTCAACCAGTCAACTAACTAAATAAATATTTATGCTTATACTCAAAAGTATCTATGTACTTTCCCATTTCAGAATATTTTCACAATAGAAGAAAAAGACAATTGAAAATGTTTTCTTTGTATGCACTCCTTTATTTTGTCTGCAAATCATATTCTGTTTTTTAATGTGACTTCAGGATAGCCATGCTTTACAAATACTGGTCTCTTTGCTATCAATGCTATTCTACTTGGTTGCTAGAGTTATATGTTGTTTCTTATAAGGGTCAGCAATTATATAGATATTGGTGTTATTAAAACCTAGGCAAATTCTCCACAACTATCATTGTGATATTCACCTAAAAAGTAGAAATAGTGAATGTGCCCATAAGCAGAATGAATGACCTGACAGCAAGAACATTTTGTATGAAGACAATGTAAGCAGAGAGATGCAGGTCCCCAGTAAGGCTCCCAACTGGAACAGCTTCAGAATTAAGTCCTCTGCCGAGTGTCCAAGCCAAGTCCTCCACCACTCTCTGTCTGTGAAACCAGTGCTTCGTGTCCCTGAACAAGTAGCTTTTACACACACTCTTTGAGAGTTAATTTCACACACACACACACACACACACACACACACACACACACACACACACACACGCACACGCACACACACACCTGGGAAAGGCTGGCACAGATTACCCACTCTACCAACTTTGGCCAGACTATAAGGTAGATCCACTGCCACAATTATACTGAGTGAAATTAATATTAATACAAATGGTAATGTTGACTAAACAGCCAGGCTTTCAGGAGTGGCCAGAGTTATCAACAAATAAATATGTGCAAATACTCTCAAATCTTAAATATTTCCTAAAAAGGACCAGCCACAATGAAAAGTTTAAATATATTTAATAATAAATAATAAAAGAACATGAAAATGATAAATATCTATTTACAGTAAACACCAGAGTTTCAGTAACAGGAAATATTGAAAATAACACCACTGGAAAGAGACACACAGTTACAGAAAAAAAACAATGCTTTACTATTCTCACTATATTTCCTGACTAATTGGATGGCGCAGTGGCAGCTCTGTCACCTCACAGCAAGAGGTTCTCTGGTTCGATTCTTGACTGGAGTGCCTTCTGTGTTGAGTCTGAATGCCCTCCCTGCCTTTGTGTGGATTTTCTCCTGGTACTCCTGTTTCCTCCCACATTACAAAGACATGCATCTGGAGTGTTTCTCCCTAGGCCTCCATTAAAAATTGGCTTCATTCCAAGTCAGACTTTCCCAGAAAACAAATGTTAAATAAATAATCTAAAGAATTACTGTTCCTACTTACTGAATAGAGCAAGGCAAGATAATGTGGGTGAGTGGTCCTTGTTGTCAGATCTAAGACAGAATACTGAGAGCAATCTCCTGCTAATGTCTAAATATTATTTCTGGCTTACAGAATAACATTCCATATATCTGGCCATCTGATTCTGTTTGCTGCCATATCCCCCATCAGTAGAAGCTGCAGGGTTTATAACCTATGTGCTACAATACACACTAAACCTTAAGCTAAGTTTTATTAAAGCATCTGGAAGCCATAAAACCACCCCACTATTCCTACAGGAGCTACATCCTATTCTCTAGAAAAGACATTGTGTCTCTAGCTCCATTGAAAACTGTGGGATAATATCTATCCATAAAGTAATTTAATTTCAGATTTATCATAAATTTTGAAATTAAACTCTTCTCTTCCAGTCCTCTGTTAAACATATACATTTAATTAAATTATAGTAATACATGTACATTTCTTTTCCTTCCAACAGGGCACACTGTTGATACATTTTAATACAAGCAAACCTCACAAATACATTTTCAGCACAAGCATCTGCATAAATCAGTTTGAAATACAAATGACATATAATTAGTTACAAAATTTCAACTAGCTGTGCTGGCATATGTTACACATCCACTGCCTCACATCTCCTGGCATGGCTAGCTGTACCTCCTATCATCACATATATAATTAGGGGAGGGTGGGGGTGTATGGGGGGGGGGCATTCCGCTCCCTGCAAAAAATGTTTTTAAAGTTGCATGGACCTAGGTTCTTCCTTGGTGCATGTATACTAAGTAGTCGAAGTTTCAGTTTTCGATATAGAGTGGTTTACCTTCAGGATGACAACATGTGTGTTAGCTAACTGACTGAAGGTAAATCATATTTATGTATATCTATATATATATATATATATTTATATATATATATATATATATATATATATATACATATATATATATATATATATACACACACACACACACAGACACACACACACACACACACACACACACACACACACACACACACACACACACACACACACGCATCCGCAGAGTAAGTTAGGTCATAAGAAACTCAGATATGTATGTGTGCAAAACTCCTCTCCAGCCACAGATCCATCCCAAAGAGCAGAAATGTTTTACACTCATTTTATAGAAAGTATTGCTAACTTAGTTAAGAATTCTAGCAAGCCCAACAGTCCTAACTCTACAACTATTCTCAACCCACCTCTTTCTCAAACATTTTCCAAACACAGTGCCTTTTCTTCCCTCTCTTCTCAACATTTTTCAGCTACAGTCCCTCAGCCTCCATGCCTCTCTCTGCAACCATTAACTCTTAACTTTATATTCAACATAATAAAGTAAAGCCTTGTTCTCTTTCTGCCAACAACCTCCCTTACGAATTCTTGAAAATTGCTGCTGATGCTATTACCTACCCTGTCAGTATTCACAACAATAGATCTAGCATAGAATCTCATATCCCCTCCGTCTGGAAAAGATCGATCATAACTCCTTTACACAAAGAAGGAAATTTTATGAATTAACCAACTACTAACTCATCTCCATCCTATCTGCTCTTTCCAAACTGTTAGAAAAATAAGTATACAAACAACTCTTTGATCACCTTATAAACAACAAATTACTTAACTCACCCAACATGGCTTTAGACCAACACATAGTACAACAACTGCATTAATATCATTCATGGACACAACTAATGAAACAAGAGAGTCTGGCCAAGTAAATTCAGCAATATTTCTGGATGTTTCTAAGGCTTTTGACACTCTCTCACACCCCAAACTCTTACAGCAACTTTCCTCCCTGGGTCTTTCTCTACCCTCTCAGCAGTGGTTTATCAGTTATCTATCTGGCAGACAACAATTGTTGAAATGGCAAGGCTGTCTCTCACAATATCTAACTAACAAAACGGGAGTTCCACAAGGGTCCATTCTTGGACCCACTCCTCTCCAATACCTTCAAAAATAACCTCTATGCTGCCACCTATCAAAGTTCCTTAATCCAGTACACTGATAACGCAACCCTCATCTCCTCTTCCAACAACATAGCACACCTTAAACAAATAATCCAAACTGCCTTCTCCTCTTTTCAGTCCTACCTTAATAGTGCACAACTATTACTTAGCCCCAATAAAACAAAGCTCCTACTTTTTACACCTAGGCTAATCTCATCTGATTTTAAGATATATGCACATAATAACAAAGAAATCAAAGTGGTTCCACGTGCCAAACTGATTGGGGGTGACAATAGACAACAAACTTACCTTTGACCTTCATATCCACAATTCTATAAAAAGTACCATAAAGTAGGGATGTTCTATCAGCACAAAAACTGTATGGATACAGCAACCAAAACATTGGCCACAACCTACCTACTCCCCTCTTTACTATATGGTGCCACCATTCTAACCAACCTTCAGACTACACTAAAAATAAGCTAGAATCCTGTTACAATAAAATCACTAAATTTGTTATAGGCACAACTTATTATAAACAGCATTGCACTGCTATTGCTGCATTTAATTGGTTCGAACTCCTCCAACATCTAAACTACCTCCAACTAACAATCAGTCATAAAATTATCTATAAACCTGAATATTGTCTTGCCTTAAATTCAATTCACCAAATTTACATACCTACCAGGACTCTCTATTCTGAAGAAAAGCAGCTACTAACTCTAAACAGACCAACTAAAAATGCTGGACAATGTCTATACTCTATTCATTGGCTAAACTATGGAATGCTTTACCTTTAGACATTAGAAATATACCAAATCTCAAGAAATGTATGTTCAAATTAAAAGATTACCATTTCACATCACATATTTGTTCCTGTTCCAAACCAAGTTGATTCTCACTTCTACCTCTTCCCCTGTCTCCATTCTTTTACCCCTATCTCCAGTAACTACCACTGCCCACCTTTCCCCTGCCTCAACTACCCTTCCCTCACTGTTCACTACTTCAGCCAACTGTCTCCTATTTTCTCTGCTGCTCCAACGTCACCCCTAAAATAACCTTCTCTATTAATTATCTCCTTCTTCCATATCCACACTTTACCTTAATCTCAGCTCACCCTTCTTCCTTCTTCAACCTTTCATCTCTACTAACTCCCCCTCCTATTCATCAGTCCACATCTCTACTAACTACAAACCCACATCTATTTTAATAAAAATGCCCCTCTCCCATTTCCTCTCCACTCTGCATCAACCTCCTTTATCTTTACAGTAAAATCTTCTTCAACCAATACTCACCTTCCTTCTCATCAAATAGCCCTCTACTACACTATATCTACATATCTGCTCCCTAGTATCAAATCCATTTACCGTCTGCTATAGATCCTCTAATGTAACTTCTTTATCTTTCCCTTCACTGCTCAACATTACCTCACATATTACCTATTCTAACGACTTTCTTTTCCACTACAACCTTTCATATGTGATTATTCCAGTAAGTTACTCATATAACCTTACTAATTATTTAGCCTCTGTTCACTGTTAAAACACCTGTGTAATTCCTTAATGGTACAACTTTACCTCCCATGAAAAATACATTATCTGCCATATCATCTTCACCTTTCCTTGTAAAATGTATGTCTGCAATTATAATTGTTAATCTTCGTTGCAAAATGCCTGCATGCTTGACATGTCTCTCAAGAAAAATGTAGGTAGACAACTTTCTGGTTTCGCCTGTATACTTGTGTAGCGAGCCCACTTTACCCCGGGGCAGTAACTTAGGAGCCTCAATCTTCACCACTGTCTCTGGTCAGGGAGTGTCACTAAAAGCAGGGATAGAAATACACAATTTCCCAAAGAGTACACCAGGAATAAGATCCAAACATGGGACTGGGCTATATGCTTCACTCCATGTCCCTAAATGAGTCTTCACACTAACCACTGCAGACCACTGTGTCCCAGTTCTAGGTACCTAAAACACTTACTCTTAAATGTCAAATATTCACACATACATATACTCTTGGGAAAGATTGATACAAATTTACCAGCTATGTTTCTTTGCCCAAATTACAAGGTAATGGCTGCCACCAATCAAATACCACAAGACGCTTTAAATGGGGTGTTCAATTATATTTGGTAAAATAGATATTGAAACAAATGGTAGCATGTTTGCCAAGCAGTAAGGCTTTTTGGAGTGGCCCTGGTGCTATCACAATAACACTGTCAAGTTAATACAATATTGACTAAATAACCAGCCACAATGAGAGATAGTAAAACATTTAATAATAAATAAAATGATTTAAAACATTTAAATACTGAATAACTGATTCCAATAAACAAAAGAGTTTCACACCGGAAATATGGATATAATACTGTAGAACAGCTCTTATACTGATTTTAGAAAACCTCTAACTAAGTAGCTGTAGTTCCCTGACTATCTGAAGATTAGCTGTCCCTATATAATCTAAATAACTCAGCAAAGCAAAAATATAGTCTTACTTCCATTTTTACTGTTGTCAGCTAACACCTCATACCCTGTAAGTTATTCCTGCAAAATTTAACCTACCATATAAAAACTGACAATATCAATTCTCTTTAATACTAAAAATTATTTTCTGTATAATTGTTGATATCCAAACCAATTCATTCATATGCAGCTTGGAATAATTGCTAGAATTACCCATTGTATATTTTGCATTTAAGTTGTTATTTTTCTTGCATCTGTACACTATTGCTTTCTGTACTGAGTTAATTTTTGTCTTGTATTGTACTGTACTGTTTTGTTTGCAGAGCTTTTCTCCTCTGGCCTCCTCTGAAAATGGGCAATTTGCCCAGTCAGACTAGACTTGTAAACAAATGTTAAATACATAAAATAAATAAAAAATATACTTCTGCAAGACAAGATAAGGAATTATGCCCGCACTCTAGGCTGTTGTCTGTCCTCAGTGACTGGAACAACTACTCTAGAAACAATTGGACTACTACTGCTGAACAGCTCTGGAAAACAAACTGAACAACTGACTCAGAACCTGCTTTAATAGCAGATTTTTTTTTAAAGTAACAGGAAGCTGCTAGGATCATGCACCACACAACAGGAGCACACCTACGCTGAGTGGAGACACTGTTCTCCATCATTGTCCTGAATTACACAAGGACACACAGATGTGAGACACTGCAGCCATCGGCACAGTCAGGTGACAATGATGACAGTCCAGTGGGTGAAAACTTGATTCTCACTGTCACCAAAAAACATGACACCCATAGGTTTACAATCCCACCATCCCCACCCCAACCAAGGTGTTCACCCCCTCTTGTGTCCTTCACCAACCCTGTCTCTTGTCTTGTATGTCTAGTCTGTCTGAAAATGCTTCCTCACCTTCCCAACTTGCCTGCCCCAGACTTGCCTATGTCCCTTCTCCAACAATCCACACTCTCCTTAAAAAGAAAAAGGACACCTGTCCACAAAAAAAAAAAAAAAAAAAATTGCCCCATTTCACGTGTGTCAACTTGACACACTTAATTTGGTCCATTTGGCTTCACAACGCAATTATGTTATTGTCACCTCTCTCTGGAGGTCACAGTCCAAATTCAGCTAATAATCTGTACTATGTGCCTAGTTGTTAGTGTTGAAGAAATGGATACCTATGGTTCTTACCTACACACTTCCTACACAATCTTGCCTTCCTTTCACTATGTTTTCTCCCCCTGCTTGCTCCTTATTTTACCACTTTACTATCTTCCCCATTTCTTTTCTTTAAATGTTTATTGCATGATGGTAAGGAGCAGTAGTATCACTGAATGTATGTGAAAGTATCAGACACACTTGTAAAAATTATGCCAACACCTTATTTTGAATCCAGTACATCTAACTTTATCAACAATGCATTAAAATGTCCAGCCAAAGAGTCAGGTAATTAACAGATGTATTGTAAACAGTCAGTACTTATTGTTACATATTCTCAATAAAGCATGTTGATCGCTCAGCAAGGCTGACAAAATATTGATTAAATAATAGCAACATATCTGTGAACTTGGTAGAGCAATACACCTGGAGAAAGCCAGAAACAATGGCGGGATAAAGAGCCATCATTCAAGTGACATGTTGTAAATACTGCTCTTACATACTTAGAAACATGATAGAATAACATGTATTTCATTATTATTAATTGGTTTACTTAAGTAGTAGGTTACGCAACAGCACTTTTTTGTGCAATTATCTATACAATGTGTAAAATATACCTGCTACTCAACTGACTGTAGCATTATCTGTTAAATGCACTGATGGTATTTTGTTTTGGTTCAGATGGTACTGGGTTCAAATGCAGGTGTAGCTATCATTTCAAATACTTATATGTGTACATCGAGATTACAAATTGTGATATTTATGAATATGAGTCATCAGTTGTGTATGCACTCAATGCAGTAATGATGACATGTCTGCTGCTAGAAGGTACTGATATCCAATAAAATTTAATAAGCTCCTTTCTACCTTTGCTGCTTGATGCTGTGCATCATGCACTATTGCACAGTGATTCTTTAAAGAACAGAAATGGGGGAAATAGGAAAGTGGTGAAATGGGGAGCAAGCAGGGGAAAACAAAGTAACAGGAAGGCAGGAATGTACAGGAAGGGTGTAGGTAAGAACCATAGCTATCAGTTTCTTCAAAAGTAACAACTGAGCAAATATAGAGGTTATTAGCTGAATCTAGGCTGTCACCTCCAGAGAGAGGGATGACAGTAACATAATTGTGTTGTGATGACAACTGGATCAAATTAAGTGTATCAAGTAGGCACATGTGTGAAATGGAGAGCTATGTATGGGTCAATATTTTTTTGGGGGGACAGGGGCCCTTTTTTACTTATTTTAAGGAGAGAGTGGAATGTTGGGGAAGGGACATAGGCAAGTCTGGGGCAGGCAAGTTGGGAAGGTGAGGAAGCATTTGCAGACAAACAAGACATACAAGACAAGAGACAGGGTCAGTGAAGGACAAAAGAGTGGGTGAACACCTTGGTTGGGGTGGGAAATGGGATATTGTGAACCTATGGGCATCTTGTTTGGTGACAGCGAGAATTGAGTCCTCACCCACTGGACTGTCATCACTGTCACCTCACTGTGTCGATGGCTGCAGTTTCTGATATCTGTGTGTCCTTGTGTTATTCAGACGATGATGGAGAGCAGTGTCTCCATTCAGCGTAGACATGCATCCATTGTGTGGTGTACAATCCGAAGCACCAGACCTGGCAGTTTAGCTCGGATGACAAAATCAACCCCTCTGTTCCCAGAGGAAATCACAGGCCTATCCTTTGGGGCAGAACTATCTAAGGATCCAGGTAAGGCAGTGGCAGCAGAGGGGTGCCACCAGACTGCAGCCTAGAATTGCTGGGCCTTGGGGCTGATGCTAGTGGAAGGAGTGTAGGCAGACCACAGGTAACCAGTCTACCCTGCTGTGCTGTAGTAATAACATAAATGCAATTGAATTCTATAATGAAATAAAACATAACACAAAGCAACTGACAAAATAAAATTTAATAAAATGTAAACATATAATAAATTAATAAAATAAATAATACAATTACAAACACAATGAAAAATAATAAATGAAAATGTGTTTAATAGAAAAACAATAGGAAGTGATACATAATCAACAAAACACAGGTAATAAAAATAATTATGATAATGAAAAATATGATGATATACATGATATAATAATAGCAATACAAATAATAATAAAAAATAAGAAATATAAAAAAAATAAAGAGAAGGGGTGGGGTGAGAGAAAAAAGAAATAACATTAGTAACTGCACAGATAATATACAAAACTTCTACAAATAATTTTCTACATTCTGTTACATTTTACTTTCAAGAATACCAAAGGCTAATAAATACCTTTATTACTTTGAATACCCCCCTTTGCTACACAGACACCTATAGTTCGGTAACCACATCCAACAATCATTCATGGGGTCATATATTGCCCATATGCATCTTCCATGTACATTGATTACATTTTCCATATGAGCCACATCTATAAAGATGTACACTTCTAATGCTATCATTATAAATACGTAACACTACTGCACTTTTATTGATGACAACCTAAAACTGTATTCGAAAGATTTGTAATACTGGACTGCTGTTTTAACTAACATACTAATGCATACATATTTTTGCTTTACAATGGACAAATGTATACTCAATGTAATACAAGTGTTTACCACAATAAGATGTATTTGTACCTAATGCTAAAATAACAGTACTGTTTGGAAGCATACATACCACTTGCATCTCACATCCTCCTCATTCTTTCCTCATAGGTTCACACATTCAGTGATCATTCCACATTAGCTTTGTGAAGAACAGAATACAACATAATACCATTAATAACACCAATATTGAACATATGTAACTTCTTCTTCCTACAAACAGTGCCTGTAAGTGATACTTACACATCGTTGGAGTGCAATCAGTCCTGCATTCCTCGATCCAACTGTCAAGGGTATCTCTCTTCCACATCCTGAGGTCTCCATAGTGATTCCTACACTTTTTGCCAGTGTGGGGGTTACCAATAACACTGAGATCCCAGGCCAAACTATTCTATGCATCTGATTTGTAATCTGATCCATGATAATGCTCCTGCAACAGCCGGGCACCACAATAATTCACTAGGAGTCCAACAAACACTTTGGACTCCTGCACATCCCACCTTTGAGACCAAAATCTCAAAACCTCTCCCTGAACACCAGCCATGTCTAATGTAGACAAAAAACAATGTATAATGACTTTTCCCAACAATTCCAGTTATGACAGATACTGAAAATGCCACTATTGGACTCTGCAACATTTTAAAATGGTGCATGCTGCTTAACATCATGCAAACACATTGCTTGCATTTGCACAATGGGAAAAAAACAAAGTGAACTTCATTAATACAGATATTATCATATCTTTATATAACTTACAATATTACTGTGTCATCTATCAGGAAAGTACTTAGGATATAAAAAATATGTCTGCATGTTTAATTACATTGTTAGTAAAATACAAGTTGCAGTCTTTGTATCAGAACCCAGGACATGTGAACTTTAGAACAGCACTTAACATCTGCAGCTACAGCTGAGGTTATATGAACATCTACTACATTAATATTGATCCTGAGGTTTTCACTGTTACATGTAGCGCAATGGCATTTAGCAAGTAGGCGCTTTCCAGAATGACATTAAGAGAATATATTTGAGGTATATTTTTAGATGTCTGGGTCCCGTCTGCTACCTGGGTGGTCCACTTCTGCAGTTTGTGCGCTACTTCTGTGCATACAAACCAGTGGCACATAGCTGATACAGTTTGTGCTACACACAGGAATGCACAGAAACTCACAAACAGTGGCTCCAAATATTGAGATAAAAGCAAGTGATAATAGGCAGAATATAAAATCAAAGTATCACAAACACTACTAGACTATGTAACTACACAGGAAATATCCCACCATAGTTATACAATCCTATTCACCATCTGATGCACATGCCAAACACAAAATGGATGCCTTATCCCTGTGTTTCAAACATACACCTTTGTAGCAAGCAGCAACAGGCATCCAGCACTGCACCTGTCAACCTCTTAGAGCAAGGAATCTGGACAAAAGCACAAATAATGGGAGACAACAGCCTAAAATAGGGACACTCTTTAAATATTGCTCTTACATACTTATAGAGTGGATAGAATAACAGGTTATGCATTAGCATGTCTTTTCTGAAGGATATGAAGTCTGAAACTCAAATGCGTGCCACAATTTCCTGACTTCATTCTTCAATGATTTGCCAGAAAACACAGTTGTATGAGAAACAGACCAAATATATGAGTCCATCTGTACATTCTGTCAAAATCTGTACAGTTAAGAGGGATGTGCAGCACACAATCAAACTGAGAAAAATGTACAGTTGTAATACAATATTACACATTACCTGTACATCTAGTAAAATCTTTCACTTTTACAATACTGCACTTAATGATTGCACACCCCATTATGATGTTTGCTTGCAAATATACAACACTATTTTACATGTCTGTGTTTCTTGGTCATTCATCAGTTATCTTTCCAGTAGTCTGGGACATACAGTGTGTACATCATGCGATATCATTGCATTTACAATGTCAAAGGATATTAACTGGGAATAATATTATATGCTGCTGCCAACTAAGGAAAGACAGATTGGATATCACAAGCAAGCACTGAATGTTCTTTTGGGAGTGGGAGAGAAAAGATGTGTGTCTGGTATGGCACTAACAAGACTGTGTTGGTCTTGTTACCCTACATGTCTGGCATTCTGCCTGTTGTATGATTTAGTTATGGTTGAGAACTGTTGTCTCTAATGTATCCCTAGTACAGATGTATAGTGATGTGGGAGGATGGTTTTAGCCTCCTAGGTGTTGAGTTAGTGTGCTATGGCTTGTCTCAATGCAAGGACTTACTAAGCATGACTACGTCTGCCTGCAATCACACCTGCTGCTGGTTCCTCCTATGAGTCATCATTGCCCTGTGGCTGTGGTGATCTTGGCATTGTCAGTAGGTGATGATCCTGCTGCAGCTGTTTCCACTATATTAAGTTGGGTAGCATAGCACATGCTATGAGCACTGAGGGACATGCAGTGGATTGTAATGGTGCCCTTGACCAGACGTATGTAGGCACTGGCACTATGAGTGCAGTAGCTGAAAAACATGCTTTATGGCAATACTGTTTGGACTGTTTGGACTGTTTGGAATGTGTGTCTCATTAAGGTGTTCATATGTGTGTGTGTGTGTGTGTGTGTGTGTGTGTGTGTGTGTGTGTGTGTGTGTGTGTGTGTGTGTGTGTGTCTGATGAGTTTCCTCAGCCATGAATCCAGTGAGTAGGACACATTCACACCTAAGTGAGCCTTGGAGATATCCCCCATAGCACACATCTGGTGCAGTTGGGGAATGTGGCACATATGCAAGTCATGCTAACTGCAAGGGCGCACATATGTTCCACATGATTCCCATTACATTACACATAAATTGGCAGTTGTTTCAGAGGTTGACCTCATGGTTAATGTAGACCCAACCCTGTTCCCCAGATGTTGTTTTCTTGAGTACATGACTGTGATGTATGACCACATTACTGCAGAGTTGTTGGTTACTTGTGATCTTCTCTTCAAAAATTATGTTAAAATATATGTACTCTCTGCCATGTTGCAGCATAGCATGCAGGCATGTTTGGAAGATACTGAATTCTGATACCTATGGAAAACCAAGCATGTCTCTGTGTAGTCTGTAATGGTACCTGTGGCTAACATACTAACTTCAACATATACCTTATATTTCACTGGGATGGGTTCCTCGTGTTTGGCTCTGTATGTGACTCATGGCTGCCACAGGTCCCACAGTTCCTCTACTGTATTATTGGCCTACAAAGTGTTCACTATCTCTGTCTATGGCTATTGGCAGCAGCAGCAGCTTCAGCCTGTAGCACACACAAATGTATGCAAGATTTAGCTGCTGCTAACAATCTGTCAGCACTTGCATTGTAGCTGTACTCCACAGTTCTCTCACTGCACATATAGGAAAGGGCATGGTGTCTACATTGATGCCTTATATCTCATTGAATAGCTCCACTGGATTGGTTAATTAGCATACAGTGCAGCAGTGCATGCTGCAATTAGCATCTCTGAGGTACAGACTAGGTCAGATGCAATCAATTAGTAATGTACACCATTATAAAAAGGCAAATGTGTAGCTAGGTAAACCAATGTGGATGAGAGTTGTAGCAGAATTCAGACTCAATTACACATTTAATTTGGAACAGTATATTTTGAAAGAGGAGTATTGTGCTCCATCAGGTATGTATCCATTTTGTTACCTAAATAATGCATATGTTGGAATGTACTTAGGAATGATGTGAAGTAAATTAGGACGCATTTGTTAGAACTGTACTCATGACATGGCCTTGTTTTCCAACGATTTGTGAGTTACAGAGGATGTAGAGTAGGCCGAAGGTCTAATACTGTGAGATAACTATGCACACATGTTTCATGAATAGATCCTTTGAGAGAACTTTTAACATTACACTATTGTTTAGTTAGCACATTTGTCCCTTAGCTTGTTCTATTGTTCTTTTTTGGAGGGAGGATGAGTGCCTGCTATCGCACAAACTAGAATGGACTGCTGTGTTGGATGCATGAGTGTGAGTATCTGTTATGGCATAAAAATGGATATGTTTGTCATACTAATCTCCTTAGTTTGTAGCCCCCATGTTATTTGTTGACCAATGTTGACTCTTTAAATTGTAATCAAGTGGTTAATACTGAGAGCCTTCCTGTACTGCCTTATCTGTACACAGTTTATTTCTACTTATGTGATCCTTATATGTGTTATCATTATTTTGTTTTTCAGTAAACAATATGCCCACTCAGCACAGGCCTTGTTTTCTGAAGCAGAGAATGACCTCATAAGTGAAGCATTATGGCAACATCATGCTGTTTTGATGTCCAGAAGGTGGGCCAATATGTTGCAACACATGGCCCTTTGGGACGAATTGGTTCAAAATGTCAATGGAATTGGGCAAAAAAATTGCAGCTATGAGCAAGTGTGACATAGAGAAATGGTCATGATTCATGCTGCAAGGAGGTGTGATGCTAAAGTGGCAAGTGATCGTCAGGAAACTGGTGGTGGGCCTGCTGCAGAACAGGTCTATATTAAGACCGTAAAAAAAATGTTCAGCGAATGTCCCTTTGCTGAACTCTACCCAGTGAAATCTAACTTCCTTGAATGGCTATACCAGTGAATTTTTTCCTAGACCTGTAATATAGACCCAGCAGAACAACCACTGACTGCCACCAAGGAATTCCTGGCAAACATTGCCACACAGGAAAGCTCCCAGCAAGCCATCAGCCAGTATGTTCGGGACGTGGGTGCCAGTCTTGCATCTCACAAGGAGCTTCCAGGTAGGCTTGGTTAGATTATCAGTAGAATACTGTTGCATTCAATCTGTAATAGTGTATATAGTTTTAATGGGTCTCAGGTTGCTTTTTTGGTAGATGTAATTAAGATAGCTACAGTTTTCAGGTCATTTAGATGTTGTCAGCCAAATTCGTGTTAACATTGCAGTTACTGTAGATATAGATCATTAAAAGAACTACCCCATTCACTGTTAAATGTGGTGCTGTTGCCATTACCTCTCCCTTTACTTTTTTCAGGACCATCATGAATCCACAGATATAGGGCTCCTGCAGTTGGTAATCAGAATACATTTATGTCAGTAATGCAGAAATATTCCAACATATCTGCTAAAGTGTCATCTCAGGCCTGCTGTACAGATTGTTGTACTGTCTGCATACTTGTCAACTGCACAGATATTTGCAGAATGCCCAGATGTGTGACTCATACATCTGGGCCATATTTAAGATCATAGAGATTGAACTGCAAACTATTGACAGGTCATTAAAGACTGGAGACATAAAATAATGATTGAGATCTTGCATTCACACTGCATACCCATCATAAATGTCATGCTGAAGCAATACCTGTTATTCTATCATTTTTCTAGGTTTGTAAAGACAATATGTCACAATGATACCTATTCCTGGGCCTTTATCCACCCATTACTCACGGTTTTGTCCACATTCCTTGCCCTACGATATTGAGAGGTATGAATGTCTGTAATAGTGAAAACACTGGAAATTGCTTAATATATAATGCAGCATAGTAGTGTGGGTATTAATGCTTTATTGTTTTCCTTCCTTTTATCACAGATGAACATGGAAGTGTTTCTATGTCCCCTATGACACCTGATGTCTGTGTCTCATCAGACTCTGATGATGATGATGATGGCCAAAGTGAGGCACAGCCAGGGTTTGCAGAGGCTGATTCTGACACAGAGGTTGACATTCAGTGAGCCCTCTTATTATCATCAGACACAGCCAGTATGCCTATTCATACCTAGTCCACTGAGGCCATTGGAATGGGATGTGCCTGTGAGGGAGGGCAATGTTTCTGTCATGGAATGCACATTGTCTGTGATGAAACGTCTGCTGGGAAGGGAGCATCAGCCTCATGGGCGTAGGTCAGCAACTAAGAGCCAAAATGGCCGTGCCCGATCATGCTCCCATAGTGGCAGTACATCCAGTGCTCCAGCAGAGAGTGTGATGTCCACACCCACACGTAGCAGGCCATGGGGTTGTGGTCCTGGGTGTTCCCATAAACAGAGCACATCCAGCAAACATTGATCACCTTCAGGTAGTAGCACAGCACCTGTACTTGGACATGGAGGTGTCAGTGCAACTCCTGGCTGGGCCAGTTCTCATGTTTGGGGGCAGAGACAATGAACTGTCAGCTCTACCATACGTGGCTCACAACTGTCCAACATAAAGACATGTAGGGCTTGTGCTGAGCTTGGCTGTGTTCATGTAGACACTCATGCACCAATGTCACATTGAGGGCACCTACAGACACACATGCAACATTTACATGGTCCATCTTGCCTGCTTCCATTGCTTACTCACACACACACTTGGAAACTTTTTGTACCAGCCTAGGCCTCCTGCACCTCCACATAACACCCTGTGCAAGTGATATTAACTGTGCCACATCCATGTCATCCATCTTTTCTATTCAGGGATACTAAAGCTATGTTTCTGGTGGACAGGGTGACAATCTGTATTAATATGATGTTATTACCTCCTTTTGTGCTGTTGAACTGATAACTGCCCCTGTCACTTAGATTGTACACAGCCATTTAAACAGTTGCTAGCATAATAATGTATCTACTTTATAGTGGATGCTTTTGTAATGGCTATGAATTCAGACAATTAAATGTGTCTCACTAATGCATCTAACTTTCTTTTTAAATATTGTTTAGTAGAAATTTATGGGTGCACATCCAAAGTCAAGCCATAAGATTCAGAGCTCAGGACTGTATGTCAACACTGAAGGCAAATCTTATCAGAATGGTAATACAGTATAAGGTTCCTTTCCGCATGTACATTTCCATAGGTTCCAAGGTTCATAGGGTGTGACTAGGGTACTGACCTGTTGGTGTTTAGAAGCATAGTTGTTGCATCACAATATAATATTAACAGTCAGATGTAATGCATGGCCCATTTTGTCTAGTAAGGACCATCCATATCCAGGAGTGAAGCAGCTGTGATCCATGGCACGTAATGTTTTCACATCAAGTCATCCAGCCTGTCTTTCAACAAGGTAATGGAGTGCTCTGCTTGATATGGATTTGAAGCCTACTGTAGAGGAGAAGTGACCTTTGAGAGATGTATCTGTTTCTCCAGCATGTCCTATGTATGTCATAATGTACATTGAGATCCCTGGAACAGGTAACTGGAATCCCACATTACTTACGCATGTGCAGCATTTTCATCCCATTTGGGCCACAGATAGCCCTGTAAGGCATACATAATCTGCTTCAAAGCTATCTATACGATGCTGCACACAGTGACAGCTACATCAGTCTGCCCACAGAAGACATGTTGGAGACATTTTAGTGTTTTATTACTCAGTAGAACAAGCAAGATATAAAGAAAAATCACAGTCCATGTATTGGAATACAAACAAAAGCAGAAGACTGGATAGTGCAAAAAAGCTATTTATTACAAACAAAAGATTTCAGGTTAAAAAATGTGTGTAGCAAAAGTTAAAACAGTCTGCTTATATAGTCAAACACAGCCCAAAAGTTAATTGTTTAAAAAACAATTAAGATTCAATTAAAAACTTAAAGTCAAATACAACAATTACAAGCACATTTGCATGTGTTTTAATACTGGTTTCAATGAGACATTTTGATTAATGCTTAGCAAAGTGTCAGCATTCATTCTTAAAATCCACTCATACTCCTTAATTTTCAGTATGTTATTAATATCACCTCTACTTATGCTTGCAATAATTTTATATATCGTGATAAAGATAGATATATGGCCATTTCCAAATTCATTGGTATGTTTTGCTAAGGAATTAGTTATGACATTTCTCCGTGTGTCAGATCTATGTACAATAATTCTATCCCTTAGATGTCTAGTTGACTTACCTATATAAAAAGATATACATAGGTTCCTAGATTAGTACTAGGCTAACTGCCTTTGCGAGCCATTTTAAGCCTAGACAATTATCCCTTGTCAGACTCAAACCCTGCACCTTGTGTTTGCAAGGCAAACACCTTAACCATTAGGCCACCCCTTTACAGGTAGCAAGATAGACTATACGGATGCTACTACAAGTTGCAAAACATTGAAATTTATATTCCTGAGAACTTACTGGATGAATAAAAATATTATTTTTATTTATGACGTCACAACAACTACAACTATGATTAGGCATAGTTTGAGTCTTACTTAAGCTTAATTTCTCTTTAGTATTCATGTCTTTATAGCATAATTTCTGTTTAAGGCTAGCTGAATTCCTATAGGAAAAACTAGGTGTTTGACGAATAATAGAATGTAACTCAGGTAAAGATCTTAAAATACACCAGTTGCTGTTGATAATATTTCTAATCTGAGGTGTATTCCTATTATAAGTTGTAACATAACGTATTTTGTCTGTATTCCTATTAGATCTTTCTATATTATTTGGGTGTTCATAATCTTCCATATAGAAATAAGGTCTAGCTGTAGATGTCCTTAAATGTAATATGTCATTAATTTCACCATCTAAAAGTTTTGCATCATAGCCTCTTTTCACAAAATTATTTTTGAGCTCATTGGCTTGTTGTAAATAGGTCACGGTAGAGGTGTTATGTCTACTCGTTCTCAAGAATTGTGCCTTAGTAATAGCCTTAAAAATATGTGGGGCATGCATACTGGTGAAATGTGAAAACTTATTCATATGCATCATTTCCTAAATCTGTTCTATTTGTTCTATGCCTAACATTATTTAGTTCACTAGTCCAGTCATTAATATATGATACAACATTTCTCCAAGCCATGCCAATTTCACATGTGCAATCATCATCATTAAGTCGAGATTTGCTTCTAACAATGATAAGCAAATCATCCAACTTTTGACACAAGGAACAAAGATCACCAATGTTATCAGCTGTTACCTTTAAATATGCATAGCATTTATAACATGGAACAAGATACTTGTGCATTAGCAAATCGTTAATTGCATACTCATTTAAGGAATCAATTTAAGTAAATAATGCACATGCCACAGCACAAGTCTAATTTTAGCAGAACTGCAGGTGATCTTATGCTAGATGACATTAGCAGTCCACATGGAGGACAAGAGTTTAGTAGCCTGCCTTAACTGGATGTTTGTGCAAGGACCAAAAAAGTGAAAATTTATGCCATTTGAGAAGTCAGTGTGGCATACACACTTACACCATTTTTTAGGCACACATGCATACCACGTTCACTGCAGTGAGAAATGAAACCCTACCAAACCCTACCTTTCTAGGTTTACATACTACATATCACAGTATTCGATACACATATCACAGCAGAAGTCTGATTTTAACAGGAATGCAGGTGAAGTTATGGTAAACATAAGCAGGCCAAGTGGGGGGCAAGACTCTGGAGGTCTGGATGTTTGTGCAAGCACTAAAACAGTGAAAAACCATGCCATTTGAGAAGTCAGTGTGGATACACTTACACTGGTCTTTATGGAGACACACACACCGAGTTGACTGCAGTGAGGATAGAACTCCTACATTGTGGGATGCACACCTACACTGTTCTTTATGGAGACACACATGCACACACACCAAGTTGACTGCAGTAAGGATAGAACCCCTACTTAGCAAGGTTTACATACTTCTGATCAGAGTACTTAATGCACATGCCACAGCACAAGTCTAATTTTAACAGGACGGCAGGTGGTCTTATGGTATATGATATCAGCAGGCCACATTGAGGACAAGAGTGTGGGCACCTACCTTGACTGCATGTTTGTGCAAGCACAAAGAAATGGCAAGCCATGCCATTTGTGAAGTCAGATTGGGATATACACTTCCACTTTTGTTTATACACACACACACACACACACACACACACACATACACACACACACACACACACACACACACACACACACACACACACACACACACACACACATACACACACCTGACTGTATTGAAATTAGAACCCCTACCTATGTTTATGGACTACAGACCACAGTACTTAACACATGCACCACATTGCAAGTCTGATTTATGTAGGATTGCAGGTGAACTTATACTAGATGACATAACTAAACTATGTGGTGAACAACATCTTGGCAGGCCTGCATATTCACATTGCTTTGTAGTGTTGTCTGGGTCTAGTAGCCAGGCAGATGAATACTGATTAGTAGGCTAGCTATGTAACAACAATAACCTTATTGAGCATAGTTGTCTGTTTGCATTTGGATGAAGAAGCCTGTGAGCACTATCAATTGGCCCTGTTCATGAGGGAGAAGACAATATTATATATTACAACATCTACAGTGTTTGATATGTGTGTGTGGAAAAATTAAGGTGACCCTGGGTAGTTGTGATTGTTGGTGCTGTTGCTGGTGGGGAAACAAATGGATGGCTTGTCAATATATGTACATATACTTATTTTGTGCCCTCAGTTTTCAATATTTCCACATGTAGTCTTAGGGGAGACATGGGGTCTGAGAATGATAGGGCACCATACCTCTCAACTGGCTAGATTTTCATGATGTCTAGATGTTAGACTCATATTTATGATCTGTTTCTCACAATGTTGTGATTCTTTTGGAAAATCAATGGCAAATCATTGAGAAATGAAGTTAGAAAATAATGGCAGACATCTGAATATTAGATGTCATATCCTTCAGAAAACTCATGCTAATGCAACATATGTTACTCTATCACCTTTCAATATTTAAAAAGTGTCCCTATTATGGGGCCTTTGTCCCCCCATTATTTATGACCTTGTCCTGATTTCTTGCTCTAAGACCTTGTCCGATATGTAGGGGGCTATGGGTATATATTTTTATATCTACAGAGTGCAATAGCATGAGAACAATCAGATTTGCACTATTGTTAACTAAGTATACACGCACGCATATTTGCCTTTTCTTTTTATCTGTTTGCTCATTAGTACGCAGTAAGCAAACATGAGGTGCATTGCTCACATCTTAGGCTTACTATTATGTAATATATACCTGTTACTAGAGCCCACTCATACCTCTATACCAGGCTGGGATTTTTCAGTTACTAATGGCAATAATTGAATGTATCCTGTGTCTGGGGTTGGTGGTCTAATGTAAATCCTATTTCCTCTTTCACTGTTCCTGCACTGCTGTGCTCCATCCAAACTGTCAAGCCTTATTAAAAAGGTTTTATATATGTGGTACACCACTCTAATGTGGAATTAAAACAGGACAAAGTCGATAACATTATGGGACACAGAGTTACAGTCTGTAAAACACAACCTATTACTAGTACACATCCAAAACCTCTACTTATATCAGGATTTGAGCCCATAACAGCATTACAGCTTCATCAGACAGAATAGCTGCCTTAGTCCTTTTGACCACAGAAGCAGCTTGCCAAAAATGGGATCATTCATCACACAACCACCTGCATAAAAATGTACACTGTTATACATCAGTTACCTAACATATACAATGTATGATCAAGTCTATATTATTGTCCTGAAAATGTGAAGGATAATAATTGTGACAAACATCCATATACCATGGGTTTGGGGGTACCATAGATGAGTTACTTTTATGGCATTTACAAGGGGATTTTCCTGTTTTTGGGGGGTGGGGGAACAAACCACATTTATTAGACACTGCAATGTATAGCCTCACTTTCTAACTCCTGTCTTGAATGACATACCAGTAATCTGCAGCAGTAGGTCTGTATGAATGTTTCATGCATGAGGCTTACTAATTACAAATGGACACATGATGGTAAAATAGTGTCTGTGTCCACATGTTAATTTAATTTCTGTACAAATACACCACTATTTACTTGCATACTGTACTAAGTTCATAGATACAGAGGATATGTCATAATAATTTAAAAGAATACAGTGTATGTTAAGGACCTACCTTGCAAATGCAGCAGTTGACAGAACTGTATTTCAGGACTGGCTCTGTCTGATGCAAGCAGTACACAACCAATACACGGATAGGTACATGTTGTATGAGTTGCCAGGAATCATTTTTAATATATGCATATGAGTAGGAGAAAGGTACTAGTCCCTAGGTCCCTAAGTGGTCAGTGAATGTGTTATGCGTTGTCTCTTAGCCAATGCAAGGCCATACTGAGCATGTCTACATCTGCCTACAGGGACAACAGCTGGGGGTTTCTCCTCCGAATCTTCTTGTGACTATGGTGTCCTAGGCCCTTACCCTTGCTGATCCTGCTACAGCTGTTTCTACAGGATCAGATTGTGGAGCATAGCACATGCTGTGAATATTTGTGTACACATGTGTGGAGTATATGTAAGGCTTTACTGGATATATCTAAGCACAAGGACCTTGACATCAGAAGCCCAGATACATGCTCTGTGATGTTCCTAGTTTGTGCATGTGCCTCATTATGGCATTCTTCCATAGGTGTGTGTGCATTTCTGTTGGGTGTCATCATCCATGGTTCTAAGGCATAGCCAGCATCCCCCAGTAAATGGCCTTGTGGGATGTCATCCACAGCAAACATTTGATACAGCTGTGATGTGTGCCAGATATGGGAGTTGTGATAACTGCCAGGGTTATCAGCACACACATTAAAGTTAATCCCCTGGACATTGCACATGACTTGGTAGTTGATGGAGTGGTTTTGCTTTGCGGTTAATGTAGATTCTACCCTGCTCACCAGGTTGTGCCTTGATATGTACATGAGTGCAATCTATGGCACCCAGTACTTCAGGAGAGTGTGCTATATGGTAGAACCATTGCATATTGCTGGCTCTCTCCTCACTGAAAAGGGAAAAGTTATGTTCTTACTGTCATGTAGGTGCATAGCAATCAGGAAATGGTGGAGTATCCTGGATGCTGATGCATGTGACACCCCATCATGTCCCCAGTTGATCTTTGAAAAGTACTTGTAGCTAATATCCTAAGGGCTACACATACCTTAGTTTCCACTGGGATGGGTTGTCCTTGGTTGGCTCTGGCTCTGAGTTGAGGGTTGCAGAGCTCACAGAGTTCATTAATATGTCCCTGTCCACCCTGTAGTGCTCTACAATCTCCAGCTCATGTAGCACCTGGAAGGTTACCCTGGCCCTGAACACTCTTCTCCTTCTTGGCCTGGGCCTATTGTCAGCAGTACCATCAGCATTAACTTCAGCCTCTAGCACATGCAGATGTAGAATAGCTGCAGCAGCCCCAAACATTATCTCAGTTAAAATTTTCAAATCTCTACTCCAATGGTCTTAAAGTATTGAGGGAAAATCATAATGTAGGTTATATGCATACTGTATCCATTTCTTGCGTAGGTCCACCATATGTGATTGGTTAATTAAGATGCAATTCTTGTGCATAGGATATAATTAACAAGATTTAAAGGTCTTACTTCAGTGTGCAGTAGTTCTCTGTTTTCACAGTCACACAGCAGAGCACAGCTGTGCATAACAAAGGTAGGCCATGTCAACATTTTATATTATCATCCCTGTTGTCATGATACATATAGAAAATGCTGATTACTGCAAGTTACACTTTATGTGTATAAGCTGCAATGTTAGAACAGAATAAGGAAAGTTACCATATCCCATAGTCGAACCCAGGACCACCTGCACTCCAGTCTAACACTTAACACCTGCTGTCACAAGAGTGCTTGCACAAATTCCTGTCACCTGAGGCTATTAGCAGAGCACAGCCCACTTACCAGGTTTGTGTGATGCTCAGCAGTGTTCAGCAATATTAATTGAATGCATCCAGTTTCTATTTTTGGATGTATAGCTAATGTCTTAGACAAGGGGTGATCTGGTCACACAAAGAAGGTATGCATCAGCAAAATCTTTTTGTGGCAAGCAGTGTACTGTGCAAACACATGCATTACACAAAAAAACAAAAACAGAGTGACCTGCCCCCCCCCCCCCCGGCCCCGATGTCATAGACATCCATTGGAGAAATAAGCCCTGTGTAGGAAGCTACATGAAGTGATCATCCCTATATGGTTCCTGATTTTGTGATTCAACAAATCCATTTTTCAACTTATTTGCATGATAACTGTGTTGATACCCTCAAATCTACATGGTTTGCAGCCATGTAAGCTGGACAACAGCATGGAAGCACAACTTTAAAGACACAAGGATGGTTGCTACTTTACCTATGGTAACAGTACATTATACTCCTCTTTGACATGACATTTCTGGTAATCATATTTAAAAACTTTTGCAGGAAGTGATGCACTGTGCAATCATGAGGTAAAAAAATACACTTAAATTTATAGTAATCTGACCCACCTCTAATGCTTTCAGGCATCCACAGTGTATACGTCACATTATATGTGTATTGTTACTTTTTCATGGGAATTCTGTCCATATTTCTGGACATTTACATGCCCTTGCTTCCTTGTAGACTCCTTTATGTGGAAATTTTGTTGTGTACACTACCAACATGGACACAGAGTCTACAGAGTTGTATTTAAGGTTGTTGGATCATTCCACAGTGTTGTTTTGCTTCATTTGCATTAATTTCAGCTACTTATGCTGAAATATGCATTCCGCAAAAGTTTCCATAATTGCACATGAGTGCGAGTGACTGCTCGCCACTACTCAGAGTTTACTGAATTTAAACTCTCTGCACCCATGTTCGCATCATGCAGCGATGTGCACAGAAAAAAATGAAAGTATTAGCTTTACTGAATTCTTCTTATAAATTTGTTTACAAAATTATAGCTAGTCATGCTGGCATATATAATACAGGGTAATTTACAATTATTTACAAAACTTCAGCCAGTCATTCTAGCACAGATAACAATATCTAATATCCTCAAATTTTGCTTTGTTTTATGCTTTGTTGTTAATTATCTAAACAGTTATTTGATGTGTCATGATAAGCAGACTATCTCCCTACAAGAAGTAAGTGTCCCAGAAGTACAAAAGTGCGTCCAAATGAAAATATTGTAATCACTTAGAGACAACAAACACGGCTGATAGGTCCGATATCAAATCAAGAACATTTATTATACAACGAAACAAAAGATATGTAAGCATTTTTGCATTATCATTAACTCTTCATCAAACATTAAAACCAATTAAGCTAAGCAGGACTTTTAAAGACTCCCTAACCAATCATTGCACTAGTAAGTACATAATATCATAACTAGGAAGTTGGTCTAATTTGGATCTTATGTAGTTGATTGATAGTGCGTTGATTGGTTAGGGAGTGTTCAAAAGTCCTGTTTAACTAAATCGGTTTTAATGTCTGATGAAGCATTAATGGTAACACGAAAATGCTTACATATCTTTTGTTTCATTGTATAATAAATGTTCTTGATTTGGATATCAGACTTAGCAGCTGTGTTTTTTGTCTCTAAGTGAATATATGCATTTGGATTTTCTTTCATGTTTTATGCTTTGTTGTTAATTATGTAAAATATTATTTTTCTTGCAGATCATTATAATAGAGCTTTTCTCCCTGGGCCTCTGCTGAAAATAGGTTTCCAACTCAGTCAGACTTTCCTAGTAACCAAATGTCAAATAAATAAATAAATAAAATAAATAAATACGTGAATATGTATATCTATAGCTATAGCTGTAGCTATATATATTTATATGATTTATTATCATATATTGGACAGTCAAAATAAATTCCTACCTTAAATAAAGACTAAGAAATTTGACTCGGAATGTCAAGAAGCTTGGAATGCCACAAACACACTTCCTGTTGTGAATTCGACCTTTCTCAACATCCAAAGACTCCAGTCCAATACTGCGCATAATGTGATATCACAATTTTTGCAGGGGGCAAGCCCCCCTGCACCTCCCCATGGGGGGCTGAACTACGTACACACCCTGCAAATTATGTATTCCAACTCCGAGATTGTACTACAGTGGGGAAAAGAATACATTTCTTCATCCCTACTGTACTGCAATCTCTAGTTATAAGATCGACTTCATATGTGTGAATGCACTGTTCATTCGCTGTGGGACTCACCCAAATGAAGGTTTGGCAACACGGGATTCAGCCAACCTTACTTTGATATCCGTGGTAGCCGAACCTTTTCCTCAAAATTGTGATTATATATACATATATATACATACATATATATATATATATATATACATATATATACATACATATATATGCACGCACACACACACATACACACACACACACACACACACACACACACACACACACACACACACACATATCATATTTAAGTTTATGATAATCAATCTAATGCTAAATGTAATGAACATTAATAAATATAGCATAACTGCTCAGAACTCAGCAGATCTAACAAAGAAAACATTTTGTATGCCTTTTTTTTGCAGGGGGATTCCCCAAGCATCTCCCCACATACATTGCTAATTCTATATATCGCGTCTCTGATTTCACTGCAGTGGGGATCCATTATCGCATACGGAAAAAAAAAACATAAGTAATGTGTGATCAGTTCCACTTTGATCACACTTACCTGCTTTTTTTCTCTTTCATAAACCCACTTCTCAACCAAAGGATTGAAACTCAATTTATCAAAGAAAAATGTTTCCCCTCTATACCCAATGCTAATTATATACACTAACTCCAAAACATCACAACAACACAGAAATGACAAATTCTCACTCCATGCTGATTGTACTGCTCCACAAAGTAATGCAAGCCTTCTGTTTTCATTAAGTTGCTTAATCACTTCTGCCAGCAATATTACAAATGTTTGACTAAATGGACTATTCTTATGCCTCTCTCTCTATCTTAATATATATATATATATATATATATATATATATATATATATATATATATATATATATGTGTGTGTGTGTGTGTGTGTGTGTGTGTGTGTGTGTGTGTGTGTGTATATATATATATATATATATATATATATATATATATATATATATATATATATATATATGTATATATATATATATATATATATATATATATATATATATATATATATATATATATATATATATATATATAAAATGTGTGTGTGTGTGTGTGTGAGCATTTAAAATTTGTACATATCAATGTTTATTCTACATTTCTCTCTCTGTCTCTCTCTCTTCACATACATATTTTATACACATATATATATATATATATATATATATATATATATATATATATATATATATATATATATATACACACATATACACATACACACATATATAAAACATTATGTGTGTTTGTGTATAAAACAAGGAATCATTGCAAACCCATTGGTGATAATAAAAGAGTAATGCAGTAATAATTCCTTTCATCTGTGTAATGAGATGGCACACATGGTGAGTGCAGATGGATTAAAAAACAGCACAATATTTTTGAATTACAAAATGCAGCAAAGGTAAAGAGATTAATTATCATCTATTTGAAGTCTGTAGTACACCTAGGCAGGCATCTTTGCCTTTGTATAATTCTTTTGTTTTTCTTGAATATATAGAACTGTGTCATACTGAACATGTTTTGAGCAAATGTATGATTTAATTCAACATGCTGTTATGTAAGATTATGAATCAAATATATTTGACTTGGGCTATTTCTAAAAGCAAACAAAAACATTTAATCCTAGTCCAATTAATTTGATTTTTATCAGTTTAATAAGTAAACACTCTGTTCATTGTAAAACATGAAACTCTAAAATAATGAATAGTGGGATAATTGCATTCCTTTTATGTGCATGCAAATCACTTTAATTAAAATATGACTCCTTAATATCAAATGCAGGCATTAACGTCTGTCAGTACCAGGGGCAATTTACTTTATCTGATGATAATAAAAGAAAATTAATCTGCCAGAAGTAGACATAAAATGAGCTTTATATGTCTGCCTATAAAATATAGTTTTGTAAATCATTTTTTGACTTATTGATTTGCACATCATGTACATTTCAGCAATAGATATTTATATCAGAGACATATATGCAGAATATTAATAAAAGATCAAAGCAGATAAATGAGTTGGTGGAATTAATATTATTGGGTGTGCTCCCTCTCTTCTTATCACAGTTCTGCTTGAAAATATGAATACAGTAATTAAAGAGGCATGGGTATCACTCTGAGACTTTTACTTCTGTTATTTTAGATGTTTAACATTCATTTTCTGTTTTATGTAAATGACTTCTCTTCTATGCACAGTTATTTATTAATTACAAATACAGATTCAAGTTAAACAGATCATAGAATGAAAACATGAACTGGAATGATTATATCTTCATTGGAATCAGAGTGCATAATCTATAATAATAGTATCAGGTATGTCTATAAGACCATTTAATATAATCAAAAACAGTCTCTCTAGATAAACAAAATTTTTATCACATTCCAAATGAAATGAGTTCATATTAGAAATGTCAGAGAAATGTAAGATGCAGGAATCTAATTTTTAATGTATAATAAATACCTTGGACTGAAAATTATGGAACTCAGTGTCATTTTTTGTGACTGTGCCACCTATTGCAAAAATCTGACCCTAATCATGCAAGGCAGGATATTTCATTACATTCTAGACCACATATATTCCATTTAATCATCAGAAATATTTATAATAAATACATTTTTTCCTATGATTTATATAAACATAGTTTATTCAGAGAGCTTATGAGAAACTTGCCTTGCGAATGTGGTGAAGATTTATAGCAGATTCCATCCCCATCTTACTTTTGGTATGCTTTCTTTCACTTTTCGATTTTTCTGACACTCTCCATTTTCTATGGTCAACTTATTTTCTCTATGTGAAGCTATATTTTTATTACATTTTATTTTATTTTTATTACATTTCCCTTGTCGTTTTCTTCTCCATCATTTTTAACCAAAGTTTGTTATTCACATCTGCTTCTTTTTTCATGCCCTTCTCCTTTAGTTTTTCACTTAATATCAATTTTCATAAACCTTATTTTGGGAATTCTGTTCACTGTTTAATCCAGGGGAATGGATACTTTTCATCTTATTTCACTCCATAAATGTTAGAACTGATGACTTTTTGACTGATTTCTTTCATACTACCCCACTATCTAGGCATTGCTTTATTCCTTCCACAATTTTGTTTTGATTTACATATTTTGATTGTTTTGCTGTGCTGCTACTGCATTACCACATTTCAAGATTTTATTTCAACATTCCTTGGTAGTACTGGTTTGCACATAGTTTTTATATACAGCAATCTCAGAGTATCTGTCTTTATTAAAAGCAAATAAGATGTTTTCCATTTAAGTATTAGTTACTGATGTTAGTATAAATTCATCAGATCACTTAAGAAAAATAATTTTTACAATGTTGTTAAACAGAACCAGTAAAATAAATTAATAGAAGGCACTTTGTATTTTGAAACCCATAGCTAATATGGATTAATTGAATGACTGAAAATGCCAGATCCATAACATGGACAGATTGGCTAATACTTGCCTAAATAACATTTGCGACTTGATATAAAGTCTGTTATATGTCCAACAGTTCATTTGCCATTCTATGTGGACTTCCCTCCTTCTATTGTTCTAGCCAACTGTCTTTATGTATGTCTTTCACTCTGTCACTGTTTCCCTTTTTTATCATGCATTCTTGTTGGTCTGTGATTGGATTTGTCTCTTTCTTCACACAGGCTTAGTAAGTTTTCATATGTGCTCATTTCTCTGCAATTTTCTTATAACATAACTAATTGTATTGCTCCATTTAAGTCAGAGTTTGCCTACTTTCTACTGATTTTTGTAGCATTAAAGACTAAAAAAATGAACAGCATTGCCTCACATTGGAACTACATGGAACTATTTAAGGACACTTCTATGGGCTGAGCTTGTAAAGGCTGCAGGGCTTTTGGCCTTTGGCCTTTGGCCTAGTATACACCTATGAACATATATATATATATATATATATATATATATATATATACAATGTGTATGTCAATGGAAGGAGACCTATTTTTACTTTTTTAGGGATCAAATTACATAATTACGTGAGCCAAAAGCTAAAAGTCTAGTCCTTCATTTTTTGTCATTGAAAGGATGCCACCTTTGTTATTCTACAAGGTCAAGAGCATATTTGTTAAAAAATAAAACTATTTTTATTAGTTGTTTTTATTTATGTTAGCAGTGTATTTTCTTTATGCTTTTTAGATACTTTAAATAGATATTTCTTGGTCCATTTTGTTTGCAATGTCATTTTTCCATCTGACTATTTACAGATGGGTATTATTGCCTTATTATCTTTGAACCATTTCATTTATAATATGAATGAACTTCATTTCTAGAGGTTTGATTTAGGTGAGCACTGAGGTTTTGAAGTTTATTTTTTACAGTGTAGCATCTTTTCTGTATAGTGTACATGACATTTACATTTTATTGTGCAATGATGGTAGGACTGGGGGTTACTGCCGGGGTAGTGATGTTACACTAAGGATTAAAAGTAACCTTTTAGTGATGTACCCAGTATACAGATGAACAAAGCATATATATAGTATACTAGGCAAATGTGTTTTCCACACCCTTGAATTGGTTCTATATTTGGTGTGTGTGTGTGTGTGTGTGTGTGTGTGTGTGTGTGTGTGTGTGTGTGTGTGTGTGTGTGTGTGTGTGTGTGTGTGTGTGTATCACAAGAGTTATACTTGATAAAAAAGAACTAGAGTGCAAAATTCACCTCAAAGCTTACTGGTACTGGAATGAGAACAAACTGTTCAATTAAATCTGTATTTCAACTTAAAAAAGCAGAACCATAATAGCTTTTGTTAGCAGTTGGATACATTTTCATCACTGTCTTTCATTGCATGCAAAATCTGTTTCTTAACTGGGATTATATTCAGGTATGTTAACTATAGGGCCAGGAATTAAAAAATTATGAAAGTTAACATTATTTGTTTAGAAGCACTTGTTAGGTTTCATATAACACTGCCTTCTGAAAAAGCATTTTCTCAATGTAATTTCCAACACATCTGTCAATGTTAGTATTTCCAATAATCATATGCTATAAAAATTTCCTCCATTAATTTATATAAGGAATTATTAGTGAATTACATACATTCATTGCTTAATGTTACTAAATGCGTTGCTTTATTTACTTATGGTCTCAGCATCAAATTTTATCCTTTGGGAAATGCCACATTGAAAATCAAGCCATAAGACGTAATCCAGTTGTTCAGGATTTGGAAACTTACGTTTATAATGACCTAACTTCCAACCAACATGTTTCCATTGTTGTAAGAAAGTCTTTCTAGATTGCACAGCTTATAAACAAAGGGGTTATATCTAGATCTAGGGATTTCATTATCCCCATTTGATCAGCCCTCATTAGGTCAGTCTTTAAGTATAATGCCCTTTTGGCATGTATCTGTCTAGACACATGCACCAACTCCAATAAACACAGAGATATCTTGTTAAAATGATACACAGCCTAAACAATATGTTCTACATGGACCAACGCAAAGCTGTAGCACTATACCCAGTCCCCTACAGACTGCAAACATTTGACTCGTGTCTAGCATTCAAGGTATACTCTGACTCAATACTGAGGGAATTATTGCACATCTGCAAATCAAATGGCATCAGAAAAACCCAGTTCATGGACCTAAACCTCTTCTGCAACATCAACAGAACAGTTTGGAAGGACAGATATAGCCACAGAGGATACCACTACTCTGGAAAAGACTCATATTCATGTACAATCAAACTTATTCGTGTCCATATTCAAGTACAAATTGTATCTGTTGAGGGTAAACAGAAAGTTTACCCCAGACCTGCCTTTGTAGTACTAATGGATAAAGGCAGCCCCTAAATGCTTCACCCATGCATGGGTCCTCTCAAATTATTGCACCACAGAGAGGACGAAGGAAATCTCCCAGTCCTCTCTGTATGCTGATACATTCCATTCCATTATACTTATACTTACAGTTCTTGGGGATGTGTGGTGTCAGGGATGTAGTCTCGGTGATTTGGTCATCAGGGAAGTGTGGTTTTGTCGATCTGATATGGATCCATGTGTATGTATATATATATATATATATATATATATATATATATATATATATATATATATATATATATATATATATATATATATACACACATATATATGTATATACATATATGTGTATGTATATAGATATATATATATATATATATATATATATATATATATATATATATATATATATATATATGTATATATAACTATATATATATATATATATATATATATATATATATATATATCTATATCTAGGACTATTGAACGAAAGTTCAATAGTCCAAATCCACAATACCGGAACACACTTTAACGAAAGCGCTTTCACCGTAAAAGTGCTTTTGTTAAAGTCCGTTAAAAAAAAACAATAAATCTTCTTTTATACAGGGGGGCAAGCCCCCCTGCACCCCCAATGTGGAAGGCTGTGCCCCCCACACCCCCTACTTTTATATTCTCACTCCAAGGTTGCACTACAGTGAGGAAAAGGGAATTCTCCCTTATCCACACTGTAGTGCGATCTGCACAACCAGCATAAACACCACTTTCGGTTATGTATGTTCAGTGATTTCTGCTTCAGCAGAAAGTGCCGTCAGGGATATGTACAGATCCCATATATATATATATATATATATATATATATATATATATATATATATATATTCACTACGAAATTTCAAAATACCAAAATCTCGAGTTTCATAATATCGAGTTCAGAATCTCGAGATCTTGGAATCTCGAAATTGTGACCCCCCCCCAAAACACCACCCAGAACACTAAAACATGTGTATGGATGGGGGGCAAGCCCCCTTGCACCCCCCCCACACACCCCGCAGCATAAATCTACCAAATCTGAGATCACACTACAGTGAGGACGATAGAAATCTCCCAGTCAGCTCTGTATGCTGATCTCCATTCAGGATTTTGAAGTTTTGAAACTTCAAACATATGATCTTCGATCTTATGAATTTCGAAGTTTTGAGCTTTGAAATTCTGAACAGAAGATATATATATATATATATATATGTATACTACAGAATCCTGAAGACCAAAATCCTGAGACCAAAATCCTGAAAGTTCAGAATCCTGAAAACTCAAAATCCTGAAAACTCACAGGATACCAACACTTAGTATATTCCAGCACAAGTACATACAGAAACTAATAAAACACAAACCATATTACTCTTCTCCAAGTATAAATGTACTGAAGTGCAATCTCGGAGTTATTATATTTAAGTAGCAGGATGTGTGGGGGGCACAGCCCACCACATGGGAGATGCAGGGGGGGCTTGCCCCCCTGCATGTAGTTGAAGGGTAATATGTTTCTGTATGTACTTGTTCTGGAATATAGTAAGTGTTGGTATCCTTTGTGTTTTCATGATTTTGAATTTTCAGGATTTTTAACTTTTAGGATTCTGTAGCGCATATATATATATATATATATATATATATATATATATATATATATATATATATACATATATGTATATAGTTATATATAGTTACAGACACATGCTTCTGGAGCAGTTCTCCCTATGCTGAAAATTGGCTTCATTCCAAGTCGGACTTTCCCGGTAAACAAATGTTAAATAAATAAAATAAAAATAGTTATATATATATGGATATATATATATATATTTATACTGCGGTGGTGGTGCTGCGGTAGAGTTGTCGCCTCACAGTAAGACGTTGCTCTGTTTGATTCTCAGCTAAAGCGTCTTCTGTGTGAAGACATGCGTGAATGGGCGTACCTTCGTTGAAGGTTGTGCGTCAGGGCTGGCAACTCGGTACGTAAAAATCTACTGTCAATCATTAGTGGACCGGAGTTCCATTGTGGCGACCCCTAAACAGAAAAAGCCGAAAGATGCAACAACAAAACAACATATATATATATATATATATATATATATATATATATATATATATATACACATGTATAACTATGTGTACAGTCAGGTACCTATCATAGAACAATAAGGACGATTAATGAAATTAATGTGTGTGTGTGTGTGTGTGTGTGTGTGTGTGTGTGTGTGTGTGTGTGTGTGTGTGTGTGTGTGTCTGAGGCAGAGACAGAGTTAGAAAAGCAAAAGTAGATACATACCTCTCACCATCTTTTGAGGAATTCAGAACAAATTCCTACCACCAGGGACATCTTTGTTTTTTAAATATAACTCTGTTTCAGGTAAGAAGTCAATTAGTTTCCATAAACATTCATTTTCTGAATAATAGTAAGTATGAATCCATAGTGTCTGGTTTACAAACTGACTATAATCCTCTGTGATTTACCAGGACATCCAAGATTTTCAAATGCCAGAGCAAAAATATGAGACAAATTCAGGGGTCCTGTGTAAAATTGGGCACCATTGGGAGGTGTGGAGGGGTTGCTGTGCTATGCACTGTATGAATTTTTCCATTTATTTGTATCATCTGAGGGGTACTCAGCCAAGAATGTGGCTGCAATTGTTACTTATTGTTATCATGCAATATTCTGTATGAGCTCCTAATTATCCCCTTTTCAACAGAGGATCAATCAGTGAAGGCTAGAAAAAAATTGGAAAATAGACAGTGGAAAAGCAATTTACAAGGGAACAAAGGGAGGACATATTGATGGTTCCCAAGTATGCAACAAAAATCTGGAAGGATTAGAAATTTTGTTTGGAAATATTTGCTCAGGTATTTTATATCCCAAGCAGACTGCAAAGAAATTTTCCTAAGGTAGACGGCAAATGTTGGCAGTGTGATGGTGAAGAAAGAGATGGCTGGAGACCTTTCTTTTAGGAGAGCAATGAACTGGCAGATTTAAAAAGTATCCCTACTGAGAACACTGTCAGAAATCGTGGGGGAGCAAATAGCTGCAACTACCGATAAGATTCTTTTGAGCTGAGACATATGATCTGAATTGCCTAAACAGAGTAAGGCCTTATTAAGATTAAGTCTGTTGCATGCCAAAAAAAGCAAAGTCTAGAAAATGAAAGTCAAAATACAAACCAACTTTACTTATGAAGTATTGAATATTGTAAAAGAGATAAAAGAACTGGAAGAGGGATCTTTAGAAAAGGTTAGGAACAAACTATCTAGAAATAAGTGGAATTTGTTGGAAAAATGCATGCAGAATCATGTTCAAGAGGAAGAGCGAGCTTTTAGGGAAGCAATGACTAAGTGATTTATTGAATTTTGGACTGAAAGACAGTTGTTATAAAGAAAGAACATGTATAATGTGTGTAATGGAAAAATGATTTTTTTTTCCAAAAATCTTTATTTGATTTTACATATATAACAAAGCTACCAGATTTTAATAACATGGTATGTTAACAGACTGTACAATAAACAAAACGTCAAAGCAGAGAATCTTAACTATGTTACACCTATTTGCAACAGTGCCATTCAACTAGATAATTTGACTGGCCAAAATACAACCTCATGTTTCAAAATATTTGAGAGAAAAAAAGGGGGATAAAAAATCAGCATATTTGAAAGGAAGAGAGTAAGAAAAAAGGGAAGAAGCTCCATCTAGCAAAGAGTGAGCTGATTAGGGGGTGACAGATTAAACAAAGACGTTATTAAATAGAGATAGAAGGAGAAAGGAAATAAAAATGAAGATTTATAATGAAGAGGTAGTACTATAGCAACTGCATTAAGGCTGTTTGGGTTGAGAAAAGTTTAAATAAGTTTTTTCAGAATTCAAGATAGTAAGGTTGTTTTTTTTTTTACTATTCGAAAACACAATTTAGTGGGCTAATAAATGCTTGATTGCAATTTGCTTGAATCCCCACCCACATGTTAATGTTAGTCTATCCATCCATTTGGAAGCAATGAAAAGTTTCATTAATAGAAAGATATTAATTAGGGTATGAATCTGATTTGCTGTTAGGCCTGGGGGAGGAATATGAAGTAATGTAAATTCCAATGACAGGGTGGATTTTTCAAAACCCATCTTTTTGAACTGAACCATAAGGGAGTTCCAGAGTGTATATACACATTTGCAGCTCCAGAATAGATGGAGTAAGTCTGCTATTTGATCTTCACAATAAGGACAGAAGGGTGGAATGGAGGGATTGAAGTTATGTAAAACTATAGGGGTAAAATAAGTGTTGTTAAGAATCATACGCTGTGTGTACATCAGTCTCTTCAATGGGAGTACGGAGGTTAAAGTAATCGATTGTTTTAATTGTTGTTCAGAGACCGAGGGGCTTGTTTTAAGCCACTACTTAGCAATGAGAATATTATTTTAACATTTGATATTAGTTATTAAGTTATATGTATTTGATATTATTTTTATTCCTTGATTGAATCAGTTTCCAAAGGGAGTTGCATGTTTCAATGTCCCCCTCATTGACAAGTTATCTTTGGAGAGAAGATGATAACATAACTCTTTAATTTGCCTTAATATGATGGTGTAACTTTTAGATAGCTTAAGTTGTTCCCTAGTTTATGTGATGGTATAGTCACGAAAAGGCAAACAAATCTAGGATCTGTTTACTTTTTAATAGTGGGAAGTTATTTAAATTAAGCATAGAGTTATTAATTTTCAAATGTAGGTTAAAGTGCAGGAGTTGCAAAGTCTCCATAGCTATGGATAAGTTTAGTGATGCAAATAATTTTTTAGGTTAGTTCTAAAGTGTTTGATTGGATTAATTATCTTATAATACATCAATTCTCTTTTATGAAGGAAGGGAAGTGCTTTGGAGTTAAAATTAAGTGATTTTACATATTTATAATGTAGATTTAACCATATCGGTGCCCAAGTGTTGATTGCCGGATCATGTTCAGTGATTTTTATTATTCTACTACACTTGATAATATCTAAATATAATTTGAAATCTGGTAGGTTAATTCCCACATTTGATTTTGGTTGTATTAACTTACTGTATGATATCTTAACAGATTTGGGAGAGCATATAAATTTAACCAAAAATGTGGGTAAATTATTAAAGAATTTTTTGAAAATTATTGCTTGAGAGGGCATGGATATATATAATATTCGAGGTAGTATGTTTACCTTAACAATCACAACTTTAGACATAAAGGGTAATTTCAGGTTAGTCCATCTGTTACAGTCTTGCATTATATCTTGCAATTTCTTCAAGATTTATTCTGATAGAACTCCCCTTTATTTTGGTAGAATGTAATCCTGAGGTATTTAGTAACTTGATTTATTTTAATTTTATTTTGGTAGGGGTATATATATATATATATATAGTATCTTAGGTGAGTTTAAAAGAAAATTATGGTTTTATAGGTAAAGTTTATAGTTGGATAACTTTGAGAAATTATCACTAGCTGTCGTTAATTTAGAAATAGCTGTTAGTCATTGCCTGAGGTGTATTTTCTGTGTTGTACTTCCATTACAAACTGCATTTCTGTGAATTTGTGCAGAGCTGATATAGCAAAGAGCTACATTTTCCTGACTGTGAGCAGGGTTGGAATCTTTCCCATCTGATATTCCAAACTGATAAGTACATTTTTTGCAACTCAGTTTGCACTGTGCTGTATTCATATATTTGCTTTATTATTTATATATTTGCCATATTGTTTCTATCCTTTGTTGTTTTTTTCCCGCCCTCCCTACCTAGTGTTCTTGTAGTCTTAAACTTGGTGACTTTGGATTTGACCGCCCCTGCTGTAAATCGGTCACAGCTCCCAGTCCAGTCTCATTTGATCACTCGACATAGTGCTGTGAGATTATTTGGGCAGGACTACCCCCCTTGCTTCTTTGACTTTGAACACTTCTGTTTCCTCCCTCTCCACTTAAGAAATGTACATTTTATTCATCTGCATTTATTTTAATTGTGTTCTTCATACTTTATTACCTTATTTTTACTGTGCGGTCTTAAGTGTTGTAGTACTTTTATTCTGCTACATTTAATACTGCTTGTTAGTAGCCTAATTAAATTTATCTGTCATTCTAAGCATTTTAAGTGTTGGTCTTAGCACTTGTGCTTCAGGCGATTTACTTTACATTTAAGAAGGTTCTCGTGGTCTACACTCTTGTGGACAAACTCTTAACAAAATCTTCTCTCCATCTCCTTCTGTTCTGTGTGTGCTTCTCAAGCAATCAGGACATATAGAGCTGATAAGTATACTTTTTGACACTGTTCAGAGTTCTCCACTGTCTTAATTTTTGCTTGACTGAATTATTTATATATTTGCTAGCATTGTTTTCTGATACTCTAAATGCCTCACTTTTGATTTTTTCCTAATTTACTGCTTTCTGCACTTGTTTTTAGTCATTTTCTAATTTAATTACATTTATTTAACGTGAGTTTGCTTGCTAGATCCCACTGCATTTGAATTGCTTTTACTGCTGTTTTAGCTGCTTTTCTATAAAAAAAAAAAAAAAAAAAACAAACAAAAAAAATCTAAGCTTGTTTCCCACCTGTCCTATAACTAGTCTAGTCCCAATATAGATTTTCTGTATCCAGGATTGTTTGTAAGCTTCCTATCTACCACAAGAGGAGTGTTTTCTGGCCTAGAAAAATTGTACTTTATTGGTCGTTTGGGCAGTTTTCCATCCCTTTCAACTTTCTGGTTTAAAAGCCTGTGTTTGCACTTGTTTCCCACCTTTCCTGTAACTAGTCTAGTGTTGAAGGGAGGCCTTCTAGCTTATCAGTGGGCACTTGGTAGCCAATCTACCACAAGAGGAGTGGTTTCTGACCCAGAAATTGCAGTTTATTGGCTGTTTGGGCAATTTTTTCATCCCTTTCAACTTTCTGGTTTAGAATCCCACGTTTTCATGGATTTGCACTAGTTTAAGCTCCGTGCAGTGGCACCAAACTGAGGTAAACTATTACTGGTGTCAGAAAGTCTGCACTTCAGTTTTTCCCTTAAATTTTGCTAGTTCTTTCTCTCTCTCTCTTGCACTTCAAATAACTTAATCACTTTGCACTTCAACAGGTTTTGTAGCAATTATTGTAGCACACCTAAGTGCCATCAGCATTAGTCATTCTTCACGGAAATAGCTCCAGTACTTAGTAGTTACGACCACCCTTCCTGGTATGATTAAAGGGCAGTTCCTGTGCTTTCTCCAATTAACCTGGTGCACTTGGGCATTGTGAGGCAGTGTAGCAACTGCTTCATGTACATAGACAACCCTCTCCTCTTACTTACCAAAACTCAGACTTGTGAGAGATGCACTTATATCTCCAAATTGAAAGCTAAGCACTCTCCAGCCAAGACCAGTCTAGCTGGTCAAGAGGAGAAGATGAACACCTGCACCGCACCACATGGAACACATAGCCCTCCAGAACACCCACCATCACATCTCTCACATAAAAACACAAATCACACACCCACCTTCACAGAGGCTCTCAATAGAAATTTACCCAAACAGCAGAGTCCTCCAAGACAGAAATGCACTCAACCACCACAACACAGCACAAACCACAGGACACATAGCTCACCTCCACAGTGTGCCCCTCAACCTAAGTCCCCTAAGGCTAAACACCTTGTTCAATACACTAACCATAGGTGACTCAATAGTGAGGCATACAGATGTCCCACTCACTAGGTTGAATAAGGAGAAGGTAGCAGTCAGCTATCAGGTGCCAGAATCTGACACATAACACATGCACTCAGGTCACTCCACAACAAGTACAAGTATGACTCTGTCACTGTCCATGTGGGTGTGAATGACATGAGACACACCTCCCTGGACTACATGAAAAGAGACATGGTGGAGCTCTTGTATTATGTGGCCTAGGCAAGTATGACTCTAGCTCTAAGCAGTATCCTACCGTCATGCAGAATTATACTGCAGTACAAACAAAAAAATGATTGATTTCAACAATTGGCTAATTTTCTGGTGTCATTATAAGGGTATCCAGTATCTGTCTGCTTGGGATGACATGATTGACAGACCTTGATGCTTTGCCAGAGATGGCCTGCATCTTTCACCCCTGGCTTACCGGGTACTGCCTAAGGCTCTTGCCACCCCTATAATGCCTTTTTTAGGCAGTGTTCCAAAGACCAAATTACCACCATAACAGCTATAAATAAATGCATTCTGAGGGTCATGCTGCTCAATGCTAGAAGTGTAAATCTCACAATGCACTCACTCAAAGCACTCTTCAAAATTGAGAACATCAAAATGTGTGTTGTAACAGATACCTGGTTTGAAGAGGCAGAAAGTACCCCTGCGCTATCAGGCTATAACTCATTCCACACCTTTTGGCCCTGAAACATGGAACAAAGCTCCAAAGGTGGTGGTGTCTCCATATTCAAAAAGGATATTCACACCTTCATACTAGTAGCCCAGCATAATGCATAACTTGCTATAGGTCCCCAACCATGTCCCTAGACTCTCACTCCACATTTTCTAAGCACCCTGGAATCTATCAAGGTCGGACCCAACACTCTCATACTAGGAGACTTCAACTACCCCTCCATCAACTGGGAAAACTACTCAAGCACCTATACCCTGGCCCAATGCTTCATGGAATTCATCAGTTCCAATGCCCTGGACCAGCTCATTCTGACCCTCACTAGAGGAATCATCATCCTTGACCTCGTTATTACTTACATGGCTGACCATTGATCTTCACCAATAGTCAATCCCTCACTGGTCAGATCCAACCATAAACTAATCACCATGGAAATCCACACCCCCCCCCCCATAAAGGTAACCACTTTAAAAAACTTCTCTAAAGCTGACTTTGGGCTCCTAAAAACAGTGGCTAACTTCACGGCACCCATGCCAATGGAAAATAGCTGCATGAATGCTGAATCATACACCAATGCACTGTAAAAAACATGTACATAAATGCATGGAACTAGCCATACCCAACAGAACCAAGATGCTCTCCTCCAAAAAAAAGAAGGCCAGTCTGGTGGTCCCCTCCTATTAATAAACTCTACAACAGGAGGAAGAAACTGTTGCAGAAAAAGGTGAAGTCCCAAGACTGGAAAAACTCATTTATTAGTCTCAACAAAAAGTTGAGATTCCTCATCAAATCCTCCAAAGCCAGTTATGAAGGCAGAATTGCAGCAGACACTAAAAACAATCATAACGCCTTCTACAGTTAGATCAAGAACCTCCACAGCAATCCCCAGATTTGCTCCGAGTTACTGCACAATTGTACCTCCTATAATGAGCAAACAGATATTGCCAACATACTTGCCAAAAGATTCAGTGCCAACTTTACCCCCCACCAAAGGACCAATCACAATACCAGAAGAATGCCAGGCACCCAGCATTACTGCAGCATAGGTTAAAGCTGCATTGTCCAAGGCCAAGAATACAGCTTTCATGGGACCCGATAATATCCCTGGCTGTGTTCTACGTGAACTACAAAGTGAACTGGCACCACATCTGTGTGCTCTGTTCAGTCACAGCCTCACCTCAGGCTTTGTCCCTACCGAATGGCACATGGCTACATTCATCCCTCTCCATAAAGGGGGAGTGATTACAGACCTTGGGAATTATTACCCCATTAGCCTGATGAGTCTGATATGTAAAGCTATGGAGTGCATCATCATGGACCTGATTAACAAAGATATCGGAAATCTCCAAACTCTAGACCCCATGTAGTTTGGCTTTGAGAAAGATACATTATGCCTGCTCAACTTGGTTGACTTCTTTGAGTCAGTCTGTGGATGAAGGTAAAGCAGTGCATACAGCCTACCTCAATCTAGCCAAGGCCTTTGATACCATTCCTCACTCGGAAATTATTGATAAACTCAACAAACTAGGCATCAACCCCTATATCACTAGGTGGGTTGCAAATTGGCCTACAGATAGAACACACAGTGTGGAAGTAGTGAACTTCAAGTCAGACTGCTGACCAGTCACAAGTGGAGTCCCACAGGGATCCGTCCTTGGTCCTTGTCTGTTCAGCATCTACTTTTCAAAAGTCCAGGCCAACACAAATGGACTCTGGCTGACCAAGTTCATAGACAACTGCAAGCTGGGAGCCATTATTAACTCCTCAAGTGATGCAGACATCCTACAGAAAGGTCTCACTGAGACCAATGACTGGTGTTGAAACCATGGCCTTAAGCCAGTAAATGCATCATGATCCCTTTTGGTAAAAACAAAGTTTCCACTCGATGGGAGCCCACTGAACACTCAAGGTGTTATAAGAGATCTGGGGCTACAGGTTGACAGCAACCTCTCCTTCGACCATCACATTGCCACTGTGGTCAGAAACTATTTCTATGTGGCACATCTCATTACCAAGGGTTTTGCATCCAGGAAGAAAGAGGTCACCATCTCTCTCTACTCTTCCCTCATTAGACCAATCATTGAGTATAATGCCCCATTTGGCATGTACCTCACTAAACACCTGCAACAGCTGGAGAGGCCATAGAAGTACCTCACATAGCGGATTCTAGGCATTAAACACATGTCCTACATGGACAGACTCAAACTCAAAAGACTCCAGCTATTCTCTGTCTAATATTGCCTACTGCTTGGCTTACAAAGCCATGTCTGACCCAGCTTTGTTAGAAATGCTACATCTATAGAAATCCCAATCCCTCCACACCACACACTCCAGAGACCTGGACCTTATTACCACAATCAACAGAACATGCTGGAGGAACAGGTTCCTCACCCAGAGACTGCCCATGCTCTGGAATAGACTTCCCATACATGTCAAGCGGAGCACCTCACTGTCCCTCTTCAAGAGAAATCTTGATGAGTGGATGTGTAATAGAAAGTTCACCCCAGGGATCCCTCCAGTGGCTCTACTTGATAGAGGCAGTGGGAACTAATGTCGGGCAACACGATGCCAGGGCACTTCTATGGGCTAGGCTTGTAAAGGCTCTAGGGCCATGAGTCTAGTACACAGCTATGAACCAATGAACCTATGTCTGAGGTTGGCAAGGTAAAATATAAGTTTAAGTCACCAGCAAAGACTGTCAGGAATATTTTGGAGTTAAAGATTATTGGAGGGTTATGATAGGTATATTGTATAATAAGCAAAAAGAGGGGTTCAAGATAGAAGTTAAAGAGATACGGGGATAAAGAGCAGCCCTGTCTTGTTCTATTTTTGATAATAATTCATTTGACAACTTTTTATTTATATAAAGGGTTGTATAGGATTTGCCATATCATTTTCTGATTATTTGGATAAAGTTAGGTGGAAAACCAAAATAGGGTAGAGTTGAAAGAAGGAAGTTTATGTTAAGCCTATCAAATGCTTTATATGCATCCACTACAAGTACAAACATTTGTTTTTTCTTGCATTGTGTGAATGTAATTAGTGCTTCAGGAGTAAGGGTATTATCATTGGTTTGTCTATAAGGGGTAAATCCAGATTGTTCAGGTGAGATAATGTGGGTTATTATCAATTTTAGTCTATTGGCTAGTATTGATATGAGAATTTTGACATCGAGGTTAATTAAGGAGATGGTTCTATAGCTCTTAGGTTCCTTGGGTCTGCATGGTCCTTTATGATGAAAACAGTTTTCGAAGAATTGAAATGAGTATCATTTATATTTTGCTAATAATATAATTGAATAAACTTAATAGTATTTTAGCAATTAATGGAGAATAGGCTTTATAAAAATCTGTTGTAAAACCATCTAGACCTGGTGCCTTATGGGATTCAAGGTTTTTATTGTGTTAATAATTTCCTGCAGAGAAATAGGGTCTGATAAGATCTTTTGTTGATTAGAATCAAATTTGGAAAAGGACAGTCTCTGAAAAAGAGTGTTCTTTCTTGTTCTAGATTAGTAAGGGTTTGTTCCCCATATATCTGTTTGTATATATTTTCAAATAATTTTATAATATCAGTATTAGAACAGTAAGTCTTAACTGTGTCATTTATTTCCGAGATGGTAGGCATAGATTTTTGAAGGGAGATTAGTCTAGCTAAGGCTCTGGATGGGATTTCTGTTCCCTCAACGTACTTTGCCAGACTTACTAATTTGTAAAATGACAGTTTTTTTGTTCCTCAGTTTTATTATTGAAATCCTTTTGAAGTTCTAATTCTAGTTTATGGATGTTTTCTATTAATATTGTTTCATCTCTGTTCCAAAGTTTTTTATAAAACGTCGCTTTACTAATAAGGAGGCCCCTTATTTGGGATTTGGTAGCATCCCATTCAATGTCAGCTGGGAGATGAGAGGTCAGGATCCTTACCAATAATTCCTTAAAATATAGGTTGATGTCATCTATGATGTCTTGCTACTGCAAAATATTTGGGTTAAGAATCCAATTATACCCTCTTTGGTTTAGGTTCTGTTTGTCCATTCAAGTTTATGTGCAATGATATTTTTGAGTGATCAGACAAGAATCTAGGATTAATAAAACATTTTATGTTCATATTTAAAAATTGGTCAGAAATTAAAAAAAATCTATTCTAGACCACATCTTGTGGCATTGGGAGTAGAATATAAACTTTTCATGTGTGTTGTCCTTGTTATTATGCTTAAAAGGGTCAACAAGTTTAAAACCTTGTTTAAGTTCACCTATTACAATGCTAGCTTGTTTGTTGTATGGTTTATTGGGGATGGATCATTCATAAGAGGGATACTGGTATGTGTTCCAGTTGCCTCCTATAATTATATAATGATCTTTATATGCCTACAATATTTTATATAAAGACATAAAAAGTGCTGTTGGTTGATACAGGGGGCACAGATATTTAGAATTAAGATAGGTTTCATTATAGAAGGTTTTTTTTCCCATCTTCCATCTGCGTCAGCATCAGATTTTATTATGCTGTCTTGGACAGACTTTTTAATTATTATGGCCACCCCTGAACAGTTGTTTTTCTTGCCTGACGAGAAAACTTGTTTGATATATTTTTTCTCTTCAATCTTTGCCCAGTGGTCTGTTGTCAGATGGGATTCTTGAATTAGAATTAAGTTTGCCTTTAACTTAAAAGCAAGATGGAGAAAGAGTTGTCCCTTCTTTGGATCCCTGTAACATTCCAGGATTCAATATCCCACATTTCTTTCGAGGTAGAAATTATCATTAAAAGATGGCAGCATATGGGGTTAGTTTTAGTGTATATAAGAAGATTGATAAGGTGCTTTGTTGAATGACACCTGATTCTTCTTGCTCTAACCCTGTGCCTATCCACTAACTCTCTGGGCCAAGAAAGTACGGAAAGTGTAGGAGGGATTGGTCTATGTAAGGGATACTGTCTAAGAGTATCAGAACAATAACATATTTTATGTGGTATTGACATGTTAACTTTCCCCTAAATAAAACTATATAAAATACAGAGAAAGCCTAACCTACTAGAACCCTTTTCTACGACTACTAATTACCCTTAGCACTACACTACAGTATATAGTAATGTCTTTATAAATTTGCAAAAATAGGTAACAAGATAGTATACTAATGAGTAGATAAAAGAACATACAAATACTTTCACAAGCTACAAGATACCTACAATCTGGTTTCACCATAGATTATTTAACAATACAGAAAAAATATCACATACAATGTTTTAAAATTTCAGCTTCTATCCAACTTAGGATAAGTATTAGTTTTACCCTAAATAGACAGAATTAACATTGTATAGTAACATTTTATAGTATTTTACATTCATTGAGTAAGTCTTATAGCTAAGGAAAGTAAATAACAGTTTCACACAGAACGTATAGAAAGTACAGTCTTATCCAGAGATGCTAAAGGTACCTACAATTGTAAATAAAGCATGGAATTATTAGTTTTCAGATACATTACAGGCACTGTCATGAGCAACTCTGGCAGCCAACATCCATCAAGAGTACCTAAGATCTCCTCAGGACTGAAACAGTAACGACAATAAAGCTTGAAAAATATTTAACTGATGTTTAGAGTTTAACAGTTTGACTGTCTTGGAATGTTTGGCTTCAAAAGTCAGAAATATGACATTCCTCTTTAGGAATGAAATCCATCCCTATCTTTAGGTAAACCATAATACAGCATGTGGTATTTCTAATCCACCATAATCCAAGATAAACTCAGCTATTCAAAAGTATAATTTTCATTTTAACAATACAGAAAAGCTGATTGCCAGGGCTAAAAAAACAGATTGCTAAAGCTAGGTTAATTATATTTATTTTTACAAGTACTTTTTAAGTTTGCTTCAGCATTAGTCCTTACAGAAATCAAGCACATTCACAGTGAAAGTACGCAGTCACAACTTTTAACTTGTAGTTATGTTCATTATATTTAAATACATCCACAGCAATCACGGTAACTTTCTACAACTCATAAGAGTTTGCCATCCTAGATTGTCATATAAGAAAAGAAAAACTATTCAAAGAGGGATTTTGATAGAAAATTCTGCGTGCCCACTAGCAGACGTCCCTGAGTGTGTACATTATGTTTATTAAGGCTAATTATGTTGTCTTAGATCTTAGCAATAACAAGACAAGCAATCGTGAAATGCAGTTTTTGGGTATCAGTTTGATCATTTATTTATATGCCAAAGTCCAATGTAACATCCGTTGATTCTGATAATGAAGACATATTTAAAATTGAAAAAGACATATCTTACTGTCGGTTTCGTTGCTCACTTTTGGCAGAAAACAAAAAGTTAAAAGAGCTAAGTACCTTATTTAAATTGTTAATGAAGTTGTATTGGGCCACAGTGATGATCGTTACTATATGCACTTAAGATTTCCTATGTTTACATCAATGTGAGCAAGTTTGACATCTACAGCCATCCTCCTGTTTCATCTGTGCTAATATCAGGACTGATTAAGAGGTCTTTAGGGCGGGAGGTTCCAGAAATGAAGGGGAAGCACTTAACAGGAAAAAGTCAAGGGTATTGGTTACTCTAAATCCTGATCAACTGGGAACATCAATCTGATGTTTGTCTTCTAGTTAGTTCCCTCTAAGACTTAAATTCATACATGGATAGCTGGTTGGCCTGAAAGAAAATATGAGAGTGACAAAATTCTTCCCGAGGAAGCAACATAGAGGCAACCACACAAGTCCCAATGGCTGGGCTCGCCTAGGAGTCGATTCCAAGGCAGGTATTTCATGAAAAAGGGAGAAAAAAAGTTATTTTGCTTCTTTAACAGATGTAGCAGAGTATTTTATTTCCTGGCAAGAGAACATTAATGTGTTTGGGAATTTAATTTGAAACTTGAATTTCGTGTTGATTTGGAAGCGACAAAATGGAGAGATGATTTTTCTTGGCTGTCTTATCTGCAGAGGGAGATCTTGTGCTATGGAGATCCAATGACCATTCCAGGTGAGAGAGCCTTTTTTTTTTTTTTTTTTTTGTGAGATGAAGGACTTTGGATACATCTTGGTAATTTAGGATTTTGATATACGTTGGTCTTGGCTTATCAGATGTCTGTCTCTCCCGAAGGGCATGGTGCGGTCTCTCTATAATGTCATTCATCACAGCAGGCTCCTCAAGTAAAGTGTTTAAGATTTGTTTGACAGTTATTGTTAAATCTGATTGTGTGACCATTTCAGGGAAACCATGTATGATAATGGTATTTCTGCAGGAACGGACTTCTAGGTCTGTAATTTTGCATTGCATGTCTTGTAATAGTTTGAGGTTACTGTCTGCATGCTGTTGGAGACTGTCCATTTTTATCTCATTTTCTAGTATTCTGGATTCTGATTTTTCAATTCTGGTTGATAGCTGGTTGAAAGACTCTCCGAGGATTTAAATTGCATAGTAAGATTTAGTATCATCTGGTATATTGGTTGCAGTGCTGATTTGATGTCTTCTAGGTTTGCAGGTTGATCTGGTTTAGTTTTAGTTGTTGTTTTTGTAGATTCTGGTTCTTTAGTAGTTCTTTGATTTTTTTGGTAAGGTATCTTTGTCACAAGAGGCTAAAACTGAAAATTTTGTCTTTGTAGTTAAAGTTTCCATATTGGTTTCTTCATTAGACATTGTGATGAATTCTTGTATTCCTGTTTGCCAAGCAGGGCCATTATTACTTTGTGTCTGACAAGGTGATGAAAAATCCTTAATAATCTTGATTGTAGTTTGTTCCTGAGGTATTTTAAAGCTGCTCAAACATGAAAACAGGAAATTTAAGATAAGTTTTACATTTTATTTACAGTTATCAGGTCTCTCTCTGTGTTCTGGATTGTATATTTATTAATGGTTTTGCTAGAGCCATGAGTATCAGTGTCTACAGAACAGCAGCCATTTTGTTCTCCGTAAATGGAAAATGTTAATGTGGTTTGTTTTCTTTTCTATTAATGTATATGTGCCCATATCTTAAGTGATATTTTTATAAGAAATACTTTTATATAAAAAAAAATATAAAAAAATTATATAGTAATAAAAAAAAACAATACGTGGAAAACAGTTTAAAAGATAAACCATCATCTAAGCACTGATGACATCAGTCCTGACAACACCACTGGGTGGTCTGTTATTTCTCTTTATCATATAGGCAGTTTTGCTGCTTAATGAACCTTCCAGGCATATGGAGACCACCTGCTTGTGGCATTATGTCTCACATTGTTCCTGGACTTTATTTTCCAGTCCATCTAAGATGATCTTATCACTTGCTTATTTTCAGTAATCTGGTGTTAGCTCTCATAATGATATGTTGCAGGAATCAACGTGTGTGTGCATGCACGCATGTGTTTATATGTGTACTTTTGTGTGTATGTGTCTGCATATATACTATGTGTCTGCATATTTACCAGTGTATGTCTTATGGGAAGGGTATACATACAACAGTACCGTTATCAAAGTGGCGGGATCAGAAGCATTTTTTTTTGTTTGCTTTATTTTGTTTTTCTGGGAACACAGTGGTCTCACTGCCTTGAGTTGATCTCTGTAACCAAGATGTAATGCACTTTTGCTGGACGCGTTTGATACAAAATACAAATGTCTTAGAATTGTGGTAGTAATCAAAAGGTCATTCCCACATATTCTTTGTACCATCTACTTACATGATATACATGCACAACTTTCTTCTGCAGCATCACTATAAGAACTCTCTTAAACAGAAGCTGGCCTTTCACTGCATTTCTTTGCCCACTTTCCCTCTACAGGGCGGCCTGCATTTCTGAATCCTACTTAGTATACTTTTACTGACAAGCTAGTCTGTGTGAATAAATACATTTTAGTGACTTTACTGCCATTTTCATACCACTGCTCACTAGAGGTATACACTGTTGAGACTCACTCTTTGTGCATTTAGGTCCGCTGTATTTGGCTTTCTAGACCTTTATAGTTTCTGACTCAAAAGCTTTCAAGGACTCTTCTTGTCTGCAAAGAGCAATTCTTACCTGTGATGGCTATACAACTGCATGCACCGATGTGTTAGATTCGATAAATGTTAAAGTATCTCTGCTGGCTACTCCACTAGTAAGTAATTTGTTTATCTCTGTACATGTTACCTTCTTTCCACTTTGCAAACATGTCTACCTCCTTCTATAATTGTTAGGCACATTGTGTTTGTCTTCTACTGCTCTTCATTCTTACTTCCAGATCACTGAACAGCTACCTGTCCACAAATTGTGTCTCATACAAAGAAAATCAAGGTTAAACATGTCAGAGAACCAATGAAAACATGACTTCTCCTTCTGCTGCATGCCTTGTGATATAGTCTTTCTCAGTTCTTCTACAAAAGGCTAATGACAATAACATTTGGGGTTTTGTTTACAGTATCTCAGAATTAATGGTCACACATTGAAGTTCCCTCAGTACTTCTTTTTACCAATTATTGTGTTTATATGAAACCTTATAATTTAAAGAAAAGCTATCCAGTTAAAGAGCATTAGCCACATGACAATAATGATACTGAGCTCAGGGAAGTGGACTGTTCTGCCTCCACAAGGACCTAACATATATTTTTACCTAGTTGACTAATGTAGTGACTCAGGATATTTCTACTGCAGAGGGTCTTCTCCTTTAGTCTCTTTTAATTTCTTCATGCAGCTCCTCCCGGCTATTTATGTAGTGGTACCATGACCGGTGGGGGTGGGGAATGATCCCCATGACCTTTACAAATCTATTGTATTATATTGTTGTAAAGGTTACAAACAGGACTGAAACATTGGATTCATAACATTGATGTTCACTATGTTTAAGGTCACCTCTGTAATGGAAATGCTGAAATTTTCCACATTAAAACAAATTTAAAAATATTTTGATTAATCTGTATAAGAACAGAATTGCAATAACCATTTATGGTTCCCACCCCAAATAATAAAAACTTCATCAAGAAAATGTAAATATTCTTTGAGATGGGGTGTTAAGTACTGTTGAGTCATAAGACTGTTCCCAGTGACACAGACCAGACTGAAAAATACTGGGGCACAAGAAGCCTCAAATCGACTCCAGGCAGCCATTCCAAATATTCTCCATCAAAAGTAATAAGGTTGTTATGGAGGACTAAGTCCCTGTGGTGGCACAAAACACTGATATCCTTGGAACTGATCCAAAAAAAAAAGATTTTTTAAAACTTTCTTTCAATGTGAAAAATGTAATTGCACAATGTTTATGTTTATGAATACAATGAAATACTATATTATCTCAGCTTAATATAACTTTCAGTATGTTTTATTCAAATTTCTAACTTCACCCCATCAGTCACATACTCTGCTAAGAACAATTAAATTTGCTTTAGCTTAGAAAAATATGAACCAGCAACTAGTGAAATAGTAACGTCCTGAAGATAACACTAGTAAAAGAGGTTAAAAAATTGCAGACACAGACATCAATGAATTTTTATGAGTTCATGAATCTCTAATGGAAATAAGGAAGCTGAATTCACCCACACGACCAACATCTATACAAATTCCATATGATTCAACGTGGTCCTTATAATAAGCCTGGTAGTTTGGCTAACCATTTCTGGATGCCACCTCATGTTGTTCAATTTAAAGAGAGAGCACTGACACTGGATACTAAGTATAGATAAGAGATCATGTTTATCAAAACTTTATAAAAGTATCTGAGGAGCATGATTATAGTGTTGACAAATAATTTTGTACCCTCTATATCTTCCTTTCAAATGAGAAGAAAAGCAAAGAAACTGACTATATAGGAACATAGAATATAAGAACACATCTAGACAAATGGAACCATTAGATGCATAGCCATATACAGCTTTAAGTAGACATACTTAGATGTTTTTCCAACCTTTGCAAGCACTTCATAGTATTCATCTCCTAAATTGAGCAGGGCTTTACATTACATCCCTGGTGTAAATTTGTAACTACCCATCCAATATGCAAGAGTAGCCTTAAAGGCAGACAAAACAATACTTTGCTTGATCTGTAGTAGCAATTTAATATTCCAGAAATACACTGAGTTAGGAGCCAATTTATCCAGTGAGTCTTGTTTATTTGTCAGTGGAGATTTAGGTTCTTAGATGGGTGTTTGTACAGTCACTGGTTTTGCGAAGAAATAAAAAGATCAAATAGGACTGGTCTTTGATGGCTTGATAAGTGAAGCACAAGTCACCTTAAAGCAACTAGTAGGTTACTGACTATAAGGACAGTTATGATAACATATCAGCAGAGCTGAACAATTAGAGATGTTTAATTTTCTTAGTTAAAAATTACTTGGACCTTTCCAATTAAGCTTGGATTTGTAGTTATCAACGTGAGCACTGTAAGCAACAATGGGTCTGATAAGGGAAGAGCAAAGTGGTAAGTTGATGTTTGTGATTCTTGAACATATTCTCTTGGAAAATAACTGAGACTGACATAAGGATGTCATGACTATGGCTGAAACAATGACTGAATGAGAGACAGTTTATGTACGTATTCAGGTCTCTTACAACTGTAACTATCTGAAAAGGAGTACAACGTATAACATATGAGGTGGGAGCAACTTCTTTGTTAAGTATACTATGCTATACATTTCTTTTTTGCTAGCATTTAGCAAACGGTTATCTTCAGTATGCAAGGTGCATGCATATTCCAGCCTTTATTACAACAGTTTAGCAGTATAGTATCAATGGATGAGCAAATACCAATCAGCTTACAGTAAATAGCAAACCTGGGCAACCACTTGTCTGGGATATCAGCTTGCATGTCTGCAAAATAATTGCAAACAAGAGAAGTTCAATATTAATTAATGTGGTACCCCACAGATATCAATTTTGAATTCAGAAGGAGTACCAGCACCTTTCACAGTTCTGTAATGGCTGAATATCTAATTTTTGTAATTCAGCAGATATTGCAGGGATTAGCATGTTTTTTTTCTAATTTTTCAATAATATGATCATGGAAGAAAGTCTCAAAACCCCTGACCAGGTCAAGATAAGTAGTGAGAAAATTTGCTGAAATGATTGTTTGCTAAATTGAGCTTTTGCTAAAGTGAGTTTGATTAATAGAGATTCAATAAATAGACTTTTGATGAAGTGATACAGACCCATGAAGAACATTTGGTGGATAAATGGAATATCTTTCTTTGCTCAAAATAATTGTCAGTCCTATCACTCCTTGTTAACATGAGATGTTCTGGACTCAGAGATAGTTTCCAAAAATCTGCAAAGTTCAAACATGTCCATGTCATTACATTCAAAAAGCAGAGTAACATTATTTATTATTATTACTGCATGATCAAGAAAAATGCAAAATGTTAATGCTGAAGAAGGTTGAAGAGTGGCACTGAATGGAGGGAGAAGGCAACAGTTGACATAACACCTCTACCTCATGTACAAAAATGGGAATTAGGGGGCTGATGATGATGATGATGACATTGAGGTAGTAATGTGATAGCGACAGATACTTTAAAGTATAATCTCAAAAGTGCACTTGCTATGATTTTTGTAATAAGTTCAAGACTGTGGCATGTCAGAGAATACCTTCTTTGATAATGAGTGATCTTAAAAAGTAAGTATTGTAAAATGGGGGTGCAAAACAATAACAAGGGCAGAGGGCCATACAAAAATGCTTCTAAGATGTTTCAGTAAGTAATAAAGTTTAACAATTATGTCAGTGGCAGTGGCCTTAGAGTTATTTAATAAAAGGTCATTAATATTCAAAAACTTGTGGGTTAACTAGACACCCCAGATCAGCGTGCGCATTGTAAATTTAGCATATTCCAATAGAAAGATGTCTAGTCTTTTCACTATGTTTGAGTGGCTGGACTTTCTATGAGGATATACAACCTTCAAATGTTTAACATGGGCAAAGAAAATATGAGGCAAAAAAATTCAGAACATTCTGGAAAACTCTGGAAGTTAAAAAGTAAAGTACTGGTAATAAAACTGATCACAATCTTTTTAACCTTCCCTCTCAACTTTACAGACTTTAGTAGAATGCCCCACATTATCCACATGTGTTTGCCCTTACCCTCAAGCTTCCAGTAATGCTGTTAGTTTAGAAAAGTAAAAAATAAATCTAAAAGAAGATACAGAGGCAAACTGACATTAATATGCTGTTTTTCACAGCAAATCTCTAGCATTGTACTGATGTACTGTGCATTGTAATGAATCATTAAACAATTTTGTATAATATTTCACATTTTTACATGGGGTAGATTTGTCCATATGCATGCACAGTTTATCAATAAAGCATTAAGAAGGGAGAAAACACTAAAGTGGCATTATACATAGTCATTATTAAAGAAAGGTAAGCAATTTCTTTCTTAAATAATGTCATTGTATAATAGTAGCCCTCATGATCAAACCACACCAACTCTGGGTAATTCATGTGATACCCATACCCAGTCATGGGTATTGCTAAATTATATTCCATTATTGTCCTGACATGGGGGTGAGGGGAATCAGATGTTCCTGTGCTGATCCAGATTGTAACAAATAAATAAATAAGTTTAGTACTATGGGACAAATATGTGAGGTAAAGATTACTTAAAAATAAAACATTCCTGAGCACTGACTTGAACTGTTGCTTATGTTCAGGAACGATAAACAAAGGGGTATATAATGGTCAATCAATGCTGAACCCATAAGAACATATACATAGAAATGATTCTGTTTCCAATAATGTTGGAATGCAAACACCACAAAGGTCTAAGGAATCACTGTTATATGCAAATAGAAAAGAAAACAGTGACTATTTCTTTAGAATGGCGTTATAGAACTAAGGGATTCTTAGGCTGCCAAAGAAAAACCTTTAGACAGTCATTAATACAAGTTGAAGTAATGGAAACATTTTTCTAGCTCATTCATAGCTAATAGTATGAATGAAGATCATCTCTTTGTGTGCATACAGTTCTACCACTATTAATTTTAGGAGGGATGGAGCCAAAGTCTGACAACAAATTAGAAGCATCTCTCCAAAATTGGATTTGCAGTGCAATATTTGCAAAATTAAATGCCAAATAATTTGCATTTATCCTTACTTTTTTATTGCAAATGTGCTGTGCTCACACAAATTCCTGTTTCAAAATATTTGGTTAGCAGTCACAGCTATAAATATAATACATATGCATTTATGTAATAAGGTATATATCTAGCTACTTTACAGAGTTATTTTAATATTTAAGCAATAACCCACGCCTGGGTGTGAGTAATGCTGGATTTACTCATGGTTGGTGTATATATACACACACATACACACACACACACACACACACACACACACACACACACACACACACACACACACACACACACACACACACACACAAAACATTAGTTTGTTAAGCAGGAAAGTGTGATGGGTGTTAGCTTATCCTGTAAAGCAAGAGGCCAAAGTGTAAATATCGTGGCTAAGAATAGGTTGAAATCCACCTAGGAGATAGTTCTCCTTATATTCAGATTATTGTGTCTATGTAAAGTTTTCAACATGTTGCTATGCACACCTTCTTATTGTGTTTGTGTAAAACTTTAATACACATTGCTATACACATCTGCTTATTGATATTAATTGTTAATATTGAACATGCTTATAACTACATCATTTATTTACTGGATTTTTATGAATATCTTTGTAATCCATAATGTTCTGCCAACAGCAGCTTTTTACTACAATTTTATGTGTAAATCTTTGACCATACTGGAAAAGTTCTGCAAAAAGAATGGAAAATATGCAAACAATCGCAAATTGAATTCCGTGTATAAGTGTGTCATTATATATTTAAGCAATAACCCACGCCTGGGTGCGGGTAAAGCTGGATTTACCCACTGTTGGTGTGGTTTGGTCATGATGGTGAAGCCCGAATGGCCAAACAAAGACAACCGTGGGTAAATCCAGCATTACCCACACCCAGAAGTGGGTTATTGTTATTATACAATGACATTATTTATGAAAAAAAATGCTTACTTTTCTTAAATAATGGCATTGTATAATGCCTCCTTGCTGCCTTTCCGCAGCTGTCCAGTATTCTGACGCAGTTCTGATGTACTGCGCATGCGTATGGTTACGCAGTACATCAGAACTGTGTGTGTGGAAGCAACAGAGAAAGGAAGATCTCCGTTGCTTTTAAAAACTTGTCTCACTATGTTAAAAGAGTTTAACATAGCGAGACAGCTTTAAAAAAAGCAACAGAGAAAGGAAGATCTCCATTGCTTTTTTTAAGATATCTCACTATGTTAAACTCATTTAACATCGTGAGATAACAGCAAAGGTGCTCTTTCGCTCTCCATTATACTAATGGAAAAAATCCGGGTGACCAGACCTTTTTCCATTAGTTTCAGTCTTTGATTTACAACGTGCATGCTGACCAATCAGTGTGCACGTTTTGGAATATTAATGGGGAGGTCGTTCTATAATAATTCAAATTCAACACCATTTTCATACTCATATTTGGAGTGAGTGAGATGGTTAGATATTCATTTTGACTGTAGAACAGGGACATCTCCTGATATCAGGGATAGTTTTGCATTATAATTTGTAATATGACAAAAAATATCTGTATTTATTTTATGTCCTCCTGCCTAAGATACATTTATTTGTATGCAGTGTACAGCAATTTGTAGTTGTCTGTAAACAGCAGCTATATGTTACATAACAGTGTTCCACTGTCTGAGGTATGAAGGTTTGCAGATGTGTTTTTGTGTTGTGACCACTGTACTGACATGCATTTACGCTTGCATTTTTATTTTCATAACTGCACAGCAAATTGTACTTAGGTTAAACTTAAGGCATGATCTGTGTTAGTACTCCGTCTTTGCACATTCATACCTCAAAGTTTTTTAATGCGTTTCCTCTGTGCAATTACATACAAGATGGATTAGCCAGGTGAGTAGGTATCAGGGTTACAGTATGAATAGAACTGAGAGTTGTAGATAGGTTTGCATTTTAGGTCCTACAATCAGCTTTCAATTTTCTTCTAATAGGTGAAGAAATGTGTGAAACATCCAGTCCTGGGTGTGGAAATTCTGTAATGATGTTCAATTTAAAAGTTGGAGAACATGAGATGAGGAATTTATAGCAATGTTATGTTATACCTACATCATTCATACATGCCTTTTACTTTTTGCAGTTGTTGGAGTGTACTTGGAATCAAGCCCTGTGAACCACAGTGCAGGGAGAGAGGTATGTTGATTACTTGAATTAATTTTTGTCAATAAGAGATGTGATCATTGTTCAATGTTGGTATTTTTGCCATTACCATGGCTATTCCTGCATTTTAAGTAGTATACATCATTCATTTTTATGGTAAGCGCAATAGACAAATAATACCTGTGGTTGCAAGTATGAATTACTTAAAACTATGTTTACATATCGGTTAGCAGCAAACCATGTTTGCTGAAGATAATGCTTTGAATTGTAGGCCACAACCTAGATGACAGTCATTTATGTGTGACATTCACAATGTTGTTGTTAGGTGTTTCACATGTAAGTTAATAGTGCTTTGCCAACTGTTTGTAATGTACGTGTTTGTTTTCTTGTGGGTGTGGTTGTCTGTGTCTGATCTGTTGTCCATAGTCTGTATAATCACATATTGAATGGGTGTCTGCTGTGTCAGTCACTGTTGGTGGTGGTCTGTCTGGCATCATCTTCAGCCCAACATGAGTATTGCATCTTCCTACGACACCTTTTATAGTTTGTTTAAAACACACTTATAGCCTGTGTTTAAGCATACTTGTGCACATGGATATCCCTGTTCAACATTTCATACTCTCTGTTACATAATCAGTACGCAGTATCATGCTGTTTGTATTTTGCAGGTCTGCTAATAAAGGTATGTAGGGCACTGATACGTTTGTACAGACAGAACTGTTTGTATGACACAGACTATATATTCATGTATCACAGGCTGTCACTGTGTTTATGATTGTACATTATTGCTAGTGTATTGTGTTACATTCCAAAAAACTGATGGTGGGTCAAAAAATGACTGTGGTGCCTTGCTCATTTCTTTTGCATATGGCTTTTATATTTCCCACTGGATTGTCATCTGACTATATCTTCATTATGCCAGTATGTTCATTGCTGGCTGTTTATATAATCCATTACATGCACAGACACCTCGGTTGCAGTTGACATTCACACACCAGCATAAATGTGTAGGACACACATACAAGACAGAAAACATGCAAATAGTGATATTCTGTTCGATAGTCTGCTAGCCAATTTACTGAGATATACAACATAAGTATTAAGCAGTATAGGTCACACTACTAGTATTTAGTTATCCTTTTCACAGTGCTGTTTGGCAAAGTAGAATCGTGAGTGCTATGTGACATAGTGTCATAGTATGCTTCTCTTTAAATGTATGTAAGCATGCTGGCTTTGTGCATGCTTTTCATGCATAATGATAGCTAATAAAAAAATGTTCAAGTAATGTCAGGATTTCCACTGGTAAACTGTGTTATGCTTGCCATTGCATGGCATTGAGTAAGCTGCTCACATTATGTGATGGCTAGAGTGGTCTTTACATGTTCTGGTATTAAAGACATCCATAAGTATAGATAATAAGACATTGGAAATGTGTTGTGTGTATAAGGATCCATCTGCTAGCAGCAAATTTACTTATTATAATTGTCCTGCGCAATCATTTTATGCATTTCATCTGAGAATGTGTTTTTATTGACACCTGCAATGTATGCTGATATACCTTTAATCTGATATGCAGACATCACATGTAAGTGTAATGTTACTTAATACCTGTTAGACTGCAGATGTGCACATCAGTTTCAGTTTAATGTCAGCTCTGGTTTTCACAGGAATGTGTGGCCTGATAGGCATTCTGTTTTCAATATTACTATTTTATTACTGACACACGTCACTTATGGTAGTACAATTGCCTGTGGCCATAATGTATTCTAAGATTTCCTACTGTCTGTTTTCTGCCTGTTCATTGGGTCATGGTGGGTATGTTATATAGTCATGTATTAGCAGGTATGCATATGTACCTTCTTTCTTGTCTTGTGATTTATCTTGACAGAGCATGGGACGTGTGGATGCTCACCCATCAGATGTCAGAGATGGTTACATGCCACGCCACTGCTCAACTGCTAGAGTCCTCCAGTGATGATGATGACCATAATGGAGATGAGGGTGATGAGGAAGCTGGAACTGCCATCATCCCAGATGCACCCTGGAGGAGAATACATTCAGCACCCAAACAAGATGATTATCAGGAACAGATCCAGGAGGTGATGACTGATGTTTTTTGGACACAGATGAGGGACATGATGGGAATTTTTTCCAAAATATGACACTGACTATGCAGGGCCTATTCAGGGAAATAGCCTGGGAGATTTGTGATCTTCATCCCCATCATGATGGTCCCTACAAATGTAGAGATGAAAAGTCGGCAAGCAAAGGAGAGTAGTATTGCTAAAATTTAATTCATCCTTAAGTCTTAGTGAGTACCTTCATAAGGTGGACCTTATTTTCAGAAAATCTCACCAAGGCGACACTAATATATAGACTGTATTAATGTAGTATATATCATGGACAGAAATTGATCAAAAATTTAAAAAGATAGCTGGGTGCACAAGACCCAGGATAAAAAAGTGCTCAATCCTGGTAGGTGCACTGGTGCCAGGACTGGAAAAGATGACAATGTAGAATCCTCAAAATACAGAAACATTGCTACAATGTAGCCAGGCTAGGCCCAAGGGGAGGATGGCTCCCCTATTGTAGAAGGAAGTAATAGTCCACAAAAATCACAAAAACTGATAGGCCAAAAAAGAGCCATAAAGACGATATAGTGGACTATTGAGGATAAGAACGACATTATGTATTGTTACTATTGTGCAAAAAGCTCAGAATTTCCAGACATAAGATATACAGAATGATTAAGAGAGAAATTAGAGGAAAAGAAAAATACATCTGCAAGAAAAACTGTCAGAAGCTTCAAATGAAAACGTGTGTTCATTAATACAACGGATTTGTGAAAAACAGCATATATAGATCAAGAAACCTTGATCTGTTTGGAAAAAGAAGCATCTGAGGAAGTGCACAAATATAAACAACAAAACCAGGATATATTTGAAAAGTATAAAAAAGAAATATGGGCATGGGAAAGAAAGACAGATCTGATATGGCATAATATTTATGCAAAGGAGAAAGCCAAATTAATGAATGTAAAGGAGGCAGCTCCAAAGATATTTGAAGAGAAATACCGGCAAAGGCATCCAGATATGGAACATTTCACAATAAAAAAAATAATATCAGAAAGATGGAACTTAGTAAAGAAGATTAGTAAAGTAGAAGTTGTTAAAATAGAAGTTGAAGTTATGGGGTGCCTGTGAAGTGAAGGATTTGGTGTAGAAGGTCTAACACAGGTTACATTACAGTAGAATGGAGTAAGTCCCCAAAGTAAGAAGAAACAGGAAGCTCAGGAATTATCTGAAGAAGAAATATGGGCATGGGAAAGAAAAGGATATTTAATGTTCTGTAATATTTATGCAAAGGAGAAAGCAAAACTAACAAATACAAAAAGAGCAGCACCAAAGATTTGAAGAACAATACAGGCAAAGGGATCCAGACATGGAAAACTTTACAATGCAAAAAATAAGAAGACAAAGAGGAAAAGCAGAAAAGGAGATTAGCAATGGAGAAATTAAAGAAATAGAAAGTGAGGTTATGGAGTTCCTGCAAAGTGAAGGATTTAGTGCAGAAAATCTAATTCAGAAACTACCACAACAGGATAGAGTAATGGATATGCAAATCAAGGGGAAACCTGTGGAACAGGTAGTAATTGGTTAGGTGCAATATGAAGATATTTTGGAGCCTTCCAAAGGAAATCAGTATAAATGTTCACTTGAAGCTAGATAGCAAGGGAAGGAACAGGAAACTGTGGAAACTCTTTTGCAGTCAATGTTGAGGAGTGATAGGACAGTGAGTTCCCTTATGATAGAGCAATGGATGGCACAGGATGAAATTGAAGAGACTGTGCCACAGGAAGATACTATAGAACCTTCTATAGAATGCCCACAGGAATTGGAAAATAAGAGATGTGCCCTCAGTTTGGAAAAAAATGAGCTAAGAGAAGAGTTGCTTGATTTAATAGACATAGACAGATATATCATGACAAATTAAAGAAATAGGCTGCAGAAGGTTAATAAAACTCCAAATGTCAGAAGTCTGATAAAACAAATGCACACAGTAATTAGGACTGTTCATAGAGACCCATGTGATATAACAGAAGTAAACAGAATATATTACTGTGCAGCTAAATTAATAACTGCTAAAGTTCTACCACAAGAACACAGGGTAGAGAGGGAAAGGAAGGGGAGAAATTGAATACCATCATGGAAATATCGAATAGAGAAAACTATAAAGCATTTAAGACAATAAGTGTTCCTGTTAGAAGACTATAGAAGAGGGAACGGATCAACAAAAATACTAAGATTGATCGATGTGATAAAAGCAGTGCGCAGTATTAGAACAGACCAGGCTCTATCATGCACTATCACAAGTAACAAACTAAAAATTTCAGCAGAGGCAGAAAAACTTAAAAGATACAAAGATAAATCTATAGGAAAATTACAAAATAAGCAGTTTATTGATGACCCAAAAATGTTTTATAGAGAACTGGGAAATAAGGTAAAAGGAATTGAAAGACCACCAAAAAAAAGAAGAAATAGATACATTTTGAAGAATAATCTATGAAGATCCTCTGCAACATAACAAAGATGCTAAATGGATAGAAGAAGTTAAAGAAAGAATAAGAGGTTTAAAAGTACAGGATATGAAATGGGAGATTAAAACAAAGTTAAGAAAAGCCAGTAATTGGAAAAACCCAGGCCCAGATGCAGTACCTAACTTTTAACTGAACGTATAAACATCTTTACATGAAGATTTAGCCATGATTAAGAACTATTTATATGTGCACCCCGAACAGACACCAACCTGGTTAACATCAGGAAAAACAATGCTCCTGCTTAAGAGTAAATCTGCAAGCTACCCTAAAAATTCTAGACCAATAACTTGCCTTCTGATGACGTATAAGCTATACGTGGGAATTGATGCTGACAGAGTTTCTAATCATTTAGAAGAAAACTCAATTATAGTTGTAGAACAAAAGGGCAATAAAAGAAAGTCATATGGAAAAGGGGATCATTTGTTGTTAAGTAGTCATAGTGGAGAACTGTAAAAAGGGGAAGAATCTAAGTATGGCATGGACTGACTACAAAAAAGCATTTGATAGTATACAACATTCATGGATAAAAGAGTGCTTAAAAATGTATAAGATACACCCTACACTAATCGAGTACATTGCAGTGGCCAGGAAACAGTGGCAGACCACGTTATGATTAAGCCATGATAAAAGACAAATTGTTATCCCAGAGATAAAAATTCAAAAGAGGGATATTCCAGGGCGACTCTTTGTCACCCCTGCTGTTCTGCCTTGCCCTTAACCCATTAAGCTGTCTACTTTACAGCTTAGGTCATGGCTATAATCTGGCTCCTAGAAAACAACAAAGTGTAAGGACTTCTCATCTTCTCTTTGTCAATGATTTAAAACTGTATCACTCATCAGATGAGGAACGGAATGCACAACTGCAAGTTGTCAAAACATTTTTAGATGATCTAAGAATGTCATTTGGTCTTGGTAAGTGTGCAAAAGCAACCTTTAAAGCAGGAAAACTGCAACATCAGGAGAACATCAGTTTGAGACAAGAATGTGATATAAAAGAACTTGAGCAAGAAGGAGTGTATAAATATTTGGGAATAGATGACGGATCAACAATAAAACATGTACAAATGTAAATAAAACTTAATAAGGAATACTTCAGAAGACTTACATTAATCAAACAGCACTGACATCTAGGAAATTAAATCCAAGCTATAAACCAGTTTGCTGTTACTGTCCAAACTTACAGTTTTGGAGTGACTGACTGGCCCCAAGATGTGTTCGATAGATTAGATAGGAAAACAAGAAGGATGCTTCATGCTCACCAAATGATTTATAAAAATCAGTGCATACCAAGATTATATATTCCATGTTCTGAAGGAGGGATGGGCCTCCTTGAAATTGATTACATGTATAGATCTGCAATCCTGGGACTCTATACATATCTGCTGACCTCACAAGACTTAATTTAGTGAAAGTTTTGAAACATGAGGAGAATAAATCTAAGATGACTTCTCTGCTTAATCTAGCAGAAGCATATCAGCATCAAGCAGGAATGATAATCAAACCAGAAGTAGATAAAAATCAGGCAGCAAATGAATGTGCTAAAAAAACAAAGGAAAGAATATAAGGTGAAGGACCAAATGAGAAGGCAAGAAATGTGGGAAATGCATAAATATAGTTGCAAGTACAGGAAACTTCTGGAAGAACCTTGTGTTGATCAGGAACAAATGCAGGAATGGTTAAGGAGAGGCAAATTCAAAACAAGAGATGAAAGATTAATATTGGCGGCAAGATAGTGGGCTATGTACTTATTGGTTTACAAAGTCCATTGAATGTGTGGGAGAAACAGACAATGTAGGTTTTGTAAAACTGAATTGAAAACAGTCACAGACCTCGTTGCTAGTTGCGACATATTAATGGCAGAAGGGCTGTATACTGAAAGGCATAATAATGTGGCTGTTGTAATGTGGATTGTGCAAACGTTATGGTACTGAAGTGGCTGAAAAACACTGGAAACATGAGCCACAAAGCATCACAGAAAATGAAGATGTCTACATCATATGGGATCATCCATTACCAACATTTCAAAGGATAGATGCTAGAAAACCAGATATAGCAGTCCAGGAAAGGAAGACAACAGTAGCATTGATCATTGAAATTGCAACACCCAGTGACTACAGTGCCCTGTGTACAGAGAGGCACAAAGTCATAAAATATCAGAATTTGCAGGCAGACATGAGAGCAATGTGGCAGAAAGATATCCAGACAGTTTCAATAGTAGTAGGAGCAACAGGTCTTATAAAGAAGAGTTTACAATAATATTTAGACATGCTACCATGCTACCAATACCTGTAAACCCGTATGAATTGCAGAAGGAGTCATTACTGGGCACATTGCGGGTGCTGTGAAGAGCACTAGTGGCTGACATCAAAAAATGAAGCAATAGTAATTTCATGAACTTTAATTGTACTTTGACTTAGGAATGGGGTCCATTCCCATCACAGTATTAGAAAACCAAAAGATTTGAATACATTAAAAAATGACACACCATAAATATTGCTTGTGTGATCCACTTGTGTATTGCTGCCACCATGGTGTTTTCCATATCGATGATTGGGGTACATAGGCAGATTTATGCATGCATAGCATTTTGCTGCCACGTTTGTGATACACAGCCAAACATACACTGTAGATGTCATGTGACATTTAAGATTCTGTTGCAATGGGTGAATGACACACATTATCACATTAGACTTTCAATCACCATTCAGCTGCCCATGAGTTTTGGCAGTTAACATGCTGCTACTGCTGCAACAATTCCACTGTATACATGTGTGGTACTGACAGCAAATCTCCATATTCTATTGTGGTATGTGTGGAATATGGGCAACACCACAGTGATATGGGTATGCTTTGTAATTTCCCATGTTATGTATGCTCAAAAGAAGGACACATCCTTACCCCTGTGTTTTGGATGACAATTGTCATACTGGCATTATGTGGCATGTGTTGGCAATGATGATGCCATGTTGTATGATATAAATGTGCCTGCTAAAAGTAGGCAGTCTCCTTTACTGAATGCATAGACTGCCAATGTAACATTCACGTATGTACCATGGCAATGATAACTTATTCATCAACATTACAGTATGCCTTCTTTGGCCTATGTTACATTTCTGCATTCATTCTTTATTCAAACATCAGACATATCTCAGGTGATTCCCTTTACTCCTGCATTATCACAAAAATGTGGAACTCCCTCCCACTCGATATCAGGATTCAGAGAAACAAAATCAGCTTAAAATCAACTAAAAACCTATCTCACCAAGTCTTGGATTGTCCATGCTCTGACTCAAGCTAACTCTCTCAACCTCACTCTATCTCCACATCTCCTCTGTATATTGAACAATTACTATATATGATATATGTCTTCCAACAACCTCAGACTTTTTAATTCCTTGTAATACAAACTATAGCAATGTTTGGGGAGTTATGTAGTAAGATCTTTAGCTTAACACTGCTGTTAAGGATAACTCTGTTGTGAATATTTTCTTCTGTTCCCTGTACTACTGATACATTTTATCATGATATATTTTTACACTTTGATTGATATATTGTACTTTTACATATTTTCATGTACTGTCATAATGTATGGAGCTTTTCTCCCCGGCCTCTACTGAAAACAGGCAACCCTACCCAGTTGGACATTCCCAGTAAACAAATGTAAAATAAATAAATACATAAATTTTCACATTTTGGCAAATGGTGTACATATGCATTGATTTATGTACGCGTCTCTGCTCATATTCTTATCAATAGAGAAATACCATTGTACCTTGGGACTATGAGCAGTCAAGAAATTTATGTTAATGGGCTGTAATGTTGCTAAAAGGACTGTCCTTTGGTCATTCATAACCATGGTCAGTGATATCTAACTGCTTGTGTTTATTCCACATCCTGTTTTACATTGGCATGAAAGTATATTGTGTATGTGATATCAGTTCTTAGTTTGCTTACTTATGCCTGCTGTTGTTATGTAATTGCACAATACTGTCTGTCTCTTTTATATATGCTTACTTTTGTTGACATCATCAATGCAGTTTGTTCATGTGACATACATTAGCCACTCACTACAATGTAGTTTGGGTTGACTTCAGCCCCACTTTATGCAGAGTACATATGTAATGTGTTTCCTTACATATTGCTGTCCATTACTTCCTTGTTGTGGTCCTGTGTTATCCTCCACCCTTCCACCTTTGTAGGTATGTTGTATATCTTGAAGATGCAAAAACCAAACGGCTGCAGGTACACTGAGGTGCCTAAAACACACAACAACAGCAAAAGTAAATTAAGGCACCAAAGTTACACACTGGAAATCAGTCACTGTACTTTATTGCAGAAGACAAACGGTAAGCGCTTTCACAACTTAATGTTGCTTCATCAGACCACATCACTACAAATGATGCTTGGTTAAATACTAGGACAATTAGTATGACATCACAATTTAAAGAGACATTATTCCACTAACATAAGAACATATATCGATATCCATAAGAAAAATGCATAAAATATATATAAAAAGGTGTGTATTTACACACAATAATATTTAAAAACAATAATATTTAAAAAAATATTAATATTTAAAAAGGGGGGGGTGTCATCCCTGATGGTTATTAATATATATATATATATATATATATATATATATATATATATATATATATATATATATATATATATATATATACACATATATATATATATATATATATATATATATATATATATATATATATATATATATATATATATATATACATATACACACACATAACCATAATAGTACAATGAAAAATATATATATATATAAAAAACTCATGTTTTAATGTTTAAGGTGCCTGGCCTTAAGGTAAGGAACTAATGAGGTGCAGCCATTCAAACCAGGATATCTATCTGCTTGTAATTTAGTGATCCATTGTTGTTCTAATTCTTCAGTGTGGTTTTCTACGTCACCACCTCTGTTTGTCCTTACTATTTGTTGTAAGATTAAACATTTAAAACAATGGCTACTGTCTGTATTCAGGACATGATTAGCTAGAGCATTTGATTACTTCTGGTTCCATATGTCCCTTATATGTTCTAAAATTCTTTCTTTAAAGCTCCTATTTGTTTTGCCTACATAATAGGCATGGCATGCTTGGCAAAAACAAAAATAAACAACATCGACACTTTTACAATCATAATAATTCTTCGTATAAAGTTTAAAACATTTCACAGGATGAATGTACTCATTTTTAGTATAGACATGCTGACAAGCAGCACAATTCCTGCACGGGAAGGTGCTCTGTATGTTTGAGAGATTTTTTCTAAAAGACTGATGTTCTCTATTACAGAGCTGCTGCTTTAAAGACACATTATTTCTAAAACTGAAGTTTGGGGTGTCACCAAATGTGGAAACCAGACCTGGTATTTCATGTAATAAGTGCCAATTCTTTTTAATAATTTCCATATACTTATTGATGTCACTTGCAAATCTAAAGACTATTCTAAACTTATTTCTATCAATACTTGTATCATAAGGTATACTTGTATCAGCACTATAAGAGCTCATGTATGGTTTACATCTTGTAGATCTCAATTTCCATGCATCTGCTATCACTCTAGTGATTTCTGAGCTAGAATAGCCTCTTGTTTGAAATTCGTCTTGTAACTTATTTAAAGCAACTACTGCCTCTTCATCATTATTATGTAGGCGTAGGGTTCTATAGACTTGTCCTTTGAGGACATTTCTAGGTATGTGTCTTGGGTGCATGCTTGACCTGTGCAGACAGGCATTGGTTCTTGTAGGTTTGTGATAAATACTGGTTCTTATCTGCTTTAAATCAGTAAGGGTGACACTCACATCCAAGAAATCAACACATGTATCAGAAAAAGTAAAAGTAAACTTCAAAAAGTCTGTAGTACTATGCAGGTAATCAATGAAATTACTGACATTTTCACCATGCCCTTTCCACAAGACAAAAACATCATCCACGAAACGGACGTACCAGAGAATGTAGCCAAAAAATGGGTTAACATCTGACAAAACATATTGTTCTTCCCATCGTACTAGTGATAGATTGGCGTAGCTATTAGCACACGAAGTGCCCATAGCCACGCCAATCTTCTGTAGAAAAAAATTGATCCTGAAAAGCTACAATGTTATTTTCAAGTATAATCTCCAATAGTGCACAGACTAGCATAATCTTATTAGTAGTCAGCTTCTTATTCATATTGAGGAATTCTCTTATTCTATCAATTCCCCAAACATTTGGAATACTAGTAAAAATAGATTCAATGTCCATGGTAAGGAATACAAATTCTTCATCATTATCAATGGTTTCCATTCTATTTTGCAATCACTACAAAAAGATCAACAAATTTGAAGTCAGCTCAAGATAATGTATCAAAATAATGCATCATCTTAGTGCATAGTATATATCAAATGCTAACATAAATACAGCATAACAAGTAATGTATGTACTGTCTGTAACATCAGATATAACGGCTGCAAAAGATGTCCTGAAAGAAATGACACGCTTCACAAAAGCTCTCACTATGTGTATACAACACCAACCCAAATGTACTCCCACTCAATATGTAAAATATGATAGAATATAAAAGAGCATCAGAAATATACCTGGTATGCTGTGAATATCTGAAATAATTTGTGGATTCTGTTGTAAAACACAACAGAAAAATTAAATAAAACTACACGTATTTGCAGAATCTGTCATAATCTGTAAATGCTACATAAAAATATATATTAATTGTGGTGAAGTGGCATATGTGACCATATAACCAGCACTAACTGTGGCTAACAAAGGAATGCAAACAATATAGGTAAGACTCCAATAGACACTTCACAAGCAAATGTAGTGTGAATGTGAAAAAGGGAGCCAAACAAGAGAGAAGAGGAATTTTTTTTGAGTTTTTTTTTTCAGAGAGGTATGAATTTTATTTTACATTTTGAGAAGATTGTCATATCATACACATACCATATTGATACAGAAATCGCATCAGCATATCATACAAGTGGAATGCAATCTGCAATCTTAATGCATACCTCATGCATCATTCAATGTTATACGCTAAACAAACACAATGGTGATAGCTTTATTAGACACATCAAACACTGCAAGTTCATTAACAGGTCTGCAGGATAGTGTGTCTGCAGGAAGGTGAAGAACAACTGTCATAAGAATGACATAAATCTAGGTCAGGTCTGAAAAAATTGAAGTGAAAAAAGGAAAAAACAGAAAATGGCTGAAAAAAGTCAGTTCTGTTTTTTTCTTTTTTTTTTTTTTTATCTTTTTCTTTTTCTCTTTCTATACTTCTACAGGAATCCAATGGACCCCCCAATTCCTAAGTCAAAGTATGAAAGTAGTTCATATTATTATTGTTGTTTCAATTTCTTTTGCCCAGTTGCAGTAATTGCCTCTTTTGCACCACTAATGTGCCCAGTAAGTAATGGTCCCTCCCACCAGGGGTTATGGATTGGTAACATATCTAAATACGACCAGATTCTTTTTATAAGACCTTGCTCCAACCACTATTGGAACTGTCTGGGTATCTGTCTTTACATTGTTTCTCATTTTGCCTACAGATACTAGTTTTTTCATCCTGGAGGCCAAGTGATTTTTTTTCCCCTATTCAAATGTCTGGTGTTTCATAGCTTTGGTGAATAGAGGTTTAGGTGAAGTTGTCTCGGCAATTAGAAATTCAGGTAAGTGTTATTTCAGTTATACAAGGTCGACCCATATAAGTTTGGGGCTGTGGGACTTGCCCCCCTGTAAAAAATGAAGTTAAAAGGAGTCTTCAAGATTTAATCTTTTCCTAGTTTTTTTTTTTTTTTTTTGGCTTGTTGGCACTCTGTATTTTGAGTGCCAACATTCCAATAAGGAGTCCATAGGAATACTTGACATACCAGTCAAGATCACACACAGGTGAAAACATCATAATAACCATGACAGTGTGTGGATATGAATTGCACATCTGCTATAGCCTATCATGGTGGCAGAGTTGTCCTACAAGCACAGCATACCTACAAGCTAATGATGCCACAGTACACAAAGATTCCCATAAACATAAAAGTATGCATATAACATGCAGATGTGTAACATGTAGCCAGAAACAAGGGGATGTAAAATGGACACAGTATGACCCTACTAGTAAAGAACAATGTCTGAAAAATGTGTGACATAAAAATGCAGGGCAGGCATGTTTGAGTAAAACCATTACATATGTGTGTGCCCATAACACAATACTGACTGCAATTGTGGCCTAAAAGACACTGCAAGAGGAAGAGTCTGAAACTTGTGAATCTTGCAGTGACAAGATGCAAGGTGCCTGTGTGAAGTGACTCAAACAACACAGTCATGTACAACAGAAAAACTGCAAGTAGCATAGTTACACACAAAAATGTATGTCATTTATCACACAGCCATATGTACTGTCATGCAAACGTATGACAACAAGTGCTACATTCACAAAAAGGACATAAATGTGAAAGTTAAAGTGTGCTGATCTTGTTTTAAAGCAAGTGTTAAGTAACAAACCTTGGGAGTTGGAAATGACCTCCATACAAGATGCAATTCCAAACTTTGCAGTTTTTAAAGTAAAAAGTGTACTGTTTTTCCTTGTTATTTTGTTGGGAAAGACAGCCACACCTCTCAACTGTATAGATTTTCACAGACTGTCCAGATTTTGGCCTAATATTTTTGGTCCGTTTTTCATAAAATTGTGGGTTTCTGGCAAATTAGTGGTACATCATTAAAGATTAAAGTTCGAAATAATGACAAACATTTGAGTTTCAGACTTCATATCCTTCAGAAAATGTGTGCTAATGCAAAACATGTTAGTCTATCAACTTTCTAAGTTTGTAAGAGCAAAAAAAACGCCCCTATTTTTGGGCCTTTGTCCCACTTTTATTTATGGCTTTGTCCAGATTTCTTGTTCAAAGTGGTTGAGAGGTATGAGGACAGCCCCCTGAAAATTGTTCTCAGAGCTGAAAATTTCTCTGATGAGATCATGAAATACTGAACCCACAATGCCTTACTACTTAAATTGAATTACATTTGCATATTAAATGCAAACAAAGTAGTTTTTTCCTTCCTAGAAAGGCAATTTCTCAACTTGCCCTTGCTCTTGCAGACGGAACACCTCAGACTGAAAATTAACACAAGATGGTGCAGTAGTGAAACCACAATATAAATAAGAGGCAGCTCCTCTGAGGATGCAAATTTATTCTTCATTATTTATAACTTCTTACAGTTATATATCAATGTTTTCTTAGTAATTGCTGCTTTGTTATTGTATGGGTGTGGATATGTGAAACGACAAAGTTAGCTAGAATAGTATATCTTTATTTTTTTGCAACATCATTTGTAATTTTACCATGAGGGGTACAAAAGGAAAGTAAAGTAATTTAAAACAAGATGCTTCTATACATGGCCAATACAATTTAACTATGTTTGAAAACATGTAAGCGTAACATGCAGAATGAGAACAGCTGAGGAACAAACAGTTTATACTACCAGCAAAGTATGTACACATTGCATTAAATAAGCTGAGGGCACAATGCAGAGTTGTCATGTCATGAAAACAAGGTAGAGCACTACTATGATACAGTTCAAGGGATTTTACACATCAGAGGGTACCAACACGACCAAAAAAATCACTTTGCATGTCATCTGAGCCCATTAATCCATTATAGCACTGAGACAGGCTACCCACAGCTGCATAACCTAAGCATAAGTGCTGAAAATGCAATCGTACTGGATCGTACATGGGACACAATGGCACAATGCACAGTAGTCACATAGACAGACTGACACACCATCGCCAAGCTTATGGTGGCCTCTCTGGTGCTGCAAATATGACAAAAAGATACTGAACAAGTGAACAGCAATAACACATTACTTAGTTATGTAGGTTGGTAATATGTCTTTAGACAATTAGATGACGTAATTGAGAGATAAGATTTTAAAAGAAGGGCAATATTGTTTTATTTGGTTCTGATGAAGTTCTTAATACAATATATATATATATATATATATATATATATATATATATATATATATATATATATATATATATATGTCCATATTTACACAGCCATATGTTGTTGTTGTGTCTTTCGGCTTTTCCCGGTTAGGGGTCACCACAGCATATACTAACATATATTTTATTATATGGTTGTGTGAATATGTCCATATACATAATTTTCTATAAAAAAAGTCACAGGCACAGGCATACATATGACGTGTGCTAAACCCCCCTAAGAAGGCCTATGATGCTTATATATTTCTAACATTATACAACCAGTGTAGATAACAAGGCCTTGTTGATGTTGACAAATTGCTTAGTCATTCGTGGTCTGCATGGAGTATGTTCAACAACACATAAAAGTTCAGAAAGATGGTGTTTTGTGCAAAACCTGTAGAAAAATATGACAAAACGAAAGGTGGGCCTTACACAACAACTTAAATAAAGGACTGATGTGGGAATAGGATACACATACAACAAACAATCATCAATACAATGTCTGGTTGTATGTAGAGTGCAACCTTCTCTGCTATACTGCTTTTCATGATTCGATATGCACACTTGCTAAAAAAAGACAAGAGTAATTACATCATTTAACCATCTTAAATAACTTTCCACCTGCATTGCTCACATATTTCTGAAACAGAAAGAAGTTAATGCATGTTCATAGTCGTTGATATACAACAATTAGGTTATCCAGTTTCGTGTATCCATAAATGATGCCATCAAAGCTCAAGAATATTCTCTGCTGAATAATGGCAAATATTCTCAGAAGCTTGCACATAACTTAGAAATGTCTATTCATCTGCAGCCTGCTCACTGTAGCCATTAATGCATAATAACAATAAAACAAGTTTACACATTTTTTAATACTGTGCATTATAACAGATGAAGTAATGCAAAGAACTGGTGCATATGCAAAACAATAAATAAATAAAGAAGTAACCTGGGTTTTGAACACCAGGTACACAGTGTCATATACTACAGCACTGATAGTAAACCTAGATGAGCTACTTGACAAGACAGTTGTCCACACCCCCCCTTGTAGATGCTTTAAGCACATACCAATATATCAGAGCATTATCACACACAAAGAATCATAATTGCAGGAATAGTTTGTTGTAAATTGATTCATACCTGCAATTCAGCCCTTGTCTATGGATAACCTCAGAATGCACAGTCATATGGCCACTAATGGTGTAATACACAATCATATTCTCTAGTACAACACATTTAATATTTTGTAATACAGCCGACATGTCATACCACTATAAATACAGTTAGAGCATTATAAAATTGTGTGCTCTCTATTCCACTAACTCTGCATATATCATTATATGTAGTTGAATATACCCTGAATAGTTAGGAAGCACAATTTATATCTGCATTATATCTGTTCAGTAAATGATAACTATATATAATAGGTGTTAAGGTATGGAATATGGCACTTACTGTACAGATTCACAGGCTGTTGACAAATCTTAGCAATTCTCTGCAGCTGTGGCCCCATTCCATATGATGGAGGTCGTATGTCTCCAGATCTATGTGAATTACTGTATTGATGTCTGTTACATATGCCCAATCTGTGTAGGTGACATGGTAGGATATTGGGCTCTGCAGATGAATATAGTTGTGAATATGCCCAACAGCAGTGTAGTCAAAGTGGTGTTTGGTAGTGTGCATCATTAAGCAGCTTTGAACACTCCCGCAGGCCTCTCTTCAGAACTTAGCTTTGAATGTATAAGTTGTCATGTGTGTTTACTACAATTTTCTGTAAGACATGGCTTACTTGAAATACAATGGCATGCTATCATTTGCATTGTGGTACAATGTATACGTAGAGCATTAAATCATCCTCTACTGCTAAAGACAATCCAAAAATAGGTGTCCCACATGTATACATCCTGCTATGTATGTCTTTTATTTTGGCAGGTGTCTGGTAAGGGAAGACAAGAACTTTTCCCATAGAGAAAATGAAATAATGCCAGAGTTCCTGTACAAACATGGCAGGAATTTACTAGTTAGGATAGATGATAAATTGAGGAAGGCACAGATATGGAGGGATATCACCAGCATAGCCAGTGTTGTGCGTGAGTGCAATCAATTTCAGATGTTGGCTGTTGCTGTTGCTGCACTGACATGTTCCCTATGAAGCAAGCAGAATAACTGACATGAGACAGAGGAATGCCACTGATCATGGGCTGCCTGTGCATCCCCAGATGATGCAACAGTATTCCTGGCCTCACACCATACTACCTGCCAGGATCATCATATTGCTGTGGAAAGGATAGAGAGATGTGTCCTGAGATGTTGTGCTATGTACACTGTTCACATACTGGACAGCTTAGTACGCATGCATTTCATGGAAGTAGCTTCCCACATGTCTACTCTCTTCATATTCATTTCTCAGCAACAACCCAGAATCATGAATGGCATCACACCTCAGATGAAGGAAGACCCAGTAATGTTGCCTGTATATGTTGTTTTTATTAAACACTGACTCTGCATGCTCTGTGTGTAGTGATGTTCTCTTCACTTACACAGGACTATTGCATAGCAGGTACACATATTAGAATTCAGGCACATGTCTTTGTACTCAGATAGGGTTGTGTGTATCAGCTGACCTACCTCTGCCTGATGTCAAGACTGCTCTTTGCACATTTGTTGTTCGTGTTCCACTATACCCTACAGACATAGAACACCACCAACAGAGAGTGACCTCCTCAGACAGTGAAATACCTTATAAGACTGTCTTATCATAAGGTATACTGAGGTTCTGTTATCCATTGATGTGAGCACTGTGTGTGTTAATGTTCTCTTCACCTTCTTAAGGCCATCATAAACCAGCCACATACATTGGTCTTCAGGCATGTGTCCCTGTACAGAGATAGGGTTATGTGTATTGGTTGATCTGCCACTGCATGATTTATCATTGCTCTTTACAAATGTGCTGTTCATGTACTTTACCCTATAACCACAGAACAATGCCAACAGAGGATGGCTTCACCAGATTATACCATACCCAGTAAGACTGTCTCAACATATGTTATACTGAGTTTCAATGCATGCACTATGTGAGTTAATGTTCTGTTCACTTGCATAGGGCCATTACAAACCAGCCACTAACAGTGACCTTCAAGTATGTTTATTTCTGCTGTGATTATGCTATATGCTTTAGTTTAAATGCACCTTGATGATGCCTGAGTGCTTCCTACTGACTTCTGTATGTGTGTGTTTGTGTTGCACAGTGGCATTGCAGCTCTTACCACAAGAGGTAGAGTCTAAAGAGGACATGTCAGATACGTCTGCATGTATGTGTGATTTTACAATACCACTGTCATGTGTTTTCTGGTTGACTAATAAGGATTTTCTCTGTTCTCTAGGGGAATTGCACCACCCACAGCCGCACCTCCCTAGAAAGTCGATATCTCATTGCTATTCTCTGAAATTAGTGAATTGTCAGACTTTTTCACTTATAACCTGCCTTATTTGTCTTTTATCAATGCATATAATATGTATCATTTCTGTATTTGCACCTCCACAAGCCTGTCTACTGATCCTGAGGAAGGATGTGATGTGCCTGATTCAACCAGCACAATCAGTGAAACACATAACACTGCAGTGGGTCAATGAAGTCACATACTGGAGGGGTTAGTCCTGTGACTCATGATACAGCCTTTAGTGGGGGGAGGATAATGTGTTCAGAATGGCTAATGATGTTCTGCTATCAGGTATTGGTCATGGTGATGAATTTAAGCAGCTATCCTCAGTTCAGTCTGAGACTGATGGTGACTGCGCCTGCAACAGAGTGTATCTGTCCACAGGACTACAAGTGTGCCCGGGGCTGACATATGTGGATACATACCTGCTAGTCTATAGCTGCTCTTACAGGCACATGAATGTTCACAGCAATGTCATGGCAATGACCTGCATGCACTTGCTCATGCTACTGACTGTGTAGCACACCAGTTCTATGTGTTACATGAGGGACAGCAGCGCTGACATGGACAGGTCTTGGCAGCATTGGCTGCACAGAATGATAGTGTGGTAGCAGTTGCATGCTTTATTGAAAGCCTTGTTACAGATTTGCTGGTGCAGTGTTGTAGTAAAAGCAGGAGAGGCAGAAGACCACCTCATAGAAGAACCGCACATGGCCTTTATCCATCAATATTTGTGCTGTAATGTGCATACTCATCTGCTGTTGGTCGCCGTGTTTGGAACCCAGCAGTAACATCCAAATATGAGTCATACTACTGCTCATACTCACACTATGGCCCAACCTGTGAATATCACCACATCCAGATTATCTGCACAGCACTATGGGCATAGTGTTTCTGGATGAGAGAGGGTGAGCCAAGACTATGGTGTGAGTCATCAGCATAGGCATCCTTGATTGCATTAGAGTAACACTGACAGCTACCAAATTGTATGTCCTGTTGTGCCACCCTGATCCTGTGGCAATTATGACCACTGTACTGACCACTGTCTACTGTACCTGTAAGTGGTGTATGGCATGTCTCATGCCACAGGATATTTCTTGTCATGTAGCTGACATGATTGACAGTCTTTATGTTGTCACAGTGCATGTATATGTCCTTGTTCTATTATTTGCAATATATTTACAAGTTTACTCATGCACTTGATGTTAGTAATCTTCCATTTAACTTGCTTTTCCTAGTTGATAAACAGCAATCATATATATTCAACTCATCAGCATACAATCTCACAGCTAAGCATTGATTTCCTACATTCAACATTCCATCCTTGTCTGCCATTATTGCATGCATGTGTATATTTCTGTATGTATTTTCACCTTTGTTATCTTCCTGATTAAGACTAATGCTCACATGTGCCTTCCTATATATATCTGCTTATACAGACATGTGTGTACATGTGGTGGCTTACCCATCACACTGCTTAATGCTTCATAGTTGCTGTGTCATACCTCTATTTGCTGCTTTGTTGTATTGCATGTACTTGTGTATCTGAATGGTTCATGTTGTTGCACCTACCTGTGCATTATATCATTGCCTTGTGTCACATGCTGGGACAAGTAAGTTCAGTTTTACTTGCATGTAGCATAGTGGCTAAGGTGTTTACCTCACACACCCAAGGTACAGCATGTGTTTCTCACCTTTGGTCACCCTCTGGTTATCAGGTTGGCATAATGGTTGAAGTCTTTACTTCAGAGATACAAGGTACAGAGTTTGATTCTGACCTCTTTTTATTGGCTAGACTTGTAATAGTTGTAAAAGTATCTATGCACACTGCACCTACAAGGAAAAATACAGGCAGTTAGAAGAACAAGAAAGATAAATGATAAGCAAAAGCAAGGCATCGCAGGGTCAGTACAGTGTATTTCTCATGTATCTGACAAAGATTACAAGTGAGTGCAGCACTTTATATATTGTTTTGACAGATGCAATCAATGCCTCCTTAGACATACATTGTGTCCTAAATTGGTCATGCATTTATTTAAAAATACTGCAACAGGTTTTCCTTTGCTGTAACAAATACTAATGCAAACATTGCTTGCTTCAGCTTTGTCATCATATCTTACTTATTGATTATTTCACCTTAATAAGAAATACTATTTATTGTTACTACAGCTGCAGTTACTATTTACATTATTATTACTGTTGAATAATTTAGAATTAATGAAAATTTGCAACTTACAAAGGAATGAAAAAGCTTAATAAAAACTTCATATAAAATCTGCAGCACTACATCTGCTCCTGTCATTCATTCTATAGATAATGTGTGACGTAGAATAATATGCATTTCCTGATTCTTTGATGTTTATGACATATATGTACATTCTACAAATCATGTATTTTACATTCTTTCTATTCTTAACATATCTGGTTTAAGAATATTTTGATAGAAATGGAAAATTACTGATTAATACATATGTATGCAACTTACAATAAAAGAGCCATTTATTGCTGTTACAATACATCACAGTGTGTCAGTGTGTGACCCTTGTTTCAGGCTGCTGTGACATTTCCATTCTATTGTTTTCCTAACAGATAGCTGAACGGACAATTCTAAAATCCACTGTGAAGTCTTATATCTGGTTTACATATGTTGTCTGACATCTGATTATTAGAGGAATTATTTTCAACATAAATATTTATTTATATTCATAATTATGCCTTGATAAAGCGAGGAATTAATCATAAGCACTATCTTATCTAATTTTAGCTGATGTTCTTTTAGCCAGTTATTGTATTTCCATGCAGCTTTGTATTCATGCTTTCAGAATGCTAGTGGGAAAGTGCTTGATAACCCTTGGAAAAAGTCGAACATATGCTGAAGTGAATTTCGATGTTCAGTGTGCGATGAATGCATATTTCGATTAAGTGATATAGACCCTGTCAGGCATGTGGCTTTGCTGACATACCTTACACTTTTGTTAGGATTGAAACTGTTGTCCTATATTGCTACACATTCCTCCGATGTATGTACTATACCTCAGCTTTATCCTATGATCCCACATAGTTAGGTTCCATTGGTTATGGTACATCCCACCAGTGGACAACCCAACAGACATTTTCATGACATTTATACTACTGCTTCCATTTACTAATTATAGGTATGATGGCAGCATACCTGGCCATCAACACTTTTGGTTGCGTTCACCTTAGGTGTGCCACCCAGATATGATCACCTTTGACAGTGTACGTTGTCTACAATGGTCCAGTGGTGAATGTTATTCTTTAGCCATCCAGATGATCCAGATGTGTTCATTTCTTTTGTTCATATGTGTGTATAATGTTTTGTATGTCTTATTATAATATGGTATGTATGATGTTCAATCTAAACAACTACTTGCCTTTTCGCATGCTGTTGTAATGGGGCAACACTGTGTGAACATCAATGGTTTATCTGTGTACTTCTATATGTGTGGCTTATAGGTTCATAGGTTGGTACTAGGCTATCAGCCCTACGGCCTATACAAGCCTAGCCATAACAATTCCCTGGCTATTTCTTCCCACATTATTTACTTTCCTGTAAATATCATGACTCAAAGTTTTTAGTCAGATGTTGCTATGTTGCCTTAGCTACAAGTTATGGCTTCAGTCTCCATCACCCACACCTGGTTGTTCTCTGTGTCCTCCTGATCATTATTTGACAGCCCTGACAGCTCTACATCAGACATCTGCAGTTTTTGGAGTAGGTGACATGTACCTAAAGCTGGCAGACCACAGTGTTTCATTGTCAATGTGTTGTGCAGCATGGCAAATACAGTGACAATTTATGAATCTTTTTCTGATATGTATTGCAGTGCATCCCTGGATGTGTTCAGACATCTGAAGCTTGCTTTCAGCATGCTAACACCCACTCAGTATGTTATATGTCATGGTGTGTGCTCTGTTGTATGCTTCAACAGGCACAGATGGATTCTCTATGATATCATGAGCCAAGGCTCCAGGTATAACTACAGGCAACTGCTTGTAGAAGAGCACACATTTAGTCACCATGCATACTGTTGGCAAGTCTTGCTTCAGATTACATCTTAGCTATGGTCTTGCACTAATAGTGTAGTAGCCCCATAGCCCTTAGTTTTCTCCATATTGCAGTACCATGCAGGCTACTGAGGTGTGTCGCCATGATATTGATAATGAGCCTGTCTGCAGAGCACACTACCAGACAACTTAGGGATGGTCATCACTTTCTATTAATGTACCATTCAGCATCTTCTGATGCTGGGGTTATTGTTGGTATCAAAGTGCAGCCAGTTACACTGAATACATTGGAAAATTTGGCGATGGCAAAGAAACGTTCCATCGCAGTTCTACACTACATGGCTGTTGCTGGGGAGTGAATTAATTCATTCACTTTCCTGCACGATACTGCCAGGAACTGCCCTAGTATGTGACTACTGTCTGTCTGGGACACATCCTTCAGTATCATCTATATGCCACTGAAATGTCCCAGAAGCCAGTGTACCCAGACTCAAGCATACCTTTGTTTCTACTAGGGCAAGTTACTCTGCAGACTGCTTGAAAATATGTGGGGTGCACACATCCTGCACACAACCTATACCAGCTCTCTGTCTAATCTGCATCTATCTATGATTTTCTAGTCAGAAAGCTGGTTTAACTTTAGTCTGAATTGGTTAGTTGCTGGTTGCTTTCTGGGATGCATTTACAGATCGTCCTTTACTATGACTTGAAGAACCTTGGTCTGATGTATTGCATTAACTGTAGCATAAATTTTTTTGTAATAAATATATTGCAGAATCTGCAGGAATGTGGATGAATTCATATCAATTTGTTTGAGAAAATTGTCAGCAGGTGTGGTCTCTTCCGAGAGCATTCCTAAAATTGTTGGCATACTACTTTATCACATTTTGTTGTCATAGGGTGCACCCATTTTGTTTGCGATCCAGTGTACTTGTCCATAATCTGCAATTATTCTATGCTAGATAAATTATTGCTTGTGTTTGACATTAAGTCCATTATGGAATTGCTTTCACAGCTACTTTGCCCATGTCTTCCTTTGGTGCAATACACTCTCCACAAGTTTCTTTTGGAATCCTGCCCACAATCTAAGTATTAATTTAAACCATACTACTTCCATCCACAATTCTAACCATGCTTATAAAATGCATAAATCTGTTGGTCTTCAGACTACTTTTCAAAAAACAGACTTAGATAATGTTATAATGCACAGATGTCAATAACCTCCTTTAGTAAAATAAATCCAATTACTATTATAAATATATAAAAACTCAATGTTGAAACAAGTCGAAAAATTCACTCACAATGATTAAACTATAGTGTTTCATAATTCTCCTCAATATAGAAATCCTTTTATACAAGGGTTTGATAAAGCATAAGGTGTCATAAGCAGCTACCTAGGGGCTGATGCTAACTTAGGACCCTCATAAATGTAAAAACAATGTCCTGCCCTTGTCCCACAACCCTGATCAGCTGTTTCTAATATACAGTCGTATGAAACAAAGACATCCTGAGACTTGTTATAGACAAAACAGACCAATGGCAGACACACTAGTGCGGTCATTTTGGAAAAGCTGGTACCATGGAGTACTGAAAACACTGCTATGTTTATTGTGGATCTGGTGAATAATTATACAGTACCCTATGTACCCTTTGTATTTGTGTGTGCATGCTTGTGTGAGTGTTTGTGCATGCACGCACGCATGTGTGTGTGTGTGTTTAAATATTGTTCTGTTTTGGGCCTTTATTCCAACATTTTTTGGCTTTGATCAGAATTCTCGAGTAAAGAAGAAGTATTTTGGTTCACTACTTGTAAAATCTGTGAATTTCTGGCAAATTATAGTGAAATGGAGTCAGTATTTAATGACAAGTATGTGAGTTGCATCCTTCTTAAAATGTTCACTAGTCCAAAGCTTGTCAATCTAATAACTTTTTAAGTACATACAAGAAATAATTAAAATCTGCTCCTGATTATGGGTCTTTGTCTCTGGTTCTTGAGGTAAAAATTAGTGAAGGCAAAGGGGAGTTGTAGTGGGTTACACTGGTTCTGACAGCAGAACGATAAGATGCATTTATCTGTCATTATTTATGTATTTATTCCTTCAATTGATCTTAAGTAGATATCTAAGGTTCACAGTCATAGAGGTGACTGTAAATGATAGACAAGTGTGTGCGAGTTTGCGTTTATCTGCACACATGCATGTAAAGGGCATAGCTCACAACTGTCCCTGATTTTTTTCAAATAATTTGGGGCCTGTTTCTCCTAAAATTTTTGGCTTTCTTGTAAAGCGTTGTGGACTACAATCACTAATAATAATGATCATGTAAGATTTAAATGTCAGAAAATGGTTGCTAATGCATAGCCTGTTATACTAATACATTTATTAGTATATTGAAGCAACATTTAACATCTGTTCCTGATATGGGGTCTTTGCTTCTTGAGATAAGATGTTGGAAGGTCATGGAATGGAAAGGGTTGTATTGCATATTTATTATTCATGGATTCCATCATTCACTTCATCATAAACAGACATCAGCGGTATACCCAGTCTTACAAAGGATTATACCTGAATTGTCACATCTGTATGTGTCTGTGAGTGTGTGTGTAAATACTTGGTTCCTCCATCTCAGAGGGAGGAAATAATTGTAGTATACAAGAGCATTCATCATATGACCAATGTTCTTTGGTTGCAGTCTTTGTTTTTTTTTTTTGTTTTGTTGACTGTTGACAGTATGTTTATTATTTGGTTGTGAGTAAACTGGACGGCATAAAGTCTAAATTTTAATGTTAGCATTTTAAATATGAAAGCATTTTTAATTTAGCTAGTATTTTGCAAGCATGTAGGTATGAAATGTGTTGTGCAGGGTTACAGCAGTTTGTTTGGCACTTACTACAGTTGAGCAAGGCTATGAATTGTTCATAATCTGCTTCTTGCAGTTCATGGTTTGAATCCCTCAGCCTTTGTTGGTCTACAGAGTAACTCTGACAATGTCACTTCACCGGTGATCCTGGGCTACCCCTGGAAATGGACACTTGTGTCAAATGGACTATCCTAGCATGTTAGCAAATGCATAACACATAACCTTTTGAATTTCTGCACCCTTCACACATCCAGTTATTAGTGCTTCCCTATGTGTTATTGAATATTAATCCCACAATGACTCCTGGGGGGTTAATATTTTGTCATAAACACTTTCAGTAAATGTGTATAGGGGAAAAGACATTTACTGTTTATGCTAAGTTTGCTTTTCAGTTGTGAGAGTTTTATGTTTTGTTTATCAAATGGCAGTTCTGCTGTAAAATTAGAAATCAAGGTATTAAATTAAATCCAAATTTCTGTGAACATTGTAAAAGTAAAGAAAATCATGTACACTGACAAGTGTGAACAATATTTTATGATAATTAGCAGACAGCCATGTAGTGGCTATAGCCCATTTCACTATGATCTGGCTTTGCTGTATAGTAAATATTCAAATATTGCTACAAAACCATTTATATATAGAACATGAGACAAAGGTTCATGGAAATTTACAAATCATCATAGCAATAAAGTGGAGTGCAAATAAGATCTTAAAATTCAAAGTACTGTTTTTGTACATATTCTGAAGTGAACTAATGAAATAATTGCACAGTATACTAGAATAGCAAGAATTACTCAAACTGTCTTAACAGAATACAGATTATTTCTTCTTGACAAAATACATTCACCCCATCAATGAAAAATGTAAACATAATCCCTGCTTTTTATCACCATTGTTTGCAGCCGTGGCTTTTGACCTCTTTCTGGTATTACTAATTGTTAATTTACTTCTATAAAGGTGGCACCGAACCCATAAAAATAAACATATGTAAAGATAATTCCTGTATCTAATATCTCCTAATTACCCTTATGACTATTGATTTATTTACTGCAGCACTGCTTGATTGCAGCCTAGATTCAAAAAAGTAATGTGCCATTCAGTCTAATCACACATCAGTCAAATTAAGCACAATTCTGAAATCCGGTTATTTGTTAACCAAGTAAGCCCACTTAAACTAATACCTCTTTTCAGGGCAAGGGTGTCCTAAGAATCACTGTATAGTTAAAAGACACTGTCAGACAGTTTGCGAAATGGAAATTGTAGGAAAGAAATGCAGGACTACAACCTTAACACTCTGAATTAAATTGGGCAAATGAAAACACAAATACTTCTACATTCATTATATTCTAATCTATAATTAACCTATTTCTCTGAACTAGCAATTAAAATGAACAGGAGGCAGACTTTTGCCATATAATAGTATTTTAAACAACTTCATAGTGAATCAAATACTAGTCAAGGGATGACTGCTTTATCATAAGACTGCTCAAGCTCACATATATTAAAATTAAGGCACAATTCTCTGTTATTTCAAACAAAATTATATCAGTCATCTACAAATGTTCATATTTAAGATATACATATGGGAGACACTTACATTTGTCGATTCTTATGAATCATCCCTTTTTTTACATCTAAAATAAACATACCCAGAGTCCCAATCTATAACAATTGAGGAAACTATATTTACACTTTCATTTGCCCTACAGACTACAGTTTGATACATTTCTTTTCCTAGGCAATGGAAACATATATAAAACCCAGTCTAGATCAATTAGGTATGTTATGAAGTTATACATTTCCCAATGGAGCTTGTTTCTCTTTTAACTTCTAAAAGGAACATAGCTGAAAAAAATACCTGCATCAAAAAACATTGTGCATTTACAGTTTTGTAAACAGTACTTTTCTTCTTGTATCTTAAGTGCACATTTTAATTGAATGTATCCATAAAAAATTAAATAAAATGAATAACTATGGGTTGTTCCACTGAAATTATGTATGGATAATTGTTATGCAATATGCAAACGCACTCTTCCATTTCTGTTTTACTCTTTGTGGTCTTATCAATCAACTTATTTCTCAAATAAAATCACAAGAGTCTCCTGGATTAGAAGTAGATATTAGCTTCTCTTTTTTCATATTTAATAGAAAAATAGCTATGTCTTTCTTTTTCACATCTAATTAGAGGATAACCAAATACCAGGCTGCATGAAAAATGTTACATATTTATTCTCACATTCCAATACAGATTACAGTTAGGGATATTCTTTCTCATAAGTAATAAAACATCTATAGAACCCTACCTGTGCCAAGTAAGATTATTAAGAATTTTCAGACATTGCAATGCAGTATCCTTTTCTTTTATGTCAGTGTAAACATGCCTAACAAATACCTTAGTTAAACACATCACATCTTTATAATATTTTAAGGATTTATGTATTTATTTCAGACTTTGCATTAATTCTAACAGGATAACCAAAACATAAACAGATGGATTCAAAACAACAGGATAGGGAGAACAAATGCCCCTACCATCCTGCTCTTACTACACCGAACTTGAAATCCAACCCGGACCCTGGGATAATGTCATCCCTGAAGGGGTGGAGGAGTGGGTCTCACTATACCTGAAGCAAACAATGGTATTCCATAATATTCTGTGTTAATAAATGAATTACGTTTTCCAAGCATGTTACTGGACCTATGTGAGGACACAAGAGGGTGGACAAGTCTGTCCCAATTGAGCTCGATAGCTCCATCTCTATGCAGGACCTGATATTGCTTGCCTGTATTACTGAGTTTGACATATAAGTAGAACTACACAACTAAGACGCCATCTAGTGCAAGTGCTCCACCTGTAGGGCAGACTGATGATTACAGACATGACAGCCAGCATGGTCATCATGTCTACATTCAATCCATCTAAAAAGAGAAATGGGTACAAGGTAATACTAGCCCAAGTGTGTATTAAGTCTGTTTATTTAAACAAAATATTATAGAAAATCATCCCAAAACTTTTTTGAGGGATACTTCACACTGCACACTACTGGGCTGGCCATCCTAACACCCAAAACCTTCAGTACAGCTCTATTTGCATGCAGAAATAAGTACAGAAGGCAGTTTGGCTTACCTCATGGTACTAGCTGCAGTGTCTAGAGCCACATACAGGTGAAACATCTGCTTCAATAAGAAGTCCATTTATTTCAAGGGACTTTAACACTGATTCAGCCTCACATATTGTAGATTTTGCAATTGTACAATGCCAAATTATGTCAGTGTGGTAATTCTGAGTTCTAACAGAACTCACTTACATAAGCTGAAGGGGAGCTGGAAGAACCCTATTTTGGACTCTGTCATAGAGTAATAGCTCAGTTAGTAGCTGAGTTTTGAGTGAAGAATAACTGCACTGTTTGTTGTGTTACTTCTCACTCAGTTATTTGGAATTCATCCCAAAACCTAAAGTGTGGATTTGGAAATGCCTGCAAAAAGCTTATCTAGTCCTTGGGTAGAGGCCATGCAGCTGGCATGTTTTCTTGCATGTGATTCTGAGATGAATTGCATGACTTGTACCATGCAGAGCATTCTCTGTTGTTCTAGACCATGGTGGATAGAACCTTTGGCTAATATTGTCTCTCCTGTGGTAGTAGTACAGTTGCTATACAATCCATTCCTGACAAAGAAACAGGAATTTCATTCCACAATATAAAAGCATGTTACTGCTTAATATTCATAATCTTATATGCACATGGATAGATGTAGATACACACACACACACACACACACACACACACACACACACACACACACACACACACACACACACACACACACACACACACACACACACACACACACACACACACACATAAACACACCCCCTATAACTTGGTCCAGGAACTATTCCATGTTCTCTGTACCTCATACAGCATTATAGACTACGTTACTTTGTGTACACTTTCTGAATTCAAGGACAGCCCTACCACAATGCTTTTGCTGTCTATTCATGCATATGGTTTACACTAACTAACCTTTATGAATCTGGCCAATGTATCTTTTCATTACTACAGATTTGAATGAAGGTATCTGTAGAATGAAGGTATGTACCATTTCTCAGCCTTAAATATGTTCAGGCATTTCCCTACTGCATATGTGCATTCATGTATCCTTCATTATCATGTCCTCCCTTCAATAATACCTGACTTGGTTTTCGGTTTTACATTACACAAATTATTTTAATTAAAGTTCAGATATGTGCATGCTGTTTAGGTGTGACAATTGACACTATGACTATTTAAAAAAAGCCTGGTCAAAAAAAAAATCCCTGAGTTTGTAGCCACTTAGAATTAATGCTGCAACTGGTATATTCTATGAACCACTAAAAAGAAAATCAAAAGCCAACTCTACTATTAGAAATGAATGCTGCAGTTATTATATCATCTGAACCACTAAACAGAATATTTGGTCCTCACTAACATGGAAGAATATTGCAATCCCCCCCCCCCCACACACACACACATACACACACAAGTATAAAGTCCTGTCTAGTGAAATCTCAGAGAAGTCACCGTTTGGCTTTGGAACAGGCAGAATTCTTCTCTAACCCAATTCAAGAATTATTTGGACCAGTGGATGGGGAACTGGAATTCAACCATGGTCTGGCACTCATGTCCTTAATGGAGAAAAGCAATCTGTAAATGCTTCATCACCCAATCCCTATCATATATATATATATATATATATATATCCCTTAGATGAATCTTAAGGTCCCTAACTTTGTTATATGACCCCTGTGGCCATTACACTAGTATACACATATGAATCCAGGAACTGATGAAAGTATAAAATATCCTATCCCTCCCTCTCATATGCCAAAATTCTGGTTGGCAAAGCAGAATAGTATACATTAATTAAATAACCAAATACATAAATAAATAAAAGGCCATGAGATGCCAGGGGCTTGCATACATTAAAACTGTATTCACTCACACATCTGACTCCCTTTAAAGGAAAAAAGGGGGAAAACTGTACTCAAGCTAATGTACTGTGCAAACGTTGGTATATACATGCCACACACACACACACACACACACACACACACACACACACACACACACACACACATATATATACATACACACACACACACACACACACACACACATATATATATATATATACACACACACACACACACACACATATATATATATACACACACACACACACACACACACACACACACACACACATATATATATACACACACACACACACACACACACACACACACACACACACACACACACACACACACACACACACACACACACACACACACACACACACAGTACATCATTCAGAAATCTGCTAGACGAAGAAGAGAATGACTATAGTCTATTCATAAAATTGCACTATTAAAAAAGAAATTTATTATTTCTTTATTAAATAATGTCACTGTATAATAGCAATAGCTAACACTGCCAAACAGTAATAACTCACTCTCATGCAAGATTTACCCACAGGTTTCTTTGTTTAACCACTCAGGCTTCATTAAATCAAATTATACCAACCTTGGGTGAATCCTGCATTACCAAAACCTGAATTTCACAGAAGAATTAAGATATGCCTGCTTTATTGTACTTGTAGTCATGGGGAGCCAAATCCAGTCCAGACAAATAGCATAAGGCAGGGATCAAATCCTAAGTGGTGTACTATTAGGGTTCCTATCAGTTCATCAAAATGACAGCAGTTCGAACACCATATGTTCGAACTGTAACATTCAAAAACTGATTATCGCGAAGCCATGGAACACTGAATTCTTTCCCAGTGGGCTGTTTCTGTGGTTTTCCTATAATCAGCACTGTGGTGGAAAGTTATGGGTCAGGTTCAGGTAAGTGTGCGATTGTGCGGATGTTAGGATTAGGTGAGTTAGGGTTAGGGCACGGGCGAAGTGGGTGTGCAATAGTGACAGACTTTAGGGTTAGGGCGGGATCGGTGAGTTAGGGTTAGGGTGTGGGTGGGTGTGCGATAGTGACAGATTTTAGGGTTAGGGTGGGATAGGTGAGTTAGGGTTAGGGCGCGGGTCAGGTCAGTGTGCGATAGTGACATACTTATGGTTAGGGTTTGGGTTAAGGTAAGTGGATAGATATTAGTGTGTGTACAGTTTAGTGTAGGGTTAGATGTAGGATTTTAAGTGTATGTTTGTGGATTGCTGTTTTTTTGGTGTGCTTGTGTTGTGTGTGTGTTTCTTAGAACAGTGAGTGGGAAAAAAAATCACTGTTCAAAGACTTCGATGTTTTTGCACTTTGAGGTTAGAAGTTCGAACATATGGTGGTCGAACTTCAGCCGTTTCATTGAAGTGATATAGACCCTACTATTACACTGCAGCATCCATTTTCTTGAATACATTGCTAAATGTCCAGAGCACACATTAAAGGTGACTGTTTTCTAAGAATGGTTTGTTAAATGCCACCAGCCTTCATCCTTCATATATGGTTAAAATATTCCAAAAAGCAAAGCCTATCCCCTTTAAATATTTGATAACTTGTAATACTGATTGGATCATTTATTTGGATCAATGCCTTTGGAGAGCCTTCTACATGTAACAGGCATTCATACCTCTCAACCTCTTAGAGCAAGAACCCTGAACAAAGGCACAGATAATGGGGAGACACAGGCCCACAGATAAGGACACTTATTGCACTTACAAACTTAGAAAGCTGATAGAATAAAAAGTTTTGCATTATCATGAATTTTCTGAAGGATATGAAGTCTGAAACTCAAATGTGTGCCATTATTTTCTTGACTTCAGTCCTCATGATTTTGCCAGAAAAAACAAAATTTTTATGTGAATCAGACCAAAAATATGAGGTAAAAATCTGGACAGTTTAGAGGTACGGCATTAGGGAACAAGAGCCTTTTCTACTAAGTGCAGCATACCGACTATTCTCAACAGTGCAACAATACCATAGACAATTCCATAATACGTGTGCAATAAGCATGTATGATTATGCAGAATGGGGTATTATAATTGCAACATCTGGGTGCCTACATCTGTGCCACAAGAAAATAAAGAATAACAAAAATTAGTGGCAGGGTATGCCAAGTGTTCCTGCCCAACTCCTGGCCAAACTAAAATTCCTGTCCATTAATTAAAAGAATATATTCTAAACTATGCTCTGGAAAGCCGTGGTGGTGCAGCGGTGGCATTGTTGTCTCACAGCAAGAGGTTCTCCCATTCGATTCTTGGCTGAAGCACCTTCTGTGTGGAGTCTGCATGTCCTCCCTGCAGTGGAGTGTCATTCAAAAGACATGCGTGAATGGGCATGCTTTCGTTGAAGGTTGAGCGTCGGGCTGGCACCTCGGCACCATAAAAATCTACTGCCAATCATTAGCGGACCGGAGTTCTGCTGTGGTGACCTCTAACTGGGAAAAGTCGAAAGACGAAGTTTCTAAACTATGTCCTTTCTCACCTTATCTGAGGACACTATACTGATATCTTATAACTACAGTCTGTGTGCCTCTATCATTCTTTCATTCCATAAGCTGCTAACTTTCCTTTCTCCTTCCTACTGTTCTTCTCACATCCGCTACTTATTTTTATAACACAGTGCTATTCCTTTTCAACATCTACTGGCTCACTGCCTTGATTTTTCTCTATCACTTCTTTCATTCCCTTTCACTTAACATGCTTTCTGTATCTCCCTCTACCCAGCCACAAACCCTACACTAGCACCTTGCAGTCTCTCTTCATGACAATAATTCTACAACCTCTTACTTAACCTTCCCCAACCAAACCCTCACTCTGTATATTTACTAAATATCTGTTTCTCCCTCCACTGTATCCAAAGCATGATCCAACCACTTTCAGTGTTGGCATCTGTACCCATTTCCCTGGTTATACATCTCAATTTTTTTTTCTTTTACCTTGCCCCTCTCATACATCTCAACTGTCCAAATTATTGCAGAATGTCCAGATTTTTCCATCATAGTTTTAGTCTGTTCCTCATAAATGTTTTTCTGGCAAATCACTGGGGTGATCTGAGGATTGAAGTCTCTAAATAATGACATACAGTTGAGTTTCAAACTTCATATCCTTCAGGAAAAGAATAACACAAATCATGTTATTCTAGCAACTTTCCAAGATTATTAGAACAACATTTAGAATATGTCCCTATTTTTGAGCCTTTGTCTTCCCATTATGTAAGGCTTTGCCCAAATTTCTTGTGCTAAGATGTTGAGATGTATGCTCCTTTTTCACAATTCTGTCACTTTCACCAACATGTTACTGAAATACTTTTTTTCTCAAACTTCCCCCCTTTAAAAGCTTGCTCTAACAAATGGCCTTCTGTTTTCTTTCCGTTCACTTTCTTTGTTTTGAACCCTTGTTGTACTCATATTAGATTGTATTCATGACGAAATTTTTTTATCTGTTAATATGTTCTGTTGTCTTTGGTAAAATTCTATTTAAGTTTTGCTGTGTGCTCTGTTTACATTCATTCTGTTAAATTGTTTAAATGTATTGTAATATTTCTTATCTGCTTTTTGAGCCTTTTGTATGTGCACTGTCACTTGCAGCTTCTCTCCTTGATTTCTGCTGACAGGGGACAACTTATGCCTAGAGAGACAATCGTAGAAAATAAATGTTAATAAAATAAATAGATAAATAATATTTATAATGATATTCAGTAGTGGTCACTTATTCTTAAACAATAAAAAAATAATAATAATAATCACCAGCTACACAGCATGTAGCAATACAGAGTTCTGCAAAACAGGTCCAGTGGGCAAGGATACCATAGGCCATAACTAAGGATCACCATTGAATGTGTCCTCTACTTACAGAAGACAGCCAGCATAGTGGTGATCCAGGCTGCAGTTAAGCCAGACTTCTGATCAGGAAATTATAGATTGCTATAGGATAGACAGACAGATGATGCAGATTGTCTGTGAAATGTGTGCACCTTACATATTCCCACATAGTCTGTGGAGTAACCCAGTCCCACTAGAAACATGTGTGACATGAGTGCACCTCACATATCCTAACATAGTCTGTGGACAAACCCCAGTCCCACTAGAAAGTAAAGTATGGCTGTGTCACGATATATTGTCCTCTGGAACGATTCAGTGGCAAATGGGTTATCTAGAGGTAAACCAGGCAGCTTCAAGTCACATTTTAGAAAGGTTCCTGTTGGTCAAGGGCTGCAAGGCAGATGAGCACATCCACGTTGCATGCACACCATGGAAATGACAAACTGCTATTCCATGATATTGCAAGTGCCTCCCATGTACGTGGTGCAACAGATTGCACCAACATAGCAATAAAGATCACTATAGGAGAAGATGCTAAACTGAGTGACAACAGAAAGGGGATGACCCCATTCTGTGTCAGGTAGCATGTTCAGAGTATGAATTCATCATAAACTCATTGTAGTATACCCCTAGAAATATTCATGATGCCTCCAAGTGGAGAGAAAGTGCTCCGTGGGTAAACGTTTGTGATGGAGACATATCTGAGTGATTACAAGTAGTATGTAACTGTCAGCTGTGTTAGTCTATGCCTTTACTACTGTAAGAAGTGCTACTAATGGGGACTGTGGTTATTCACTGGCACCTTGACTCATACACCCCATCAGATTCCCACCCATGTCTGCTGAGGACACATTCAGTTGCACATGCTATGATATGACACACCATAGAATGAAAATCTGGTGTTCAAAAGACCGAATTCTGTAGATATATACCATGTGTGCAAAGTTGCATAATTTAATAACATCCAAGCATGGATATCTGCTAATCCACGTTGTGAATCCATTAAGCCTAGCAACGCTAAGCAACTGAACAGGAACAACCAGTAGCACAACCAGATTATTAGGAGGTCATAAGGTGAGTTACTAACAATTGTCGGCAAACTGTCCATATATGTACATGCAAACTGGCAACATCTGGTTCTAAACATTTGAGTCATGACATGCCACAGGTACACAAGTATACAGAGTAGCATACAATGGCACTCCATACATATGTGTAACACACTGCCACAGGTAACAGGTACATGTACATATGTTACCTCTACACAAGGTGCAACATACATTCACATATATAAATTACTCTGTGGTATGTATTTAAAGGGTACATACATAGGCAAATGTATTAAATATTAGGTTATGTATACATGCAAGAGGCAGGAAAGCAAACCATACCAAGTGCTATAAAGCAGAAGGCATACATTTTCATCAGAGGAGATAGATCAAAACTACTGAAGACATGTTGTGTGTATTTACACCTCTGGTATTGTATGCCTGCATTGGGATACTGATACTGGACATATAGGCTGCACAGTAATTATACATGCATGTGTATGGAAAGGTTATAGTGTAGACATATGGATAACACTATGTCCTTGGATGAGTCAAATGGGTAACAATCCTAGAGGTAGATATCGTGAGGACATGGACAACTGGTTGTGCAACTGCTAAAGCTTAACACACACACACACACACACACACACACACACACACACACACACACACACACACACACACACACACACACACACACACACACACACACACACACACACACACACACCAACCACAACAAAACAACAATGGGACATAACATTCCACAGGATGATGTGATGTAGCTGAACTACATGTGGATATTTAGGCAGGAGCTGTATGTCTGACCCACAGTATGCATGTAGGATGCAGACAGGTATGTGAATAAATGTGTAATGTTATTATTAGCTGTCACTGTTGTTATGCAAATAGATCAGTATACGGGAAGATCTGTGTCATGTGCTATCTGTGGATAAGAAGCATGTGCTATCAAGATAAGGCACACAATAAAACTGGTGATAGACCCTTACATGTATCTTGTGTAATACCATAACTTTAAAATATATCAAGTTAGTCAAAAGAAGACTGAGTGTATATGACAGGCAGCATGTAATATAAACATATAATACATGTAATATCAACTGCAAGCACAAGATGGACAGAGCAGAGATTATAATGTATATACGTCAATAGGGTGTATCTTAAGTAGTCTAGCTGGCAGTATGCATATAAAAATGTGACTCACAGCAAAATGGGTGAGCTTTACCATGCATGGCGTTGTATGTTAGGGTAGCTGACAGCACTACAAGATGGAGTTATGTATTTGACACATAAGCAGCAGCTGGCATATGTGTATGGAACATAATACCATAGAAGGAGATACAGTCCATATATTCTGTTGCTGTGGTGGTCTGTAATGGGTGTACTCTATGACTGAAATGTATTTGCAAAACATAACTTGTGGCCAATTGTGCAGTGTAGTATATACATGCTTGACAGAAGCAGACAACACAACAATGAATGGTATATTACACATGCACACTATAAGAGGTTATACATTATTTAATAAAAAGCCTGTGGTATCTTACATGGTAATAACAACATGTACAGAATGTGTTCTGGTCGACACTGAAGTCATCATCACTAAAACAGCAGGGTAACGCATGGGCATGCTACATCAGATCACTGTGTGGGATACACTAGACAATGGCACCCATGTTGACTGCCTCCATGTGAGGATCTGCTTATACCATGCTGTGTGATAGGACTCCTGGTAGCCTTGGGTTTCCATTATCACAGTACAAATTCCTATGTTGGCAATTGTTTCAGACCTGGTATTATTAGTCTGTGTCTGCACATGCTATGCTATGCTATCCAACACCTGCAGTACATGGGTGTTGCTGCCTGCAAGACCAAGTATATAACCATGGCCATGCATGACCCTACTCTGAGTTGACACAGATATAAGGTGAGTCAAGGTATGTATGGCATGTGCAACACTATATCATTAGCCACATAAAGCAGAAATGGCCTACTCTACAGTATGAGTTATACTTGTCATACTCACATTTTGCAGTGAAATGGTAGCCATGATGTTTGCATGCCTACTTTTCAGACTGTGGTGCAGCATACAAATGTGTGCAACCTGGTTAGTCTCCTTAACATGTCCATGCTCTTCTGCATGAATTCTGTCATGTGTGGGCTTACAACAGCATGTGAACTCCAGAGGATAAATACTCAGCCATATGGAAACATGCAGGCCAGTGGACAGCATCCATGTGTCATGGAGACATGCCACCACTTGTAATAGTAGTGGAAGTGTGTTCATGGATGAATTTATCTCCCTCACCTAACAGGTTACTACCACTTTTGTAGTCAGGTGGACATTGAGCTGGAGATTGATCGCTGGCTGCCTTCTATGTCCAGTTCAAGGCTGAGAACAACTTCCTCAAACAATGTACCCTGTGTGTCTACCACATCATCCCCTATGTCAAAGCCTGTGTATCTACCACATCATCCCCTTTGTCAAAGCCTGTGTGCCTACCACATCATCTCCTATGTCAAGGCCTGTGTGTCTACCACACCATCCCCTATATAAAGCCCTGTGTGCCTACCACATCATCCCCTATGTCAAGGTTTGTGTGTCTGCCACATCATCCCCTATGTCAAGGCCTGTGTGCCTACCACATCATCCCCTATTTCAAGGCCTGTGTGTCTAATTCATCATCCCCTATATTTAGGCCTGTGTGTCTACCATATTATCCCCTATGTCAAGGACTGTGTGCCTACCACATCATCTCCTATTTCAAGGCCTGTGTGTCTACCACATCATCTCCTATTCCAAGGCCTGTGTGTCTACCATGAAATCCCCTATGTCAAGACCTGTGTGCCTACCAGATCATCCCCTATATCAAGGCCTGTGTGTCTACCACATCATCCCCTATGTCAAGCCCTGTGGAAGAACCCTGGGACAGATGTGTGCATAAAGGACCTGAAATGTGGGAATGCAAACAGTAGGTTACAAAAATAATGCAGCAGTAAATAACAGCAAGCAATGCAATAACAAATATTTTTGCAAAGCAGAGTGCTATAATAAAGAAATGTATGTGTGCGTAAGTTCACCTGTGTGACTTTTACCAAGTCAATTGTTAATTTTAAAATAGCAGTCAAATGGCATTACCAAATATGCAGATTTCCATGATACATTGCACTCCTTCACTGCAGATGATGATGTAGGTTAAATTTTAGATTGTACAGTTCCAGGATATTTTGTTGTATAAAACATGCATCAGCATGTCAACAGTCACCTATTCTGTGTTAATATCACACTGATGTGGTCTGTAACCTTCATGTAATCAGGGTAACATGTATCCTGGACTTCATTTTCCTTTTCCCATGATGTATGCTTTGCTTGGTCCTGCCATTATACACCAGATACACATTTGTCACCAGCATACTCCATATGCATATATAAATTCATACTGAATGAGTGCGACATATTGAAGACCATTATACAATCTTATTTTTGTTCAAATAATATTTATTGTTACAATAATTTGTTAACTGTGCAGATTGGCTGGTACATGAGCCTTTTCAGCTGCCACCCAAGCCATATAACAAAGACAACAACGATTAAAATAACGTAAAAAATTCACCATAAAATCAAATGTATAAGAGAAAATTAAACAAAGAAGCATTTTCAAGGTATAAAATGCAAAGAAACAGTGAAGTGAAATGTGAAACATCAAAACCATATATGTAAATACATTTCCGCAAAAAGGAACATTGTACTTGTTAAAGTTAGGCAGAGTCAGTATTACAGAATAATGTATTCACAGGCGACTTATTTACATTCAACAGTACTAATGAGTTTGTGCTATGTTATCGTTGATGTCCATAATTTCATACAGAGCAATCACAAGAGAAGAGCCCCTTGTGGAATGACACCAGTCACAATGGTGACCACCATGGATCTCAGACAGCAACACAGTGGAACCAAAGGCAGTTACCTTTCCCCCTCTACTTGAACCCCCACAATCATACCAGCATGCTCCATGAATGTTTCCTTGGCCATCATGGTTTCTAGGAAGAGATGCAACGCTGTCTGTGATGACTTCAAGGGGCGGATATGGATTACAATCTAAAACAACTTTGGTAAAGTAGGCCACATCTTGTACCAGGCATTCCAGAATACACATACGCAAACCTTAGCAGGGACGGTCAGCCCAAGCATTGTCTGCTCTTCTTATCCAGACTCATCTGTCCAGCATATGCCTATATGTAGCATATAGCATTTTTAATTGCACATATGCTGTATATTGTTAATATAGATGTAATTACTTACGTAGGTCATGTCTGCATATTTGCACTGGCACATCATATTCAGGAAGCTACATCTGCAGGTCTCATATTTCACTTAACATTGGCATGGCTTCCAATCAGTTATAAATTTGCATACACTCTGATTCTGTGCTATCCCCATGATGACATGAAGCAACAGAATTAATGTGTGTATGGTAGTCAGTCTGGATCTGCTGTATGACACTGTCCTATTAAAGTGTGTACACTGTTATTGCTATCTGTATGCCATTATTATATACATTATTGTGCAGTATCACAACTATGTCAGTGTTTTTTCAGTATATATGAGTTACATAGTGTCACATCAGACTTGTGCCTAACACCCGTTTATCACATTTACCTTTGTACATTCCTGTTTGCTACAGACATTGCACTGATGGAGCATTGTAATTTTCTTGTTCAGGATGCTTTGCTTTTTTCCAACTGATCTATGGCACTGCCTCGGTAATCCCACTTAGGCACCAGTAAGCAATGTTGTCATAACAAATTGATATCTAGGGACACTGTGCTATGTGGGACACCATCCACAGTTCTGAAACATTATAATAGTAGTGTAGTAACAGGGAGGTCAGGCCACTTTTGGTAAAATATATGTCAAAGGTTGTCAGTGTAGCTGTCTTTGATGTATGTGTCTCCTGTGCATACAGTGTCACACTTCTTTCTTCAATTTATAGAAAAAAGTTACCTAACATTGTAATATTTGGGTCTATATTAAATAATCAAACTTTCAAAAGTTCAACTGTCATATGGTCAACACCATATGATTAAACTTTTAAAAGTAAGAAAATCTAATAAAAAAATAAACTACACAAATAACCTACCTGAACGTTTTAGGCAGGGGGGCAAGCCACCCTGCACCCCCCACCCCACCCTCGCTCTTTAAATATACCAACTTCAAGATCGCACTACAGTGAAGAAAAGGGAAATTTTCCCATTCATCACTGTATGGAGATCTCTCTTAAAACGTTCGAACTTTCAAAAATTCGATCATATGGTGTTGGCCATATGACAGTCGAACTTTTGAAAGTTTGATCATCTAATATAGACCCTAATATTTTTGTATGCTTATAAATGATGACTTTTACAGTGATTATGAAGGTACACAATTTATTGAACTATTTAATTTAAAGCTTGGTTGCATCTATATATAGAACTATTAAGTGAAGTAATACAATTTCCAGTGTACTATAGAGCATATATATTTGTTTTGAGGTCCTTGAATTTAAAAAATAAATATACATTTGGATACCTATTATGTCCTTCCTGGTGTGTGTGGATAAATGTTACAAGGGTGTCAGTTAGATGGGCCTATGCGGTTTTGTTAGTTATTACTATCCTTTAATTTGCTGCTGCTGTACTTTGAAACTGTTAAGAATGTCACTATATGGACTATGAACACTCTTACAGACTCTGAGGCACACATCAAGAGATTCATACGTGATAAGGATGATATTTCTGTATTACAACCATTGTCTGCATGGTGGGAAAGAGCACACTCTATGAAGACCACATTATCAATGGACAGTATGTTGTTAGTGCTGGAATTGGCTTTCTCAACAGTAACTAATGACTATAAAAAAGACAGCAGTTATGGCATCTGAAATGCCCCAAAACCTATTACCAGAAAAAAAACAAGGCTCTCTGAAGTCTAAGGATATGAGTGTAACTTGGAGTAGGTCAATATTACTCTCTCTCTCTCTCTCTCTCCTTTTCTGGAAAAAAAGTGTGTGATATGGGACAGTGGCCTCATAATGTCTGCTGATTGTTTAATCAACTTCTACGTGTGGCATGTTGGGTCTTTACAGTTAACTATACAGGAAGCATATAAGGAGAACCAGCTGTATTCTGCTTGTGCTTTTTATGGGACAGTGGATAGTAAACATGTTAAATTAAACACTTAAACAGTGATTTATAAAGCAGAAAAAAAATGAAAACGTTTAAATGTGATCTTGAGATTAAAACAATGATATAGAATTCACATGGTTAAAATCCAACTATATGAAGATTGCAAAGGATACTTCAGAAAATAAATAATGGTGGAAGGGTAAAGAAGGGCCTTTCCTAAACAACCTTATGTTCATCAGGTTCTTCCTGTTAAGACAGCTGCAATACATTAGATTTGACTTCTAATGCTGATACTAACTTTGACTTTGGGAAGAGCCACTCACCCTGAAACATTATTTTTTTTAAATCTGCCACTGCAAGCACCAATGCCAAATGCCACCTGCAGGGTGCTGGAAATTACAGGAAATGTAAAGGGGGTAATTTTGAAGTTGTTGCATGCATAAGTGTGATTTTTTTTAATTAAATCAATGATTTAATAATGCATATGTCTAATAAACAGCTTGATAATACACATGTTCTTAATTTTATACTGGATTTTTATATATCTGAATACCAACTGTTATCTGATTTAAAGACATTTTTTAGGTTATTAAACTTAAAATTGTGGTACAGGTATAAGATAAATGAGTCTTTGTAAACTTTTGTCATAATAATGTTTAATTTTCTGAAGTCTATTTTTTGTCCCTCATATCATCCTACTGTCAAAGTGTGAAACAGATACAAAAGTTAGTTATTTTGTGACATCAGACATAATTTATATCACTCCCCGCATCAGACTCAGCAGGAATTATGAGAAAGGAAAGATGACATTGTGGCTAAAGCTGATAAGGGTGGAGGAGTTGTGGTACCTGATGCTCTAGCTTATGAAAAACAAATAACGATGTAATTATCTGATATTAGCTATTATCTACCATTACCTCTGCACATAGAACTCAGTTTGAAGACAAGATTAAAACAAAAGTCAATACATGCTGGATTTTGGAGCAATTTCACAGTATCAGTGGGGTGAATAACAGATACCATGGCCTACATGACAGTACTTTCACATCTAACTGAAGATACATAACTCAGTTTGCTATCCTCCCATTCATCCCATTGTTTCTGGGAAAGGGTCTTCAAATAAGACGTCAGTTTTCTTTGAACTTTGTACCAAACCATTGCTAACTCGTTTTAGAGCTAAGATAAAGATGTCACATAACTAATACATCTGATGTGAAAAAATTCAAATAATGGAGTGGTTGTTATAAAAACTGGACGTTAAATATTTATATGGAAACATACCACAATCATTAAGATAACATGCTATTAAATGCTGGCTTAAATTTGTTGAGTGAAGTGAGATTTCGTTACAACTAGTAGCAATTGCATTAACAATTTTATTTTTTATTTATTTATTTATTTTTTTATAAAAATACTGTCTGTTTACAATTACAAAAAAAGAAAGACAAGAAAAAGACATGGACATTGTCTCTAAATGATGGTTACTGTTGTTGTGCCACCTCGACTCCGTGTGCAAAAAAAATAATGGGAAAAATGGGTTTGTGGATGAATGAACTGGCTGTTTGCAGGTAACATGCACTGCTATGTGGGCAGTTTTTGCCCATCTATTTATTTATGTGTTGTTGGGTATAAGTTTATTTATGATTCCGGCAGCAGTTTTTTGATAAACATTAGTCTGCAAAGGCTTTGTTTGGATGATTGATGATATGGTGCTGTGCTTCCAGATAAGAATTACAGAATGTTCTTTTGTATTTGAGCAATTCTTGATTTTGGGATTCAGCTGAGTTTGGCAGCCAAGTCTTTTACTACAGATTTTTTTGATGTAAAGCTAACAAGTTGTTGGGACTATACCATGTACTCTATATAGAAAAAACATTTTCTAAAAATGCATTGCTAAGTGCCACCAGTTATCATCCTTTGTATATGAGTAAAATATTCCAAAAATCACAATTTATGTATTTAAAACACATTTATTTATCATGAAGTGACTATGCTCTGGTTTCTAAAGATTTGCATCATATATTTTATTATAGATCATGCATTCCTGAATGGGGTAATTAAACACTGCAGGGGGTGAACAAAATATTTTGTGTTGTCCTACTGCCATATAAGGAGAGAACAGAAAACCATACTACTAATTAACCAATATTTTATATATCTCATGTTACTAAAATTTAGAAAAATCAAACAAATCATTCAAAATGACTGATATAAATTAGTACTAATATGCAGTTTTTACTTGCCAAGATATTACAACATAGTACTGAAAGATTATTCTATTTGGTTAGCAGACTGATCTGAAGAACCTTGTCATGTAGAAACAGACTTACAGAAGGTAAAGAAATATGCCTGGGCAGGTGAGACAATGAAGTGCACTAACTTGCTACACAGAAAAATCTAGGACCGGAAACAGAGTACCAATTCTGTAATGGCTAGCTTAGCAATAAAACTGATCTCATTGGAGGTTGCATGTTTATGTTTCTCTGTTGCTCATTCACTTTATAAGGAAGCATGAACTAACATGTTTTTTATTTGGTGACATTCCTTGTTTTGCTCTCAGATTTGCTGCTGGCAATGAGAAATTCTCTCTTTGGTTGGTTCCTACAGCGATGATACATATCATCCTTGGTGAGTGCTATACACAAAGATGACACACAATTATGTTGTCACATGGATGAGTCTAACACATACTGAAGAAACATTCTCAGTTAGTAACAAGATCAGACAATGCATGGGGCTAGGGCTGCAAATACCCAAATAAGGTAATGTGCTGTAATGCTGCAGCTATACTGAGAGTTGTTGTTGTCTTTTGGCTTTTTCCGGTTAGGGGTCACCACAGCAGAACTCCGGTCTGCTAATGATTGGCAGTAGATTTTGATGAACGCCGAGGTGCCAGCTCGATGTTCAACCTTCAACGAAGGCACACCCATTTACGCATGTCTTTCGAACGCCCACCCAACCATGGGGAGGACATGCAGACTCCACACAGAAGGCACTCCCCACACTTCAGCTGAGAATCGAATGGGAGAACCTCTTGCTGTGAGGCAACATGCTACCACTGCACCTGCTCAAATCATGATTGCTGGGAGGATAGTTAATGCAGTCTTCTGAGTAACATAGCAGTATGTTTAGCCATATTTGTTATGTGTATTGTGTTGCAGTATAAATTACATACCATCACTTATTTATGACGTTCAGATACCCTGCACATGTAAGCACACTCTGATACTTCCTGTTGTGCACAGTAACATGGGGAAGTTGCAAATCTATTGTTTTTGAATAAGAAGTCAGCACCTGCTATGTGCTGTCATTATCTAATCTGATCCGTGTTTCTTGTCCTCTTTTAGATCACAGTGGCAGCAATGACGGCTAATAATCCCTGTACTTTTATCCAAAATGTACAGACATGCACCCAAAAAAATAAATAAAATGACCCCTTGTATCATATTCAGAAGGATGCCACTTGTATTCTAATCACCCTGCTGTCTTGCATGATTTATGTTCATGATATACTGTACTGGCATTTTATTTCAAATCTATACAAGGGTATACATCATCAGATATAAATGTATCTGAGTGTTTGTCAGCTTTATTCAGATGAACTAAACTTTGTACAGATGTTTGTTGTATTCAGATGCAGTGTTTATGATTTCTGCAAATACAACTCACAAAAACATCCACATATTTTCATCTGCACTACCCTTTACATTATCAGCTGTTGCGGTGCAGAAAGCAAAATGGTTCAGTAATCATTTTCAAAGTAAGTCAACTTTATTAACCAAGGAACTTTATTACAGATCAACAGAGAAAACAAATGTTTGTAGAAAAATGGTAGTGATGAAGGCATGAAGCCTTCTAGTGGAATGGCAATACAGTTACTCAAAGCAGTTTCTTTGCAACTCATGCATTATCAAATGCTAGTTAATTAATTTAATTAAGTAACAATTAAACGTGATATCCTGCATATATAAACATCACGTAGTGAGCCACAAAAATATATTCACAAAATGCAGAAAACAATCCCAACAATGCCCCATTTTTTGTTGTTAATAACAATTAAGTACACCTAAACTGTTAATAATATACTTAACCAGTATGTCACCTTTATAGTTACTAAAACATAAGTACCTGGATTTCATTCCATACGAATGCCAAATGAAAACAACTTAACATTTATTCATTCATCCCTCATGTAGCTCTAGTCTGTAATAATTGTGGTAGGTAATATAAAAATTAGCCATCAACTATTACCATTTAAATTAGCGTTTCATCAGGCCTGGCTCTGTGGCACAGATGGATGATGCTCTGACTGATATCCAGGTCACCCAAGACTGAATTGTGGCTTGGGTGTTAGACATGCTGGCTAGGGGTGATAAGTGTGAGCAGGTTATGACTCACCCTTGCTGGGGAGGTGTGAGTGTGGTGGGTCCTGACCAGCTAGCATGTTCTAATACAAGTGGAGGCTTGCGTACAATCAGGTGCCATAAATGTGATGATGTGGGTGCAGCTTCTGAATCTGGTGATGGTAACTTATGTCTGCATGCTAGAAGGAGGAGTCACATACCAACAGAGAGGTGTAGGACATCCCTGCAGTGACAGAGATGTTCATTCTGCCATTAAGGGTGAGAACAGGGGAATATACAGAAATACCTACATAGAAGGGCTGCTATGAGGAGGCAATGCTGTGTATTTCCCTTGACTTGGAAAAAGTTAGGTTCTGTCCTGAAATACACATGTTCTTCATCTGAATCCAAGCTGGGGGCTTGTGAAGCCAGGCTGTCGAACTGTAGGGATGAAATGAAGCAGCCTTGCTACAGGAAGGCTCTTTGTTATAGACAGCAAGAAAAGGACCTCCATGACTGCATGGTAACCTCCTCCATTATTTCTTGATCAATGCATAAAAGGCCCCTGTCACATCAAGAATGGATGTGCTCAAGATCCATTGGAGAAGGACCTAATGGTTAACTGACATACAGTGAAACAGCATAAGAAATAATAAAAAAAAATCATCTGTTTAACCATCCCTATGAAACATTCAAAAATACTGCCAAAATATGGACATATGAATGAATGACGACATTCTAACTTATCTTTTTATTCTGAAAATCATTCAAAATGCAGTGGTGTATCAGGCATTTTATCATTCTACTATTCTGTGCAAAGAACAGTTTTTTTATACTATCGTCAAAATGAAAACTCATAGTGGTTATTTGAATTGCTCCTAAAGAGAAATGATCAGTCCTGTAATTCAAAGTAATAAATAACATGAAGTACCATTTTTTTCCAATGACATGACTTATAACACATTTGTTTAGTAGAATTTTATAAGCTGAATTTCATCATATTAGATTTCTTCTTTCTTTCCACATCTACTGAATGGTTACCAATATATTTTAAAACACTGATAAAAATGCAAACACAATTTCTGACAAGTACTGTGCACATTTTATTAACAGCTAAGAGTACAAATATATGAAAGATGAGGTAAAATCAGGTCACCCAGATGTATACTTGGGTATCATTTTGTGATTTGGATGAGTGTACTCACAACTACTTTCATACCTACAGCTGTTACATTCTGGCTTCATATTTTGTACTGTCTTTGCAATTTACAGTAATAGAGAGAGTACTGAGAATATTGGGAAATATACACATTTTTGAGGCTATGCTAAATTGCAGTATTTCCTCTTACTGCAAGTTACAGCAATCTAAAATGTGATATATATATATATATATACAATTTTTTATATGTATATATATATGTTGGTCCTTTCCTCAAACTCTGGTCGGGTCGGTTTTACCAACACAGTACGCAGGACAACTATCACAGGGCAAAAGGTAAACAATAGACTTCACAATTTATCTTTTGTATTATGAATGGCTTACCATTAACCATTAATTTGGAATTCCTGTTTTTACACACAACTACACAAATTGCTGCCGCCCATGAATGTCCTTTTTGTTTGGAAAAGGAATTGTTCTGAACCTTTTAAATACCATAAAATATATATATATATATATGTACACACACATAAGGCAACAAGCTCCTGAAATGGAGAGGGGCACAAAAATGCTCTAATGGAGTCCCATCAAATTTTAAGATTAAGATTGGTATTCATACTCATTCATTATGTGGACCGCATTAAGTCATTTAGCACTGTTTGAGCATAAGTTCAACCCTGTGCAATTCATAGAAGCCAGTTGTTCTTAAGCATGTTGGCCTTCAATAAACTTATTCAAATTAAGGAATATCTAGTAGGTAATGCTAAATGGTTTAAAAGGCCTTAGGCTAATAAGGACTCTTCCTGCCTGTTTGAAATTCATAGTCATATTTTAACATGTTTCTTTTCTGCCTGCTGATGCATAACTAAAGGCAAGTTCATGCCTTTTCTGTTTACTTTGCAATTGGTGAAAATGTTCTCTCTTGTTACTAACATGCGTATTTCTCAATGTGAGCTGCTTGTCTTGGCTGAGCCAAACCTGCTTTTACCCAGCAACACTCACAGGCCAAAAAGACAAACATATAGAAAGATAAGTTTAAAGTGAGCAGGGATACAGTAAAGAATTTATTGAGAATGTATGTACTACAGACAAGAAGTGGAGGGATTCATGGCCTTCCTACTCCTGTGGATACTTTGGTTTGTATAATCCTCATTATTCTTATCATGGGTACCTTCCAGAGACAGACTAGGGACATGCTGGGTAGTTTGCAGGTTCTGCCTCAGGGGAACTTCAGCAATTCCTTGATATACTCTTGGTACCTGTGAATCAGTGCATCTATTCCCCTATGTCACTTCTGGACCAAACCAAGACTATGCATCCCTTTTATGAGGTGGCACATTTCCATAAGAGGCTTGGTATGAGAGACTGTACTCATGATGCTAATAGAGCCCCATCAGATCCACGGGGGGGGAGTAGTACCGGGAAAAAAGTACTAAAACTCCATCAACTGCCCGCTAGTGTGTGATGCATGGGAATTCCTCTGCAGCATGTCAGCCCACCATCCTGACAGTGACCACGATTCCAATATCTGACACAATAGCTCACTCTATTGCCTTTATCTGCATGGTAAGATGCACCATGGCATGGCCATTTTGTTGGTAAGTGGAAATTGAAATTGTTCTCCTTTAATTAGAATCACAGTTAAACATATTTCTTAATACTAAAGCACATTTCCTTTATTTTATCCCCCTTTTTTTCTTTTTTCAGGTCATGGGATATCCATTGGAGACATGGCTTATGACTTCTTTGAGAAATCCAATGGGAGCTGCAGAAAATAATTTTAAATCAGCTCAGATCCATGTTGTCAATGAGATAGTTTTTGGCCTGCTAAAAGCCTGTTTCAAATGACTGTATAAGTCTAGGGTTGCCTTTCTGTATGATTTAACTACTGCATGCAGGATGTTTATCATGTACTGCACTGTGCACACATGATCATATGGTGATCTGGTGGTGAAGTGACCCATGATGTCACTGGAGCTCCCTGTGGAGGGTCTACTGTGATTAATGATGATGAGCTGGCAGCAGTACTAAGGGTCTCCATGCAGCAGGGTTGTGCACGGCATACAACTGTGTAGTTAAAGAGGCAGCATCTAGTCCAGAACTATGAACCATGACATTACAGATAGTGTTTCTTATCGTATAAGAAACACATAACACATAATGCATGCAGTGCTATGTGTGGGCTATGCTGTGTAGAAAATGGCCTACTGTCACTGTTCATCTGACATTCCCTTCTATCTTTATTTTTTTGTTTTTAGTTTTTTTTTTTTTTTTTTCTTTTACTGCCATAAATAATTATATTACTGTTTATAAAAGTTATGCCTGTATGTTCAATGACTTCACTTCACTGATTTCAAATAGCATCATGTAAGGAATATTTGCAATTTTTTAATGGTTTAAAACATCTTGCTTAAGTATTCCAGAACCTGCAGGAAAAGGAATTTGTTAAAATGTGTCGTTTGAGTAGTTGAGTTGATTTTACAAAATTGTATGTATTTCAATCTTAAAAGTTGTATTTACCATGGGTTTATGCCTTGGACAGGAATGTAAAATGTATCATTTTTTCTCCTAGATCATAGGAAGTTACTAGGATGTTGGCCCTGAGGCCCTTACAAGCCTAGCCAAGAAATTAACCCATATTCTGACAAGTCAACACCTGTTGCCCCTGTCCAGCAGGGACACAGGTGGAATCCCAGGGGTGTATTTTCTGTTCCTCATCCGTTTTCCAGGTTGGCTTAAAAAGGGTTAATGAGGAACTCTGCTTGATGTGGAGATGGAGTCTATTCTACAAAAGGGGGAGTCTCCGGGACACAAATCTGTCCTGCCAACAAGTCCTATTGATGCCACAGACCAGGTTGAGGTCACATGTGTGAGCTACTTGAGTGGAGCTTGACGTGTGAATATGCAGCAGCCCCATCAAGGTGGGTTCTGAGATTGCTTTGTATGTCAGACAGAGGTCACCTCTGAGGAGTCTGTATGAGACTGAGCAGAGGGACAGGGATTTTAGCCTATCTGTGTAAGGTAGATGTTTGAGGCCCTAGATTCTCCTAGTGTGAAACATCTGGGGTCTCCAGCTGCTGCATGTGCTTTCTGAGGTACATGCCGAAAGTTGCATTGTACTCAATAATGTGTCTTATAAGGTAAGAATACAGGGATATTAAGACCTCTTTGTCCCTGGATGAGATACAACTCCTAATGAGGTGGGCCATGTAGAAATACAATGGAGGCAATATGGTGGTCAAAAGTCAGTTTCCTACCAACCTGTGTGCTCAAGAACCTCATGACTGATTGCTTAGGACCTTGTTATTGATGTGATAATTTGTGGGGACATCCCTCTCCCCAAAGGGGATGATGATGCATTTTTGACATTCAGTTTGAGGCCATGTTTCTGGCAGCAGTCATTTATTTGGGTGAGACCCTCTTGGAGGGATGTCCACATGACTAGGGGAATTGATGACAGCAGCCAGCTTGCAGTCATCTTCAAACTTGGTCAGCCATAACACACAGGTTTTGGTCTGCATCTCATAAAAGTATATCCCAAACAACAGAGTCCCCAAAGACCAATTCCTGGGATACACTGCTGATTATGGGTCTACTGCTTGAGGTGGCTTCCCCTATTTTTTCTATGTGGGTTCTATCAGTGAGCCAGTTTGCTACCCGTCTGGTAACATATGGATTGATGCCTAGTTGAGAGAGCTTATCTGTTATACCCGAGTACAGAATAGTATCAAAGGCTTTGACCAGGTCAAGGAAGGCAGTGTGCACTGTCTTCCCCTCATCTATGGCTTTGGTGAATGTCTCAAAGATGTTGACCAAATTTAACAGGCATGACCTCCCCTTGACAAAACCTAACTGTGTGGGATCTAGACTTTGGAGGTTGCCATTGTCCTTTTTAATGAGGTCCATGATAATCTGTTCCATGGCATTGCAGATCAGACTAGTTAAGCTGATGGGTCTATAATTTCCTGGATCGGTGGATGCTCCACCTTTGTGCAAAGGGATGACAGTGACTGTCCCACACTCAGCTGGGATGAAGCTGATACTCAAGCTTTGGTTGAACAGGGTGCCTAATGGTGCTATAGGTTCTTGTTTGAATTCATGTAGGATGCAGCCTGGGATGTTATTGGGTCCCACAGAGGCTGTATTTTTTCCCTTTGAGAGGGCATTTATGACTTTTGCCGTAGAGATAAGGGGACGGGCAGGTGCTAGGGATGTCCAGATTTACTGATGGGGAAACAGTGGGGTGAAGTTTTCACTGAACCTTTCTGCCAGAAGGTTGGCTATAGCTACAGCATTTGTGTATATGGTGTCCTTGACCACCAGTTCTGAACAAATCTGAGTGCTTCCTTTGAGATTGCAGACATATGTGAAGAAGGCCTTATTATTGTCTTTAGTAGATGTGGCCAGGTTGGACTCAAATTTTGCTTTGGAGGATTTTACTAGTGCTCTTATTTGCTTGTTCAGATTAAGGAGAAATTGCTAACATTCAGGCACCTGCCCCTTCTTGGTCCTGGACAGCATTTTTTTTTCCTTTTATTATAAAGTTTTAAGCAACTTTTACTTTTCTCCAGTTTTATCTACGGTATATTAGAAATAATTTTCTGTTCTCTACTAAGGTGCTCACATAATTATGTTGTACATACCAGCTTATGCCCTCAGATATAGCAATCATCATTTGTGCAGTGAAGAGGGAGAAGTGGAAACAGTGCTATAAATTCTATTAACTCTGTGTTGGCTGTGTGGTCTGTCGGCGAGGTCATTAGTTAACCACCTAGTGACATAAGTGTTAATCCCCAGCTGGTAGAGTTTATCAATGCTACCTGAGAAGGGGGATTGTGTACAAGCCCTAGGACAGATCAATAAAGGCAGTATGCACTGTGTTACTGTCATGCAGGCCTATCACACAGAAACAGCGGCTGTGATAACATTGCAGATTGCCTATAGTGTGACTCAGAACATACAGCTACCTGACACAGTGTGATACACACTTCAACACACCCTCCATATGGACTATGTTCCCTTAGAAGGGTGTATATTGATATTCATCCATCAGAGTAGGCCAGGAACAACACCTGATACATGCATGTATAGACACATCCAACTGTCCTGATCTGTGGGGTAGACAAACATGTCATCATGAACCTTCTCTAAATGGACACTAGTAATGTCTCCAACAGACATGTGTGAAATGATGCTGCATCTATGTCTGTTACATCTGTCAGATGGCCTCAAAAAGCATTATCCTGTGGAACTTGAAAAGGCCAAGGCAGTTGACAGGAGTCCACACTGAGGTAATCATTCCACATTGACAGATGTGGCCATCAATACCTATATTTCCAAGTGGGTAAAACAATGGATCACATGTGGCATATAAATATGTAGTAATTTTTGAAGTGACCTATATCTCATGTCCAGTGATCAACTCTGTACATCAGGGTTGTCTGATAAGCCATTTCCTGACCTTGACTGAAATCACAGATGTCAAGAATGACATACAAATCCTGTGTCCCAACAGTTGTCTGGAGGACTACAGATTGTGGACAATCATTGACTCCAGCTGTGATATTGGCATAATACAGACAGTATCAACACACATCAAAGATTGCTGCCACAACCATGACAGCACATGAGATAAAAAAATGTGGGGATTTGTTTTCCTGTGTGAACAAATACACAAACCAAGGATCATATAGACATCACCTCCTATCAGCAGACCATTGTTTGTGGCCTGTCTTGTGGGATATAAAGTATTTGGAATTTCTACCAGCATGTGTCCACAGTGGTGAGTAATTCATTGTATGTAACACAACTACTGAGTAAGTGCAGGACATTCACATGACAAGCCATAATACCTTCATAGTTCACAGCCTTTACCATACCAATACCTGAGTACAATGCACCCTACCTCATGTCCCTCCATAAACAGCTTCCAATGATGTGTAACTGAAGTGTACCCCCATTGTCACTGTGAGCTGTAACACATCTGTTTGTGCATACCTAGGTATTAGTTTTGTTGCATATGCATTACTGTGATGGCACGGAATGCCCATCAAAGTGTAACACCATACGCATGTGTGATATTTGTTTCAATGATGCATTCATGACATACATAACTGTTTAATGCATTGATGGCATTGTTTACATTCATGACACTGGGGATTGTGCCATATATATCTCTGCCATGCACAAACGTTAACTACCCTGTAGTGATTATAATATGAAGTATGTCTCCTCACACATCCTGCATATGTTAGTGTCAAGAGAGTATGCTTGATTACACTCATAGATTGCTGACGTGTCCTAATAGTCATACAAGTGTGTTGGTGTAGAACCATCTATGCTCACTCAGAAGCACATATGTTGTGTCAGAGACATGGTTATTACTGCTGGTATTATTCTGATATTGTCCATGATTGTGCATGATGGTTTTACTGTTGGACATGAGCCTGTATCTGTGTCCTACCTACTGGAAACATCTGCTGACAATACAGGCATACTCAGGCAAATTAGCTTGCACAACTTCACAATATGCACCCAACCCCAGTTGTATTTAACATCCATGATACGTGTCCTCTCCATTGTTCATGTCTGGATACCTATATCACACAGACATCCTCCACTGTTATGTCACTATGTTGACAGCCACATCACATACATTTGTCACTGTGCAGTCCATACTATGTCATGTGGAGATGTGATTAGTGTTCCTGCTGCAGCTGTATTCCTTTTACATTTCCTCATGCATGGTACATTACAATGTTTTTTCTTGTCCTCCTTCCTGGTGTTCATCCATAAACTTCATCTGTGTGTCTCTATTCAATAAACACAGTTCCCATGACAGTTTCATATAAATGGAAGTCTATGTACACTTACATATCATTGACACAGCTTGTACAGACTGCCTGG